>NW_020174712.1:3906991-4067604 GCF_003031525.2 Neophocaena asiaeorientalis asiaeorientalis | reverse complement strand
CGGGGGGGGGGGGGGGCTTCCCCAAGGGGGGGGGGGAAACCCCCCCCCCCCCCCCTTTTTTTTTTTTTTTTTTGCGGTACGCAGGCCTCTCACTGCTGTGGCCTCTCCCATTGCAGATCACAGGCTCCAGACGCGCAGGCTCAGCGGCCATGGCTCACGGGCCCAGCCGCTCCGCAGCATGTGGGATCCTCCTGGACCGGGGCACGAACCCGTGTCCCCTGCGTGGGCAGGCAGACTCTCAACCACTGTGCCACCAGGGAAGCCCCACACTCCCTTTTGATCCTCTGCCCTCCCAGTGGTTCCCCAATTCCCCCCTTCGGGCGTGAGATCCCTTCCCCTCCCCCAGCTGCCCCTCAAGGGCGCCAGTCCCGTCCTGCCTCCCCTTCTCCTCCCCCTCCATCCCCCACGTCCCACATCCTACCCGTTCGCTGGGAGTTCCTCCCGTCCCCTTAGGTGTCTGTGGTGTCCCCCACGGGTGCCTGGTAGGTGCCCTAGTTTTGAAGAGACACGAACTCCACGTCCTCCTAGTCTGCCATCTTGACTCCACCCCCCTGTACTCATGTACTGACATACAGTATAATGAGTAAGAGCACAGGACCTCAAGTCGGAGAGGCTTTTACTCAAAAGTTTTTCTTTCTGGCAAATTTCTTAATTTCTCTCTGAACTCCATCCCATTGTAAAATGAGAAAAATAATTCAATTAGTTCAGATTTTATAGGATGCAAGTTTTAGAAAGCAATTCAAGTTAGTTTCAGTGCAGAAAAGAATTTATTACCCCAGGTTACCAAAAAGTGTTAAGAATGCTAAGTGCTAACTTACTCAAGTGGTATCCATGTGCTCAAACAATGGTTCTTTTTCTCCCTATCACTTGCGACTGTTTTCTTGAGGTTGGCTTCATTCCCAGCCAGGTGCCAGGGCCTATACACATGGTGGGAAAGTTGCTAGCTCATTTTTTTCTTTTTCTTTCTTTCTTTCTTTTTGGTACCATGAGCTGAGAGGACTTATATAATTCTGGAAATCACACAGGAAAAAATAGCAACTTTCCTAGGGCAGAACAACTAGTCACGCTTGGATCATTGTGACCAGCCCTGAACCAATTGTAGTTTCAGGAAGAAAAATAATTATGATCATCCAGGCCATGGGTCCAGCCAGCATTTGGTCCACGGGGCAAGATCAATTCCACCCAACCACAAGGTTTCTGCAGAATTACTGCAGAATAAGGAAAGGGTGCTCCCTTAAGGAGGAGATAACAGAGAGGCAAAAAACAGTTTTCCATTATAATAATACACATTCCAAGGTGGTTGGAAGGTTAAGTTAGATGATACACAAAAGCACATCAGCAAACAATAAAAGTGGATTTATTATGACTTACTGACGTGCAATATTAATGTAATCACGGGCTATGCTTATTTTCTGCCTATAGAGGAGAATTTGGTCTCTGCCTGACCAATTCCTGGGCCTTTACTGTTCAGGTTAAAGATAAAGATAAGAATCACAGTGTTGAAGAGCTGAAGAGAGTACGGGATCATATACTGAACAAATATTTACTGGGCCCGTACTTCGTGCTAGACAGTTCTAGGTGCTAGGATAAAGTGGTTAAACTAAACAGATGCAGCCCCTCCTCTTGTGCACTTGTTCAAACAAAATAATTTCAGGTATGATCAACGATTTCTAGAAAAGTAAGGCAAAGTAATAATGCTAAAAATTGCCTAGGAATGAATTATTCTAGATTGGGTAGCATGAAGAGGCCTCGGCAAGAACGCAATAAGACAACGGTACAAGACAGTCAGTACCTGTTGGCTAGAATGTGGTGGGTGAGAAAGGGAAAAACAGAGATGAAGATGGAGAGAAAACAGGGACCTTCTTATGATGAAGGATCTCAATTTGTTTATTTGAATCTAAATAGAAGCCATTGAAAGATTTTGATCAGGAATAAAATGTGATCTGCTTTAGGTTACTGAAAAATCATGGTATCTTTTTTAAAAAATTATTAATTGGGGCAAAAATAGAAACAGGAACACCAATTAGGAAGTTTTTGCCTTCAATGCTGTGATTATGGTGATGAGAAATATGAAGATCACAATAAAGGTGAAAAGAAAAGTGGATCGATACCAGATAATTTTGGAAATAAAATTGACAAAACTCAGTATTGTATTGGATATGGAAACTGAGAGTAAAAGAAGTATCAAGGATAGTTTCTAGGTTTTAGCCTTGAGCAACTGGATGGATGAAAAGATAGGAGGAGAAATAAATCTGGGGATAAAAGAATCAATAAGGGGCTTCCCTGGTGGCGCAGTGGTTGAGAGTCCACCTGCCGATGCAGGGGACACGGGTTCATGCCCTGGTCCGGGAAGATCCCACATGCCGCGGAGCGGCTGGGCCCGTGAGCCATGGCCACTGAGCCTGCACATCCGGAGCCTGTGCTCCGGAATGGGAGAGGCCACGACGGTGAGAGGACTGCATACCGCAAAAAAAAAAAAGAATCAGTAAGAGTCTCCTTTTGGCCATGATAAATTTGAGCTCTCTATTAGACATCTAGGTGGCAATGTCAAATAGGCAGGTGATCACATGAGTCTGGAGTGGTCAAGCTGAAGATACAGATGTCAGAGTCATGAGCATATAAATGATACTAAAGCCTCAATGTTGAATGAAATATCCTAGGGAAAGGTTTTGGATACAGACATGTAGGGGGCCTAGCAGTAAAGTCTGAGACTCACATATTAAGGTGCCAAACACAGAAGTAAAAGATGACAGTTTAGATGCTGAAGAACACAGGTATCAGTGAAGAAAAAGGAAACCATGGAATTGTGATGTTGTGGAGAGTCTTTTCAAGAAGGGAATGATGAATGATGTCAAATTCTTCTGAGAAAATCTGACAGTGTCAGAGAAGTGACCGTTGGATTATACAACATGAAGGTCCTTGGTGACCTGGACAGGTGTAGTTTCAGTGGATTGATGGTAATAGAAGCCCAGATGGAGTGGATTGTAAAGAAAATGTGGAATGAAGAACGGGAGAAATAGAACAGTAGTTACAGGTCAGTGTGCTCAAACGATGGTTTTCTTAAGCCATGAAAGTTGATGATAATAATCCAGAAAAGACTGTGAAACTGAAATGCCCAAAAAAGGTGTGTGGTGGTAGTTATATGTGGGTAAAATTCCAAGAAGTAGAGAAGGATGATATCCAGAGCACCAGTAAAGGAGCTGCCTTTGACGGGGCTGGAGCCCTCAGCCACTATCACAGGAGAGAAGGAAGGTAGAGTGTGTGTGTGGAGATGGAAGTATTTAAATGGACTCGATGGTGGAAAAAAGAGAACATTTTTTTCTGAGAACTTCTATTTTCTCAATAAAATATGTGACAATGTCATTATCTGATAATTTAAACTATGGGGGGATATTGGAGGTAGCAGAGAGAGGAAAAGGCATAGAATTGCTGTTTCAAAGTGTAAACAAGCAAACTACACAGAAAGGTGCTATAGGATGAGGGGTGCATAGATCGTCAGATAATATTTGTGGTCATGGATTTAGGCTGAGCTCAGGGAGCTGGCTTGTGTGTCATTTCTAGCAACTTTTAGTATACAAATAGTTGGGATTAACCAAGTTTGGGATTTTGCTAGTAAAAATCATATTGGCAAAGAGAGGCAAGGAAGTTAAGGTTGTTTGCAAGGGAATAATTAGACTTATAGTCAATCTAAATTAAAATATGGAAGGAGAAAAAGTAATGTTGAGGATTATGGATAATTTAAAAAGTGGTGGAGTCAGTGAACACTGAAAACTGTTGGCACAAAAGCAAATAATCGATTTTGAAGAATTGATTTGAGAAAATATCAGAGTCAGTGTGGACTGGATTTGGGGAGTTTAGAGAAGTTTGGCGAGAGGAAGAAAAATCTAGGTGACAGCTCTGTGAAAAACAATGATGCACAAGGATTTTAGGAGGGCTTAATTATTATGAATGGAACTCTTCGTTGGCATTTTTTGAGGCACTGCTGCAAAGATTTACAATTGCTTTACAAGGATGTTTTGAAAAAGGACTGGCATTTCTTCGAACATGACCCAGCACTGAGAATATGCCTGCCTGAACTACATAGGGGATTCTGATTCTTTATAATTATCAGATCTTCATCAGACCTATGGAGCAGCCAGGATGATCTTTTAGAAGACAAGTCAGCAAACTACTTTGTACCTAAAGTGTTACTGGAACCCAGACTTACCCATGTGTATACATATCACCTATGGCTGCTTTAGCACCATACCTGCAGAACTGAGTATAGTAGGATAGAGTACACACAACAGAATCCACAAAGCCTGAACTATCTCCTATCTGGCCCTTTGGAAAATGTTTGCCCATCTCTGTTTTAGAACATAAATCAAATCACATTGCTCCCTACTTCAAACCTTCCAGTGACTTTCAATAAAATCCAAATTTGTTAGTCCAGCTGACCTCTCCATACTCACTCCCCTGACTCTCCTTCCAGCTAGCTCATTTATCCACAGCTACAGAGGCTTGCTTTCTGTCCCTCCAGTGCAACAAGTGCCTTTCTGCCGTGTGCCTTTGCCATAGGCTAAGAACACTCTGCCCTGAATCTTCACGTGGCTGGTTTGTCTCACCATTCAAGCTTCAACCTCCATGTTTCGTCCCAAAGATCAGCTCTGTGGCACTGCACACCACACTTTCCTTCAGAGCACTTACAACTATTGTGTACTGACTTGTTTGTTTCTTTACCTTCTGCTTCTCTCCATGAGAATGTAAGTCCTCTCAGGATGGGACCCATGTTTATTTTTTGTTCCCTACTTGTAAGCCTCAGAGCCCAGAGCCTGGCACAGAGGAGGTGGTCATGAACACTAGTTAAATAAATGAAAGAAAAATAATAAATGCCTAGCACTTCAGAATGTTACATATTTTTCGCAATACTGCTCTGAGGTCTATCCTCTAAGGAGTTCGTACTGTGACTACCCTTAGTGTCTTCTATATAGTGCACAGATTCTAGAGCCACACTGAATTACAGCTCTGCCCCTTGCCAGACGTGTGACCTTTGATAAAGTACTTAACCTTTATTTCAGTCTGTCCATTTGGAAAATGTGGATAAGATAGTAGCTATCCCATAGCGTTGTGAGGATTAAACAAATTTATGCATCTTAAGGGCCTCAAAGATGTATGTCTTGTGGTAAGCAATGAACAAGTGATGGCTATTTTTAGCATCGCCATCATCATCATCAACATCCCTAGACCAACCAATTATTGCCAGGGAGGCACTGTCACATAAGAACACAGAAGCTTCTGCCATGTTAAACTCCATAAGGATCATAAAGGTTGGGGAGGGGATTGCTCAGAGAAGACATGGTGATGAGTGATTTATGATTTTCAATCTTATTTGAATGCTAAAAAGAACAAATTAGCAGAAAGATAACAACCTTACCTAGAATACATTTCAACCCTGTGGGGATCTGGGCATGCCATTTTACTTGTTTTGATCTTAATTCTTTCATTTGTAAAATAGATTATTTCTAAAATCTTTCCAGTTCTAAAAGTTTATGACTTTTATAACCACAAATTCACATGTAATACAGAGGAGAATAACTTAAAAATTAATTTCCTACTTAGTTTTCAACAAATTCTAACTTTTTAATGTATAAGACATGAGCCAGTTTTCATTTTCATCCTGATTTATATGAGCAATATTTCTGGGTCTCACAAAATTCTTATGCTGTAAATTAAGTACAATTGTAGTCTATTTCATGAATAGGTTAAAGGATATTAAATGATTTTTCCAAGGTCTTTCTAAAACTTATTTTAGAAGACCTGAGATTGAAATGAAATTATTCCGAGTTTCTTGTCACTTGACTGAATTAGCTTTCATTCTCTCTCTGGCACAGCTAACTTGGTAACATTCTCCTGTTAAGAGTGTAATCTTGGATGAAATAACCATACATCACTCCAAAGAGATTTCAAAGTACCAAGAATGCTTTCTGGATTATAAATTCCTAGGAGACTTTACTTCATATAGACCACAAAATATATTCAAATTAACCAGTAAAGAGTCAAAAGTTATTTCACACTAGGAATTAGATAGGTGTCAAAGGGGAATTATAAAAATGTAACCATTACAGAAACCTCTTACTTTACATTTAGTGGCTGCTGCTCCTTTCTGTGCAATTTATCATGTAGATGATGATTTAAGTGGCTGTGAATACTTGTTTTAAGATCACTTTTCTAGATTTTTTTTTTGGTTTATTTTCTCCTTTAGATCTCAATTAACATTGACAACAGACATTTAAAAACAGCTAACAAAAGATGATTTTCATATGCTAGAAATCACGTACATGAAAGTAGTGTTTGTCAAATATATTTATGCTGCATTAAAAATTGCATTTAAAAAACAAAAAAAAAACCCTTTTTGTTGATCTCTTTTCAACCATTAACAAAAGGACTAAGGGGCTTCCCTGGTGGCGCAGTGGTTGAGAGTCCGCCTGCCGATGCAGGGGACACAGGTTTGTGCCCCGGTCCGGGAGGATCCCACATGCCGTGGAGCGGCTGGGCCCGTGAGCCATGGCCGCTGAGCCTGCACGTCCGGAGCCTGTGCTCCGCAACGGGAGAGGCCACAACAGTGAGAGGCCTGCGTACCGCAAAAAATAAGAAAAAAAAAAAAAGTACTAAGAATAACAGAGAGACACATATCTATGGTTATAGAGATAGATAGATAGATAGGTATCTCCCTCATGAAATGTGATGATGATGATAAAGATGTGAATAGCATCAATACGTGGATCATTTTCATGAGCTTTATTCTCCTTTAATAAAAATGAGAATAATATTGACCTTAAAAATACAGTGAAGTTTATTATTACCACTTCCTGGCCCTTGGTAATTCTTGCCCTTCTGAAACTTGGGGGAAAGCAAAGAGTAAACCCTCCTTGGAATCTACGTATCAGTCATGTGTCAGGGATGCCAATAACCTTAAGGGCCAGATAATTTATAGGAACATCACGTTTCACATGAAATTCCATCCCCAACAGAATCCATGGATCATTTCCCTTTAGGGAAACCAAATCAAAACAAAACAAGACAAGCCACACTTTCCAATTTTGCAGCCAGAATGTATCAAAGGGATGTTTTCTTAGAAGAAAAGAAAAATCAATAGGCATATATTCTGCAGCACATGAATCACAAAACCCTGACTTTCCAGTTTTCTACCGCCTCTCAATGTCCTGCAAGGGATATTTGCCCTTGTCACAATTATTAGACTCTTCAAATAGAGACATGTTCCAGAACCCTCCAGGAGATAGGTTTCAATAGCACTTTAGGCAGTTTACACGACCCGCTTCCCGCTCAGCCGGGGAAAAGGCCCTCAGCTCACTGAGGGTTGCTGAAGGGAAGGGGCGTTCTGCATCTTTTGGTAACCTAATTGGCTTCCATTTTGCCCTACCCCACAGTAGATAATATTCCTCACAAATGGCCTTGTCTGTTTTCATTCCACTCTCTTCTTTTTCTGTTCCTTTCCTCCTGATTTTTGCAGTTTCCTTGCTTCCTACATGTATCTCTCTGCTTACATTTTTGCAGCAGAAAACAAGAGAATATGATTTAGAAGTGGTGAATACGAATTGGCAAAGAAATACTATTCAAATGTCTTTCTTTTGTCCAACTTCTTTGTGAAGGGCAAAATACACATTCAACAGAAGTTGTATGGGTGATACGTAGTATTAATAGGAATGTTTTTCTCCGATTATGTTTATATCACTATTTAGGGAATGTATAAAATGAGAGACTTATCTCCTGTTTGTAACTTTACTAGGAAAACACACAGTTTATCTAACATCGTAAGATTAGAGCAAAAAATACCAAATTATAGCTAAGTTCTCTGTATAAGCTATATGAACTGATTTACGGAGCCGGAAGTTTGGATTAGGCAATGGACTCCATGTTGTAATGTAAAATTCCAAGGGGATTTTTACAATTTTTCCAATCCATTACAAGTGCAGAAGGTATATGTTTTACTTCACAACTTTTGCTTTCTATTTTCGTGTGTGTGTAACAATGCACTTAATATGTGTTGTGTAAATGTGTAAATATATGTATAAATTGGCAATGGGCAATTGAAGTTTTGGAAGACCTCTGAATAAGAGTATCTTCTGTACCTAAAATATTATTTTTAGCCATATCAAATAAGACCTCTAACAATGTTCTCTTTTCAAGATTCTTGAAAGGTAATTTTCAATTTGGCATAAGCTTTGGCTATTTACGGATTTGTCATAATTAACACTTGGGCTTAATCAGGGTCTTTTCTAAAGCTATAGATAGATCCCCATCTCTGACTATTGATCATAGTGAGGTTAATAATTAACCACACAGCAGAAGGCATTTTCATTTGTTTTAATCTAAGTTCATCATTCTCCTCAGGGTCAGTTATCCACGTGAGTGGCACCACAACCTGCTAGTCTGTGGGATTTGTGGAAGACACAGCACTACCTGTAAAGCATTTTCTGAACAATACTTGTCTTGGCATCCAGAGGTAAGTCTCTCAAGGTGTGCTGCAAGAACCACACGGGGAAAGGTAGATTATAATGCGTAAGGCTCTGTTTTTCCCTCATATGAAAAGCAGGAATAAGATCTTTATCTTAATTTCTTGGCAAGATGTTTGCTGAGGGATTGTGAATTTTCAAAATTCTCTTTGTATAAATAATTACTACTGATTTCAGAATCATTTCAGCTGTCACCATGATAACCCTTGGTAAAACAAAAAATCTTAACACAATAAATGCAATAGCAAGGGCCAATATGGGGAGAAAAGGCTACATATAACTAATACCAGGAAAATATAAAATGTTGACCAATGATGGACAAATATTAGTTTAACGCTGCCGCTTACTAGCTGTAAGACTTCAGGTGAATTTCTTAACTATGACACACCATATTTTTTCTTATTTGAAAAACTTGGGTAATCATGACCTACTCAGCAACGTTTCTGTGTGGATGAAAGCCTAGACTATATTTCACAATCAGTAAAGTATAGCTGTCATTATTACTGTTATTATTATTATTACATTGGAAATGTAGAATTTGACCAAAATGACAAGTCTTTACCCTAGCTTGTTAGAATCCTCTGGATTGTAGACACACACTGCAGGGACAGTTTTAGTTCAAATTTCAGATTTTCTACTTGGGCTGAAAATGCCCGTTGATATTAGCATAAGAAGAATTTTGGTTACTACAGAATTAACTTCCATAGAATCTGCAAAGTCTAGGGAAAATAAATCTGCACATGAGCTTGAATATCTCTGATCTTCCATGACAAGGTAAAGGTAGGAAAACTACTAAGTATCACTTGCCGAGTGGTAAAACGGAGAAGAAATGGTGAGGAGATGGCTAAATCTACGCCAATTCAGGATAAATGAAAGAATGCGCTGCTTTGTCACAACCGTGGGCCTGGCACTCAGACCTAAGTTTGAATCTCAGTTTACCCACCTAGACACGGGATGCTAAGGAAGTAACACCTTCAGCAATGAGTCTGTTTCCTTCTTGCAAAGCACATTCCCACAAAGCTTTTTTTGAAGTGCTACTGGGAGGATCAAATGAGACAACATCATTGAAGATGCTATTTAATATTGGTGAGTTTTTTTCTTTTTTCCCATAGAAATGCTTGTGGACTACTGTGCAAGTTTATAAATAACATGTTTCAAAAAAGTAAGGTGAAAATAAACAATGGCGCCTGGGCGGGGGGTATGCCCATTTAGCCAGACTCCTTGATAATTAAGGAGGAAATTAAAATTCCATATTTAGCTAACAAACATTAAAGAAAGATAAAGGTAGTACTGAGCAGCCCCTAGAGTGTGTTGTCTTTTCCTCATTTCCAACTTAAACGAATTACTAAGGACAACAGAACCATTCTGTTATTTCACAGTAATAATGAGGAGCCCCACTGCAAATCGCTGAATATCCCTGATTAGTCACTAAATAAAGAAGTCCCATTAAAAAAAAAAAAGAAACATCACAGTGATGAGATATAGGAGGTGGTATGTTCATTCTGTAACTGCAGCTGAATTTTAATTATTTTGGATAATCCTTTATTCCACATATATGAATGCTCTTTAATGCATTTGAGGTAATATCAGACGGCCTCACCATTTCCATGTCTCCCTGGAATTATCTAAATACTGAACGAGTCCATTAAGAAATCTGGATGATGGGTTTATATTAACATATGCCACATTCATATTTTAAAATGGTTTTCATTATCTTCTCATTTTCCTTTTAGGTTTTGATCATTCCTCAAACTCAGGCATGCCACAATTACCATCGAGTAGTCATGAGTTCAGCAAGGAAGGAAGCAGGCACAACACTATTAATTGATTCTTGTACACTCTATTCGCAATCAACAATGATCACAATCGCTGAGGCAATCGTGATCATCTGCTGTGCCTGTTAAAATGGCAGCAATAAGTAGTTCAGCTGTCCTCAGACTATTCAGTTTTACATAAGTATACACTGACTCTCCAGCAGACCAAGGGTGTTCAAATGAGATAGTCAGAAACAAAAGCCACGTTTGCACATGCAAGAAAGCAAGCCATTATTCTAGAACCCAGAACACTCTAACCCACCTTACAAGGTTATCATAGAAATACCTTACCTATGTCTGATCCACTAACATAAACTTATTTGATAGTAAATAACGTATTCTTGAAGAAAAGGCCCCAAATTCAATTTACATCTCACAGTCGAAGTAAATAAGAAAAGACTGACAAATCTCCCTCCATAAATCCCCACGACTTCATGTTCCTTTGGCCAAATTGGGGAAAAGGCAGAGCAGAAAATGAGGTTTCTGCTCTGTTAGAAGGCCACATAAATAAACAGAAAGTTTGTTTTTAAAGTACTCCAGGAGATCAATTATATCAAGGAGATAGGTATGACAGAAATAATATTTGCAGAAAATTAAAGGGGATTAAAATGAAAAAGAGTCAAGTTAATAAAACTTCTTAATCAAAAAATTATTACCTAGTCGTTAATAACACATGGAATAAGGGATCCTGTTTGTTTGAAGAAAGTATAAATTGTCCTCTGAGGATATATATGCTACTAGTGAGCAAAGGAAAACAGATGCTGTTCATTTCAGAATACCTAGTACAGTTATTTCCCAGTTCAGGATAAAATGAGCAGTTTCAAGGAGAGGAACTTACTACAACTGAGACTATGAGGAGAGAAAGCTTTGGTAGCCATCTATGAGCTATTTCACTTACAGGCTTATATGTCACAACTAGTTGTTGACATTGGCTGGAACAGCTGCTGGAGGATGAGACTACTTGTTTTACCCTCCCTTTCAAAAACTACTTTCTAATGTAGCTTGTTTACATTGGTACTACAAAAGCACTGACTATCGTACTTAGTTTTAATAAAAGGACCTTGATTCTACCCTCTGCCTTATAGACTTTTTTTAAATTTATGGATCTCTTTTAAAATTGCAACATGACATGGATGGATCTAGAGATTATCATACTAAGTGAAGTAAGTCAGAAAGAGACAAATACCATATGATATCACTTATATGTGGAATCTAAAATATGACACAAATGAACTTATCTACAAAACAGAAACAGACTCACAGATATAGAGAACAGACTTGTGGTTGCCAAGGGGGAGGGGAGGTGGGGGAAGGAGGGATTGGGAGTTTGGGATTAGCAGATGCAAACTATTATATATGGAATGGATAAACAACAAGGTCCTACTGTATAGCACAGGGAACTATATTCAATATCCCGTAATAAACCATAATGGAAAAGAATATGAAAAAGAATATATATATAATATATATATAAAATATATATATAAAAAACTGAATCACTTTGCTATACACCAGAAACTAACACAACATTGTAAATCAACTATATTTCAATAAAATAAATTTTTAAAAAACACTAAAATTGCAAAACAAAATGTCTTTACTTTTGGCTCTTGCCTTTGATTACAACCTTGAAGTTTACACTCTTCAATTCTTATTAAGACTAGAGCTAGAATTCATACATTTATCTGCACGTTCTAAATTTTCTCCTAAGGTCAATCCTGACCATCAAAATAATGTTTGTTTTACACTGTTTTTGTTGCCTCTTGTAAAATACTCACAAACAAAGCTTCAGCACTCTGTCATTGACATATATTGAGAGATGTTGTATATTGAGAGTGAACCTATGGATCACTATTTATTCATTGTAGTGATGATATTAAAGACATCACCAGGGATCACCTTAAGAGGACTAATGGGAAACACTTCTTCTGACTCCAAAATGAAGGAAAGCAATGATTCTCATAAACAATTGAGTCGTATTTATTGTCTGGTTACTATTTCTTGTAAATGGTGGTGTGTCTCTCTGCTTTGGCTCTCCATTAACTTAGATACTAGACTTAGGTTTGCTTCAAGCAATTGTGTGTCAACTACACAATACAATATATATGTTGATGTGTTAATTTTATTCCTGAATATATTAGTTTCCTATTGTTGCATAATAAATTACCCAAAATATTAGGGCTTAAAAGCAACAAACATTTATTACCTCATAGTGTCTGTGGGTGCAGCTTAGCTGGGTGACTCTGCCCCAAGGTCTCAGACAAGTTTGCGATCAAATTTTGGCCAGGGCTCTCTTTTCAACTAAGGGCTTAAGGAAAGGAGTATCTGCTTCCTTGGAATCACTTACGTGGTTGTTGATAGGATCCAGCACTTCACAAGCTGTTGGACTGAAGTCCTAAGTTTCTGATTGTTCGTCAGAGGACTTGCTCAGTTCCTTGTCAAGGGGCCTTTTCCACATTTCCGTTCACATTCATGGCAGACTAAGTGAGCAATAGAGAAAGCAATAAAGAAGATGCAAGTCACTGTCTTTTTGTAACCTAATCTCAGAAGTGATGTCCCATCACTTCTGGTATATTCTATTCAATTAAAAGGAAGCCACCAGGTCCAGCCTACACTCAAAGGGAGGGAATTGCACAAAAGCATGGAAACAAAGAGGTGAGGCCATCGGGGGCCAACTTAAGAGACTACTGTTTCTATTATTTTTATTCTTTGTATTATACATACTTCAATAACCTTGCTTATAATGCATACATATATCATATGATAACATGTGGTGTGTCTTTAATAAATGTCTATTGTGTTAGACTGAACAGCCTTGGTCATTCACTTTAACAACTGCAGTAATCATTAATCCATCCACTAAGCACAGATCTGTTTTGGGGACTAGGTACACCATGATTTTTAAAAAGGAAGAAAAAAGTCATGCCTTCAATAGTGGGTGTGGGGAGTCAGCACAGAAAGTGAAATTCTAATCATCATCCATTCAGTCCTTTAAAAATCACTGATTCCGTGCCTACTATCTGTCAGGCACTCTTCTGGCCATAAGGTGTTTTGATTCTGTAGGACAGAGTATGGCTCAGGAAGAAGTTGGAGATTAGGTTCTAGGTGAGAATCAGAGATTGGAGGAGGCTATATTTCTGTGTAAATCTCACACAGAAATTTATAATATTTTTTAGTGAAAAGTTTAACGATTTGCTATTTCTTGTCATGACATCTGCATAAATATCATGTACTCTGCAAAAAATGCAGTGTCCAGAGAACCCTCAAGTGAACTTGCGCATGTCAAGGCAGGCACGACTGAATGACCACACCAAAACGCCATGTGCTCAGGAGGGGTGCCATGCAGTTCCTCTTGGGCTCTGGATCATAACAGTTATAGGCTTAAATTGTTTGAACTATTTTTTTTGTTAGACAACTGATATCACACAATTTATCAAAGTGATAGAAGAACTTTTATTTGGTGAGTTGTATTAAAGTACCATGAGTACAAAAACGTGCACAAATCATAAGTATAAAAAAAATTATGTTTTTCTAATATAGAGAATTCAAAACTCTAGGGAGGTGGAATAAACTTTGAAGATTATAATTTTGTATTTTAGAAAGCTGTGATGCAAATAAGTCTAAGGGCCACTTAGTTCATTCACAGCAGCGACAGGGCCACAGTTCCCACCTCATGGCTCCTGCCCCAAGGCCACATCACACCACGTTGTTCTGTAAGAGAAATTATATATATAGAATCTATCTTAAGAGACTCTTAAACATTTTGTTTGTTTATAGTTTAAATATTCAATAGCAAATATTTACATAAGTAATTCTTCATGATAAGATTAACAATAATTAAGTATTCAAGTAAATCTTAGAAAATTTCAAGTTGAACAAATTTAAATATATTTTTCTATAGTAAGATTTCTCTGATCCTCTAATATATTAAAACTCAGTGTTAATTTTGCTCACCATCTAAATGTTTATTAATGTGAATTATATTTGTTTAATATAAATTCTTTTTGCCTATTGAGGATAAACCCAATCTTGCCTTGGTGTATTTTCTTTTTTAATACACATTGGATTTGATTTTCTAGTTTTCTAATATAAACTATTTTTAGGATTTTTTACACTTATATTGAAAAGTAAAATTGACCTGTAATTTTTCCTTTTACATGTCTTTTTTGGCTTTTGATAGGAAGGTTATGCTTCTTTTGTAGAATGAGTTGGATATTCCCTCTTTTCTAACCATTAAAAAGAGTTTGTTAAATTCAAAGTTAAATAAAGATACTCTGCATTTTGAACATTTGGTAGAATTCGCCTGTAAAACCATCTGATTCTGCTGTTTTATTTGAAAAATTTTATTTTTATCTGTTTTATTTGAAGATTTGAAGACTAGTTTGTTTTAATACTTATAGAATTATTCAAGCTTTAACCCTCTTTAGATCATTTCTACACCTACATTTTCTCAGGAATTTTTCCATTTCATCTCAGATTTCAAAATTGTAGGAATATAGTTGTTGATAGTGTTATTATCTTTTTAATTTCTATTTATAGGAAGAGTCCCTTTTCATTCATAATATTATTTATTTATGTCTTCCTTCTCCTGATCAGTACTGTCAGGGGTTCATCTCCTTTGTGGGATTTTTATTTTCATGTTTTCCAATTCTGGATTCTTGGATCCCTCATCTGACTTTTGCGTTTCTACAATATATTCCACAATTCTAGTCTCTCCTCTTGATTACGAATGCTAGCATCCTGCATGGCCCTCAGTCCCACTTTCTCCCTGGGTTTGGATTTCCCTGATTTGTTTTGGATGAGATACTACCCACTATTGTAGGAATACGCTCTACATATAATCTTAACACCTCTTCCCCTTACACTGAGGAGATTTGGATATCATGTGATAAAAAGTAACCAACTCTCTACTCCACCCTAGTTCTGGTCCTGTAAGCCAATCCTGTCTCAATAAAAAAATATACACTCAGGATGGAACAAAGCAAGTCTCTGAGTCCCCGGAGCTACTTCCCATCTGCTCCTGGCTCCTCTGCACATCGGTCCCTAACCCTGCCTCTGGAGCTTTGAATTATGTATAATGCCATCACTTGCACCTGGCCAAGGTTCAGACCCTTCCACGCTTCTTCCTGGCCTTTATCCACTTAGCCAGTGTCCAGCCTTGGCTATCCCTGACACTCTCCACCTTGAAAATAGTCTACTCCATTTGCTTCTTGTGTTTTGCCCCCAACTATTTGTGTCTTCAAGGGGGTGTGAGCCACTGAGACAGAGAGAGGAGAAGTCCAGAGAGAAAAAGGGAAATGGATAAGCACTGGAAATGGGTGTCTGAAAAGAGTTCTCCTGACTGAAAATAAAAGCCTGAAGCTGAGGCTTGGGGATTGACTACACTTGATCCCTCATGTCCATTACCCTTTGGAAGATTTAGCAGCTATCATGTCTCCACTTAAAAGTAGGCTGAATAACTCTAATACAAAAAATAGACCTCTTCAATTAAACAATCTTTTGAATTTTTATTAAATATATTTTAAGCGGATTTTTCTTTCTGCATCATGTACTTTCTGCCTAATCTCTGACATGCCACTCACTCACATCTAAGAAATATGTGATACGCTATAGCCTGGTGACTGGATAAGCTGCTCCAGCTCTCTGTGTGCCTAGTATTCACTTACAATTTTCTAATGCCTGCACTTCATCATGATGTGGCTTAGTACCCATGTGACAACAAAAGTCAGGCTGTTTATTTCCTTGCCCTTGACATTATTTTGTTAAATGCTGATAGCAGACGTACATATGAAAATGCTCTAACTAAAGTGACTATGATAGCTTATTCTATAATTTTCCCATTTTTCTCCTTTCATAAATTGGCAAAGAATCTCATCAGTCAAAGCCTCGGAAAGAAAATTCTCCAATTCTTTTAAGCTGTTTAACAAAGGCTGTGTCTTTTTTAATCTCCTATGTGGGGATCAATGCTAAAAGGAATAAACAGATTCTCTCCCTGAAGAAAACTGATATCAAATGAACCTAAAAAATCATCTTTGTTCAGTATCAATCATTTGCTTAATTATCACTAACTTCAGAGCTCTTTGAATTAGAGACAAGACCACAATGACACAGAATAGAGAAGGCGCCCTTTATTCCTTGAATTAAGGGCTCTTCTGCTGTCTCTCCCTCTTATCTGACACATCTAACAATCTGGAGGTGAATGTGTTTAATAGGCTTTGTCTGCGAAAAGCTTCATTTCTTTTTTGTGAAGGAAGCTATAGTCTTGGACTTGTCTCCTCATGCATTCCACCTTTTGACAGCACTGAGCCTTTATTTATGAAGGAAGTTTAATTAATGCCCTTGGATATACTGTTAACCTTTGAAATGGTTTCCTGATGCATGGAGGCCCTTTCTCTCCTGCCAGGAATTGATTTTGGAAATGGCCCTGCCTCTTTGTGGCTTAAGGTTCAGAGAAAGGAAGAGACCATGCAAAGTGTAGCAAGGCAGGGATGAGAGCCTTGTGAAGTGTAGTGATGGAGCATTTGCATCAGTATCTGGAAAATATAGATCAAAAACGGGGGGAATCAACTTCAAAGAAAATGATGGTTCTCTGAAGAGATTAGAATATCATTCCACTGAAACAGAACCATAGCACTGAAAATAGAAGGCAGGTTTCAAATAAACTAAAGCAAGCCTCTCACATTTCTAGCAAGATAATACAGATTTTTAAAAAATGGCATAGACGATGGAGACACAGAGCAGGGAAGGAAGGACACAACTTTTGGGCCAAGAGATTTTACTGTATTTTCCTGGCATGGCTCCCAGAGACCTTGGCAAAGAAAAGGATGCCAAAGAGTTATTGTTCAGAGGCTTTATTCTATTAATGTAGATATTATTCAGTGTACAGTTGTTTAATGGGACAGATGTTATTTAATTAACTGCTATTTTAGAAAAGTGATTTTCCAAAGCAGAAGCAGTGCTATGGGGCAGAGTGTGTGGGGAGAAGTATTGCAGAAGTTTCCTCGTGTTTGCGCTTACCTATTCCAATAGTAACTCTTGGTATAATTAAATCACTGTGGCCCTCACTGTGTTTCCATGGTAGGACAGTCAATGGAGACTCCACAATTCGTCATCTCAATTATGGCCTTCAGAAGACGACCATATTGGTTTGCTTGCATGGAAGTTACCAAACATACAATCTGCACTGAAAAAAAAAATGAAACCTTGTTCTCAGTTATATTATTATCACTTCAGTTTTTAGATCTTCACTTATAAAAGCTATTTGTCTTCTATACTAGCGATACAGATTGCTTATTGAATTAACAAGGACCAAGCAATAAAGATCTGAGAACAATAACAATTTGGAGCCCACTAGACTATAAAAAAATTCCATTTTATCAGTCAAATTGTAAGCGTTAAGCTGTCTGTCGCCTAATGAGAAATACCACTGCACTGTGTTTCCCCTCTAAAACCCTGGAATTTTCAAATTAGGAGACAGGTGTATGCTTGAGGCTATGCTATCTACCTTCATGGCTTTAGCCAACATGGCACATTCTAGGGAGAATGATGAGAATTGGCTAGAGGTGAAAGAATGCTCTTTTGGCCAGGCCAGTGCGTCCCAGCCACATCACTCCTCACTAACTGGGAGCCACAGCAGAGCCCTTCTGGTAATCCACTCACTCCTCCACTGGTGAGGACCACTCAGCCAACTGCTGCTCTGGCATGTGTTCTCTTGGCGAGGTCCGTTCAGATGAGTGCAGCCCAAGAGATGTGACCTGGCCCAAGGCTGTAGAAGAAGAAAAGGCAGGACAAGTCATGAGTCACCAACTCTTCCAAAGTGAGGGGATGTTGCAGGCTCTGGCGTTCCTCTGACTTGAGCAGGTAGCCAGTTTCCTGGAGCATGATCTTATTTTAAGATTCCTTCTGAATTTTATCATGAATGTTCAGTATCTTAGATGGCAGAGGATCATAAAATCTAACCTTTATTTTGCCGGTGAGAAAATGAAAGACCAGGGAGCATTAACTTCCAGTAATTTCCCAATGGTGCACAGCTTCATAAGCAGCAGCCCCGTCTCTACAAGCATCTGATTCTCAAAATTCTTAGTTGGAGGGCTTCCCTGGTGGCGCAGTGGTTGAGAGTCCGCCTGCCGATGCAGGGGACACAGGTTTGTGCCCTGGTCTGGGAGGATCCCACATGCCCCGGAGCGGCAGGGCCCGTGAGCCATGGCCACTGGGCCTGCGTGTCCGGAGCCTGTGCTCCGCAACGGGAGAGGGCACAACAGTGAGAGGCCCGTGTACCGCAAGAAAAAAAAAAAAATTCTTAGTTGGAGGTTTTTACCAATATGTAAGGGAAATATAATTTTGATGTATAAGCAGAACAGAAACAGCAGAAATGTAATTTTATCTTATCAATGTTAAGAGATTGTGGTGGAATGTGTTCCCTTCTGTCCAGCACACAGTAAGCACTGAGAAAGTGTATCACTGTGATGCTACTGCTACTGCTGCTTCCCGGAGTTTTTAGGAAGGTGGGAGGGAGGAAGGAGTCTAAGTATTTCCTCTTCCTTTCAACCTACAATAAGGCCAGGATTAAACTGAGATCTCCATTGAGCACTTATCATTGTTCACTGGACTATAATGAAAAGTATTCACTTTCTAATTTTCCAGGAGACAGCAAACATCATATTCTGTCATCTCTGAATATTAGCTAACATTCTGGTCTTTGGGAAGGATAGTCAAGGATTGAAGTCTGTCATAGCCACTTGGAAACATATACAATGATTCCAGTCATCTATTTTAGTATAACCTTAAGCACCTGAATAAATGATTGGTATCCAGTATGCATACATCTGGTCACGACCTCCATGCTCCTAATTTCCTTCCCTGTGCTGTACTTTATAAAACACATATAAAATACCAATTTTCATAGTATTTTTCACCATCTGCACTGTGAACACTCAAGGTCAATGGTTCTTGAACTTTGAAGTGTATCACGTTGCTGATACCCACTCCCAGAGTTTCTGACGTGGTAGTACGTATGGGGTAGGGCTCAAGAACGTGCATTCCTAACAACCTCCCACGTGATGCTGGCGCTGCTGACCAGAGGACCACACTTAGAGAACCATCACAGTATTCTGTGGAGATTTTAAACACAGAGGTTGCAGATGTGGGGAATTAGGCACAAGAGGAGAACCATGGAAAGTGGGTAACTTTCATTCATGCTCAAATACAAGAGGAGCGGTTTCTTTTATTTTGGGGGCAATGAAATTTACAGAATACGTTGGTAATTTTTATTACCTCAAAAATCCATTTTATGGGAATCATTTTAAACCTAAATTTGCAAACATGTATATGAGAAGTGTTTGACTAATACTGCATCATGCTATTTAGCAGACAAGGTGCTGCTTAGTAATTAAAGTTAGACACACTTGGATTTGAATGCTGTTTCTACCAATTACCAGTGATGGAACCTTGGAAATATGTTTTAACCTCTCCACCTCATCGATAAAATGAGGGTTATAACAGTGGCCACTGACAGGGTTGTCTAGTGAAATTCTTAGTTCAGTACTTGGCATTGCATGGGAAACAGTAAGCACATTTTAAGTCATGGAATTAGCAAAATAGCCACAGTAATACTCATTGTAACTAGGAAGTAGGCTAGTAATAATGTGGAGAAAATTTACAATTATAAGGAAGATAGTACCCAAATCTAATTTCAGTCTTTGTTACAGTTTTGCCTCCTTATATAATTTTTGCTCTATGTATGACAGTTAGAATTGACTGATTTAGTTTTAAGATTTTCATTTTTAGTATTCTTCATTAGAGTGGCAACACTAGATGGGAGATAAGAAAAAAAACAAAACGGGCAGATATTTTCAAAATTTAGATACCATAAGTCTAATCAATAAGGAATTTATGTGCATGACTTCTTTTGATATGAACAAACAGCTACAGGAGAAAAACACATTCCTTGTGTTATTCACAGTGAAGACTATGGTTCTAAGAACACTTGAAAGCTAAGTGAGTTACACCTGATATCTTATTTCTCTGGTATGGCTATTGAATAACAGTGTCCTAGAACATAAGAATTTTGGCTCTCAGTAAAAATAAGGTTTTATTCTTCCCTAAGTGCAGCCAGGTTTTATTTCTACTAAGTACTAGAGAGTAGGTGTTTTACATAGGTAGATTGAAACTCTAGGCTTTATCCTATCAGCCAAGTCAGCAAATACTTTGAGTACTGACCTTTAGGCAGCATTTCAAGTCTCATCCATCTGCAAAGGTGTAAAGCTGAATAGGAAATGGAGCTGCCCCTCAGGCTCTCTGCATAGGAAAGGAATTTTTCATTGTGACCCTATCATCCGTTCATAATAACAGGCTCGCTTCAATATGAACAACGTGTTCATTATGAAAATCAAAAAATGAATGACTTACAAGACACTGTGGATATAAATATTATGCCCTTTTTAACTGACAAGTGAAATGAAGCCAAGAAAGATGAAGTACGTCCCACAGGCCACACAGTCAGTGGCAGAAACATACTTCAAAAGTTTTGATCATGAGTCCCTGTCAACATTCACCTTCCACATCCAGTGCCACTTTTCCTTGTCTTGGCTTCAATGTTGATTAATTTGACTCTTTTGAGAAGGAATTTCTTTAAAGACAGCAGAATTGAAGAGTCCTCAGAAAATGTTCTCTTTTATAAATCTCAATTTAAAATTAAAAGAAGCTGCTATGAAAGCCTGAAAGAAAATGAAACATGATTAATTAAGCTTGTAAACTAACCAAAGAGATGTGTAGCCATGTTAATACTGTAATAACCATCATAGCCAATTTGTGAAACTTCAGAATTTATATCACAGAATTACAAATGAGGCGAAAAGAATTACCTCTTTTGCAGTGATTGTGGTGTATGAAAGGCAGGTACATTCTAAAGATGCTAGAATACAATTTCAACTTCTAGCTAACATCTTGCACACTCAGCCTACAAAGTGCTTTTCAAAAGAATAATTTAAATTGACATGGAAAATGAACACTTCCTCTAATAAAAACTCTATGTTCCAAAGATATTTCCACAGTCTTACTATTAGAATAATGTTCAGGTGACAAGTTTATTTATGCATATATACAAAGGATTCACTGTTAAAATGAACTGAAATTAGAGACAACTGAATCTCAACAAAAATGAGCTACTTTTCTATATAGAACTGACATTTCTAGGGATAGGTTCATATTTGTGATATATTTGATACCATCAAACAAAACTCAACCTACAGAATTAGCTATGAACACATAAATTCCCAACCCACTAAGATCTACAGCAATGGCCTTTATCTCTACAGCTAATTCCACATTTCTTCTTATGGTCTTTTGCTTAAATATTGTATTGAATAAGGAACTGTTGACAACAACAGACTAAAAGGAAGTGTTTTAGGGTCAGGTGTGGAAGAGAGGTATTGCACTAATATGATACACTTTACCTAAACACTATTTAGGAGCTGCTTAATAATGTTCGTTCAGCTTTCAGTTAATAGGCTACCTTGGGAAATATCTCATGCGGAAAAGATGCACGAAGGTCTGGATGACAGGGTATCAAGTAGCTTTGTATTTTCCTCCATCATTGGGAAAATGACAACAATGACTGAGAGATCCACAGATTCTCAACCAGCCAGTGATTTTAGAAATCTCTGTATAAGAATGAAAGTTCATCCACACACAAAAGCTATATGTAGAACATCCCTCAAAAGAGTTGCCCTCTCGGTCCAGAGGACCCAAGTACGGTCAGATCTAAGAAATACCACAAAAGCTCCTAAAAACAGAACTCAAGAACAACCTTGAAATATGTCTAAAAAGAGTATGGGGCTTCCCTGGTTGGCGCAGTGGTTGGGAGTCCGCCTGCTGGTGCAGGGGACACAGGTTCGTGCCCCGGTCTGGGAGGATCCCACGTGTCGCGGAGTGGCTGGGCCCGTGAGCCATGGCCGCTGGGCCTGCGCGTCCGTAGCCTGTGCTCCGCGGTGGGAGGGGCCACAATGGTGAGAGGCCTGTGTACTGCAAAAAAAAAAAAAAGAGTATGATTCCACTTTCCTGTAGTTTCTACGGGACTCCTATTTGGCCCCATACCCACTCTTACACTTCACTTCCTACTCTGCCTGTGTTCTCCACCCCACGCACAGATGTAAAATTCTCTTTCAGAGTCCCTGGTTCTATCTTATTTCCCTGGGTAAAAAAAAAGAAATGGAAAATGGAAGGTGAGTGGGACAAAGATACTTCAATATGTAGTAGACATATTTTCTACTATGTCTAGTATTACTGTCCATCTAGTATTATTGACATTGAAATGCAGCCGCACAGCATTTCACACACAGCAACTGCAAATTCCCATGTCACTTATGCCCTGTGGGTAGAGAATCATCTTGGTCTTCAAAAGTCTGTGTTTGACGTTTAGCTGCTGTGGACACATTCCATCTAAAAATCTCTTAATTTTACTCATGAAATTGATAACATGTATTATAGTATTTTATGAAATGCTATTATTTAATTGAAGCCAAATTCTGTGGATTTTTTATGTTCTTAAATCTACTTGTCCCGTAACAAATAAGTTTCTATTTTTCTGAATGCTCTAGCTTTGAGTTCATGGATTCTCTTCACTATGTATTTTCTATTGTGGCAGGCTGGCATACTCTCTTTTCCTTAAATAGGTTTTAATACATATTTTTTATGTTCATAATTCCAGCTCTAAGTGGTAAGCAAAGGGAATTTTGGATTAATACACACTTTGAAACCAAGTACTGTACTATTACAAGGTCTCCAGAGATTTACTTGTGCACAGCAGTTAACTCTGAAGTAAGGTTAGAAAGGCAAGATAGATTACTGGAAGAAAAATGATTTATTATTTGATTACTTTATCTCTAGTTACATATTTTCAAGCATCCAAATGACATTACTCTCATTATTTCAAAAACTAGCAAGTGGTAAATAATATATTAGGAGCATTTGAGAAATTAAAAAGATTCAGGTGGATAATAATTCTTTAAAAGCTCAACTTAATGCCTCTAGAGCATTTACTTTGATTAATCAGACAATTTTAATCAGTACATTCAATATACGTTGCTTATTAACACATATTTCTTCAGGATTAACATCCACACTTCACAATTCACATATGTGACATCAGCATTTACAATCTTTCTGATACCCAACTATTAATATTATGTGTAAACTTTACCTAAAAACTCTTGTCTCATGTCAAAGTGCTCACTCTGTTATTAATAGAAATTATGCAGGAATTAGAAATTAGAAAGAAAGAGGTAATAATCTGTGTGTATTTTTACCATAGCTCTTGACACATTTTACTGAAATTGTAAATTTATATCCTATGAATTATAAAATCAAGAATTTCCATATCTCTTTCCTCACAGGTCTTTAGATGATATGGTAAGCTCCTCAAAGACAGATAGTGTATTTTAGCTGATGTGGAAACTAGGACTGTGTATGGCACATAGTAAGAAAGCAATAATGTTTTTGCTAAACTAACTTAAACCTATGGTAAGAGGTTATGTATCAATATTCAAAAGTAGAAGAGGTCCAATATATAACAAACACTGCTCAACCAAATTGAATTTTAATAATGGTTAAATTACATTAACTAAAACACTGAAGGGCTCTTACTTTATACATAAGAACTAAAACTTTAAAAAATGTTAGATGACAGTATAATGAACATCAATATGGTATTTAAAGAAGCCTATGGAACTGAAACTAGGGAACAGCCACAATGTTATGATTAGGAAATAGGTGTGATATATTTTTTAAATGGTATTTTAATAAGTAAATACCAGGCAGTAGAATTTAAAGTTTTATATGCTTATATGTTTTATAAAAATACCAATTAATAATTTTATTTTTAAATTTTTATTGGAGTATAGTTGCTTTACAATATTGTGTTAGTTTCTACTGTACAGCAAAGTGAATCAGCTATACGTATACATGTATCCCCTCTTTTTCTGATTTCCTTCCCATTTAGGTCATCACAGAGCACTGAGTAGAGTTCCCTGTGCTATACAGTAGGTTCTCATGAGCTATCTATTTCATACATAGTATCAGTAGTGTATATATGCCAATCCCAATCTCCCAATTCGTCCCATTCTCCCTTGGCATCCATATGTTTGTTCTCTACATCTGTGTCTCTATTTCGGCTTTGTAAATAAGATCATTTATACCATTTTTCCAGGTTCCACATATAGGCGTTAATATACAACATTTGCTTTCCTCTTTCTGACTTACTTCACTCTGTATGACAGTCTCTAGGTCCATCCACGTCTCTAGAAATGACTCAATTTCATTCCTTTTTATGGATGATTAATATTCCGTTGTATACATGTACCACATCTTCTTTATCCATTCCTCTGTTGATGGACATTTAGGTTGTTTCCATTAGTAATTATTTTAATGTTTTAATAAAACATGCCTTTTCCTTCCACTAAATGATCAAAATGTTTCAACTTTAAAACTAGGAATTCATTAGTCTGTATTTGTTCCATCACACATAAATGAACACAAAAGAACTACATAGCAAATTTTTCAGACAGACAGCTGCACAGTAAAGAGATTTTACACAGTAGCAGAGCATTCAACGTGAACATTCTCCCCTCCCATCATAAATCAAAGTGATCTTTTTCCCAGTCCTGTACTAACAGGACCTACAAGGCAGGGTGTGTATGAGTGTGTATGGGATGGGTGGGGATGGGAGTTGAGGACAGAGAACTGGTCACAGTAAATTATCAGCCCAGAACCTGACTATATTGTATAGAATGTAAATCCTGTTAATTCACCCCTGCTGGGAAACTTCTAAAAAATTGTCACCAGAGTCCAAGTTTCTTCTTAATGGTCTTGTGCACTAAAGAGTAGGAAAAGAGCTCATTTTTACGCACCAGACCATGCAGAAACAATCCTAAGCAGCAAAGTGCAGCATTGCAAAAAATATTTAAAAACAAATTAAGCTGAATTATATACATACTTGAGGAAAAGCAGTACTTTAAAGTTGAACTTTGTAGACATACTAGAAAAATTCTGTAATTAATTTAGCAACCATGGTACAAGAATATGACAATTTGAATGCAGACTAGCAGAGAACCTAAGAGGACAACCTCACATATAATCAAGTCGACAGAGAGGAACAATTTCACATTTCCCTTAGCTACACTAGCTTAGGGTTTCACCAAAACTTTAAAGAGGTGATGGAAAATAAATAGAATGCCTGGGTAACTCACTCTATCATCTGTCTATCTATGTGTGCTTATGTGTATACATCTCCAGGACACTGAACATACAATGTCCTAAGTATAAAACTCTGTGAAACCAGAGACTTTTTAAATATGTTTTCTTCACTGATGTATATACAGTACCTAGAACAGTGCCTGACACATAGCAGGTGTGCAGTAAATACATGCTGGATGAATGAATGAATAAATTGTATAAGCAGTTTTACTTTTGTTTCCAACTGTCCCATTAAAGCTGTTTGGTACTTGCAGTCCATCCCCTGCCCTTGACAGAACAATGAAGACGTTTCTACAACGTCTTCTTTCGGTCACTCAGATAATAGAAAGGCCTATGATAACTTTAAGTAATGAATATGATCTCAACTAATATAAATTTCCTTTCCCAGGTAATACTGAAAAGCTCTAACCTGACTCAAGTTAAATCCCAGCTCCTCCCTCAGCTGAAGCCTGTAGCGAGCAGTGGGGATGAAATTCTTTTCCTGCTTCGGCCAGCTGGGGTTGGGGGAGGCTGGATGTAAAAGTGACAGGAATATTCATGCTTCTGACATGACCATCACTGTCATAGGTCAGTGTCATGCTTTCCAGCCCTTGCACATGTTTTAAAGCTGATGTTTTTGTGCAGGTGCTTGTGTGAGTCCTTTGACAATTCCTCTGTTGGGTCCCGCCAATTGCCACTCCCATGGCATGGGCAGTGTCGTTCCTTGAGTTTTCAGGTCTGGAAATCGCACTTCAACTTCTGTCCCTGGTGGTACACCTTTCAGCCAGTTACCACTGGGGTCACCTTACCCTGGCAGGAAACGCCCTTGGGCAAGATTCATTTTGAAATGGCATCACTATGATGTCCTCTGGCCAAGTATCCACACCTCTATTGACTTGCGTTGGTGGGGAATGCATTTTCTTCCCAGTTACAGAGTTCTTTTCTTCCACACAAGCCACTTCCACTTTCTCAAGCGTGACTGTGCTACTGCAGCCCTTTAACTACAAAATTGGCCAAGTCATCCCTGAAAGCAGCCCTTAATAGCCTCGAGCGAAGGGAGTATGACTCCTTAAGGGGAGTATGGCTCTTAATGCCGTCTCGACATAGAAACTGTCCTTACAAAATCCCTTCCCAATCTTGCTCAACCTTTCACTATTTTATCTTTTATTGTGAAGGGCCCCTGGAAAGAGACCCAAAATCATATAACCAGTTCCCAATAAAAAGTTTGAACTTGATTTAATCATTTTCATCTTCCAATTTAATAGCCTGCCTGGTTATTAATATACAGCCAGGGATGGCAAATAGGTTCAACTCCCATGCCAGCTCTGATCCAGTCATAGAGCACCGAGGTGAGGAGGTCCAAGCTTCAGGGTGAAAACGTCTTTGTTGATTAGTGATGCCTACCAAGGGAGCAGGAGTAGATGTCAGGGACACTCCTTGTGCTGGGCAGGATCTATAAGGGCAGACGCCCTCATGTTTGACCTGTTCATGCTGTATTTCCTGTCCTAGCAACATGCCTGGAATCAAGTAAGTTCTTGATAAATATGTGTTGAATACATGAACAAGAGTGTGTATGTGTAAATGAGTGGCTATTATAAGTTAACTTATTTAAATATATTATACATTAATTTTATATACATATTTAATAAGCTAAATATTGTTTAATAGGCCATAGTACAAGTTCAATTACTTTCAACTAGTTGTTTCTTATCTTTATAAGAGTAATTTATAAAACCTAAGGCAATAGAAATCCTTTAGGCATAATTAAAAATATAAACTTGAATTCAACTCAAATGACAATTATGACAATTTTATATCCCTTTCAAAGAAAAGCCTAACCATGGACAATTGCTGGCTACATTACCATACAGAATATGCTTTTAAATAAAGTTAATTTCAGGTTTGTTTTAAAACACCTAAAACAAAAAAATATTCTATTTTAATAATGACAGCAGTGTCTTAACTGTGAACTTGGCAGAAATATAGTCCCAGTAATAGTAAATTTTCAGTGTGACAAACCTCACAACTGCATTCTTGATAACCAATCTATAGGTGTAGACAAATGAGTATGGAGTTTAATTCAATTTTAAAGAAGATTAATATTATTATTTGAGTGTAGTAACTGGAACACTAAAAGGAGATATCTTTAAATACCACTTTCAAAACTAGTTAAAGGAACTAGCACTTTAGTCTGAATATATCCTAAACCTTCCTAAGCAGACAAGACAGGCATTTTAGACATGCATTTATACTATTAACTTAGATATACATAAGGAACCAACCATAATGTATGATTCACAAATATCACCTCAAAACCTACTCTGAGCACCTGCCTTGTACTTACGCCATGCTAGGCTCTGTGAGCTGAGATAGAAATAGACACGTTTATTCCTAAAATCATAATCGATCCTTTCCTGCCTGCCGAAGCACTGCCCAGACCCTTTATCTGAAATTTAGCCTCACCAAAACCCGAAGGAATTCTAAAGGACGATGAACTCCAGGACCACCAGCAGAGGAGAATGGAATTCTCCATTATCCATAATCCAGTGTTCACTAGGCTTAGAATAAGGCCTGACCACATTCTCCATTTGTCATAAAGACTGGCTTTCTGCCCTCCTGAGAGAACTGACCCTTTCTGCCACTGGGGCTGGAGTTCTGCCTTAAAATTTAGACCTTTTGGCTGGACAGTGAACCCATTAGGTTTTATCAACAACCCTCCAGCCTCAGGGGCCAAACACACTCCCTCCACCCTTCCATTGCCAGCTGGAGGCTTACTTAAAGCTAGACTCTCCTGTAAATCTTCTTAATGGAAAAGAATATGAAAAAGAATATATATATATATATATACACACACACACACACATACACATGTATATATATAAAACTGAATAACTTTGCTGTACACCTGAAACACAACTTTAAATCAGCTATGCTTCAATCAAAAAAATGTGGATTTAAGACTCAAAAAAAAAAAGCTAGAATCCCCTGAAACTTAGGTGACAGCATTCCCCTCACTGCATCCTTACCCCTGTCTAGTGGCTTCCTGCTTCCATGTCCTAGTCAACAGATTGGACCTCTGGGAGAGTAACCCTACCCTGCTAGTCACCAAGAGTCACCTGTTTCCCAGATACTGTTATATAAAACACCAGCCTTCCCCATGTGGAGACCAGCTCTCCACAAGGAGAATCCCATTAGCCTGATTCTGTCTCTACTATTTTTCCCCTTCATCTCTGTTGAGGTCCCTGCATGTCTCACAACTGAGGAGAAACAATACTTGTATACGTGAAACAGTTAGAAGGTAAAGCAAACATTTTATAATAATTGATTGAGTAGATACAACCAAGGACTAATTCATATAGTATAGCCTTCATATGTCACAGGAGAATATCAAAAGGAACATATTTCATTGCAACATTATTTACAATAGCCAAGACATGAAAACAACCTACTTGTCTATTAATGGGTGAATGGATAATAGAATACTACTCAGCCATAAAGATAAGGAAATCTTGCCATTTGTAACAACACGGATGGACCTGGAGGGTATCATGCTAAGTGAAATAAGTTAGACAGAGAAAGACAAATACTGTATGATTACACTTATGTGTGAAATCTTAAAAAACACCAAACTCTTAGACAAAGAGATCAGACTGGTGGTTACCAAGGCAGGGGGTAGAAAGTGGTGGAAATGGGTGAAGGTGGTTAAAAGGTGCAAACTTCCAGGTAAAAGATAATTAGTACTGGGATGTAATGTACAGCATGGTGGCTGTAGTGAACACTGCTGTTTGGTATATTTGAAAGTTAAGAGAGTAAATCCTAAAAGTTCTCATCACAAGGAAGACTTTTTTTTTTTTGTATTTATATAAGAGGATAGATGTCAACTAAACTCATTGCGGTAATCATTTCAGAAGATATGTAAGTCAAGCCATTATGCTGTACACAGACTTCTACAGTGCTGTAAGTCAATTATATCTCAATAAAACTGAAAAAAGTAAAAATATAACGAGAGAAAAGTGAAAGAAAGAGATATGAATCGTGCACAATTTCCTTAATGTAGACAAATTGTTATCCCAAGAGAATTGACAGAAATGCTATTAAAAATAATATCAGATACCAAAAAGGAACACATTACACGTAAGTAATTAATTGCATAACTTCACTAGTTACACTGGTCACTGTTCACGATTCCTGATTGGGATGATGCATAATGGTTCCTCGTCCATGGCATATGTAAAGTGATGTTACTTCTGAGAAGGAACTTCTTTGGACTACCATTTAAATAATTTAGATTCTGGAAAATATTCACATTCTAATTCCTCTCAAAGCGCAAAATACCTTCCATTAGACTTCATGATGAACATAATAAAGCTTTTAAAAACCCGTAAAAGTAATATTCAAAACTCATGTTGAAGCTCTTCGTGGGAAGCACTGCAGTATGGCTCATTTAAGTTCACTGCTGCCACTTGGTTGAGATGAATGAGCTCACAGATTTGTGGCTATTATTCAAATGAAGACAGCTTCCCAGAAGGCCAAATTAATAGAGCACATCCTGCCAGGTTCTGCTTTGAAGGTTGTATCTTCACAGTGAAAAGAAACACACGTCAGAGGACTAAAATGTAAGACTGGTTTACAGAGCTTCCCTGGTGGCGCAGTGGTTAAGAATCTGCCCGCCAATGCAGGGCACATGGGTTCGAGCCCCGGTGTGGGAAGATCCCACATGCTGCAGAGCAGCTAAGCCCCATGAGCCACAACTACTAAGCCTGCACTCTAGAGCCTGCGAGCCACAACTACTGAGCCCGCATGCCACAACTACTGAAGCCCACGTGCCTAGAGTGTATGGCTCATTTAAGTTCACTGCTGCCACTTGGTTGAGATGAATGAGCTCACAGATTTGTGGCTATTATTCAAATGAAGACAGCTTCCCAGAAGGCCAAATTAATAGAGCACATCCTGCCAGGTTCTGCTTTGAAGGTTGTATCTTCACAGTGAAAAGAAACACACGTCAGAGGACTAAAATGTAAGACTGGTTTACAGAGCTTCCCTGGTGGCGCAGTGGTTAAGAATCTGCCCGCCAATGCAGGGCACATGGGTTCGAGCCCCGGTGTGGGAAGATCCCACATGCTGCAGAGCAGCTAAGCCCCATGAGCCACAACTACTAAGCCTGCACTCTAGAGCCTGCGAGCCACAACTACTGAGCCCGCATGCCACAACTACTGAAGCCCACGTGCCTAGAGCCCATGCTCCACAGCAAGAGAAGCCACTGCAGTGAGAAGCCGGCGCTCCACAACGAAGAGCAGCCCCCGATTGCTGCAACTAGAGAAAGCCCGCGCGCAGCAACGAAGACCCAATGCAGCCACAAATAAATAAATAAATAAATAATACAAGTAAATTTAAGAATTGCTGTAAAATTGAGGGAAAAGGATGGAGTAGTATTAGGAAAACCAAAACCCTATAAAAAAAAAAAAAAGACTGGTTTACCCAAAATTGCAGAATCCAAAGATTACCATTACCCTAAGTTAGAAGTCTAGCCTCTCTCCTCCTATGCTGTCTCTGCTTTCTTCTACTCTTCTTTTTTTAACAGTAACCAGTATTTGTTTATTGACTTAGTGCTTTACATGTACTTTCACATTTAAAAAAAATTGAGGTATGGGCTTCCCGGGTGGCGCAGTTGTTGAGAGTCAGCCTGCTGATGCAGGGGACACAGGTTCGTGCCCCGGTCCGGGAAGATTCCACATGCCACGGAGCGGCTGGGCCCGTGAGCCATGGCCGCTGAGCCTGCGCGTCCGGAGCCTGTGCTCCGCAGCGAGAGAGGCCACAACAGTGAGAGGCCTGCGTACCACAAAATAAATAAATAAATAAATGAAATAAAGATAAAAAATCGAGGTATAACTGACATACAACATTATATTAGTTTCAGGTATACAACATGATTCTCTGTTTGCATATGTTGGGAGATGATCACCACAGTAAGCCTTGCTGACATCCACCACCACACATACATAATTTTTTGTGTATGATAAGAACTTCTAAGATTTACTCTCCTAACACATTTCAAATATGCATTACAGTATTATTAACTATAGTTACCATGCTGTACATTGCATCCTCATGACTTATTTATTTTATAGCTAGAAGTTTGTACCTTTTGTCTCTCTTCACCCATTTTGCCCACCCCCAACTTTGCCCACTTATTAGATTCCACATATAAATGAGATCATATGGTACTAGTCTTCCTCTTTCTGACATTTCACTTAGCATAATACCTCCAAGGTCCATCCATATTGTTAAAAATGGTGAAATTCTGGGCTTCCCTGGTGGCACAGTGGTTGAGAGTCCGCCTGCCAATGTCGGGGACACAGGTTCGAGCTCTGGTCTGGGAAGATTCCACATGCCGCGGAGCAACTAGGCCCGTGAGCCACAACTACTGAGCCTGCGCGTCTAGAGCCTGTGCTCTGCAACAAGAGGGGCCGCAATAGTGAGAGGCCCGCGCACCGCGATGAAGAGTGGCCCCCGCTTGCCACAACTAGAGAAAGCCCTTGCACAGAAACAAGACCCAACACAGCAAAATAAATTAACTCCTTCCCCCAACATCTTCTTTAAAAAAAAAAAAAAAAATGGCGGAATTCTTTTTTTATGGCAGAATGATCTTCCATTGTGTATATACACCACATTTTCTTTACCCATTCATACGTCGATGGACACTTAGGTCATTTCCATATCTTGGCTATTGTAAACAATGCCGCAATGAACATGGGGGTTTCTTCTACTCCTGGTCCACTGCAATTAATCTGAGACAAGCCCAAGGAATATTTTTCAGAAAAAGATGGCTAATGGCCTATTTATTGCTTTCCCTAGGACAATAACATGTTCTAAATTCTTCCCTATTCCACCACTGAACAACAACAACAAATCAACAGCCTTGTCCATTGGTGGATGAATGGATAATCTTCTACTCTTTTAGAGAACTTTTCTAAAGGTATCAGTATTCACGATGGTCTTCCCCAAATATCTTTGTCTAAGTAGGTCTAACCTTTTTTTTGAAAAAAAAATTTTCATGATCGTGTTGCTGAATATCTTCTAAAATACTTATATTCCCCTAAATTCAAAATGAGAAGTCTTGTCTATCCTCAAGTCGATCTAGTATTCTTCTCATGACACATTATTCCGCTGAGAAGAGCATCTCGGATGAGGACTTGGAAAAAGTCTGCTCAGCGTCACTTTTATCATATTTTAATCTCAGTCCTACTAATCAAGAATTGGATGGTTACTGTTTCCTTTAAGATATATGTATTAAAATATATAATATTCTTAATGATCCAAGTTGCAGCATAGTTGAGGTGATTGCTCTGAAAGTCTTCAAACTCAATGACTGGACAAACCATTTATAATCACTTACAATCATTATAACAGGACAAATCACATTAATTAGGGCTGTGGAATAATCGAATCAGCAAAGTTTCAATTTGACTAATTCACTAATAATCATGAAACCATAACTTGGGCTCCTTTGGACATTTTCATTCCAAACTGAACCTGAAAAAGTAGACAGAATAAAAACAGTCTAACATCCAAACTGAGTTCAACACTGTTATTAGAAGCAGTATACAGGAGAGGTGAGGCGGTGAGCGTACTTGGCAAAAGTGTGATTTTGATTCCTTGACTCTGCTCCCTACTGTGTGACCTTGAGCAAGTTACTTAAACACTCTGTGTCTCAGAATAACCTTCCTCTTCTTTGCTATGAGCTGCGAGAGGCTGCTGAGCCGGCACTGTGTGGGCCACCTCTTCCCGAGTCCTAAGGAGGTGTATGAATAATGCTACTCTTCAGAATCACTGGGCGCTTCTCACCAGTGTGTCTCATCTTTGGGGTCTCAGACATAAAATGAGATAGTTTAACATCCTGTTTCATTGGACTATTTTAAATATTTTGAATGCTATTATCTTGCATTCCTGTAGCATTGTATCACACATTATTTTTTTCTATTTTAATTTGAAAAAATTCAAATTTTAAGAAAAATTGTAGAAATCATAAAGAAATACCCATATACCACTTTCACCAGTTGTAAACATTTTGCTACATTTTCTTTCTCTCTCTCTCACATATATATGTGTATGTGTGTGTGTGTGTGTGTGTGTGTGTGTGTGTGTGTATTTTGCTGAATCACTGGAGATTAAGTTGCACATATCATGACCCCAAATACTTTAGCATGTCTCCTAAGAACAAGAATATTCTCCAGAAAACCACAATTATTACATTCAGTAAGTTTGATATTCATTCAATACAGTTTTCCAACAATGTTCATTATAGCAATATTTTTTTTCTGATTCAGCATCCAATCCAGGATCTTGCATTACATTTGGTTATATTTTGTTACTTATTATAACACTGCTTTACTAATTTTATCATTAGTCTCCCAGTATTAGGCTAGGTTATAAACTCCTGATACATACTATATTTTAATATTTATTTTAATCTTTGTACTTTGGGCATAAGCACAGTTCTAGCACATAAAAGGACTTGGTAACTATTTTATGAAAGACTTGTGGAAGCTATTCTTCAGTTTTTCCCATATTAAGTACTAAGCAAAAAATCTGACAATGATATTTTCATTAAAAAAGTGGGATTTAGGGCTTCCCTGGTGGCGCAGTGGTTGGGAGTCCGCCTGCCGATGCAGGGGACGCGGGTTCGTGCCCCGGTCCGGGAAGATCCCACATGCCGCGGAGTGGCTGGGCCTGTGAGCCATGGCCGCTGAGCCTGCGTGTCCGTAGCCTGTGCTCCGCAATGGGAGAGGCCACAGAAGTGAGAGGCCCGCGTAAAAAAAAAAAAAAAAAAAAAAAGTGGGATTCAGAAATTATTTTGTCCAAATCCTTATTTCTTAGATGAGAGCTCAGAGAGTAAGTTGCCAACATTATGAAGCCAGGAGGGCCAGAGCAGGACTAGAAGCATGTTCCGAACTCTTAGAGCATCATGTATTCCGTCATGCCACGCTGGCTTTCTCAGCCACTCTCAGAATCCATTACAAATATGTTCCCTTGCTCAGCATCTACTAATGTGGGCAACTGCACTAATGAAAAGAATAAGCATAATTTAATATCTTGTACTACCTTCTCTGGTCTGAGCCATTCTCACTTAGAAAAACAATCATGGCACAGAAACAACCTTTCATAATTGTGATAGACGTGGCTCTGCTATCACTGTGCATCAAACAACAAGCCACTTTCCATCACCACATGGGACATTGTTCAGTGTTCAACTGGAGAGCTGGAACATGAATATCACAATCAATTTAACAATTAGCATTTTCCAAGACAATAGACACATTATTGGTTGGAACAGTTGCATACACTTTAAACAGAGAGCCACTGAACCACCACTTAATGGCTGCTTTAGTCCCTTTTACGTAGGCTTAATCAACAAGGATGAATGTTAGGGAAAAATTTATTTGGAAATTCATTAAAAACGTATTTTATTCAAGCAATATAATTTTCCATGTCTCTTCCAAAACTACTCATAAAGAAAATAATATGGATTTTTTAAAAACATCTTTATTGGAGTATAATTGCTTTACAATGGTGTGTTAGTTTCTGCTTTATAACAAAGTGAATCAGTTACACATATACATATATCCCCATATCTCTTCCCTCTTGCGTCTCCCTCCCTCCCACCCTCCCTATCCCACCCCTCTAGGTGGTCACAAAGCACCGAGCTGATCTCCCTGTGCTATGCGGCTGCTTCCCACTAGCTATCTATTTTACGTTTGGTAGTGTATATATGTCCATGCCACTCTCTTTGTCCCAGCTTACCCTTCCCCCTCCCCGTATCCTCAAGTCCATTCTCTAGTAGGTCTGCGTCCTATTTACCACGGCAACAAAAAGAATAAAATATCTAGGAATAAACCTACCAAAGGAGACAAAAGACCTGTATGCAGAAAATAATATAGATTTTAAGGATGAACTCTCTTACTGATTTTCACTGGCATACATATAAATTCTCTGACATTACAATGTAGTATAATATGTCATAATATAACAGTATTATATAAATTAATACACGTTATCATTTTTACCAACTCAAAAAGATGGTTTACATCTTTAAGAGGAACCTAATTCAAAAAAAAGAGGAACCTAATTCATATTGCATTTCACAATTTTACCCTAATGAAAGTATCCATTTTATACATAAATTGTTAAACTGCAGTTTTCTCTGTGATAGAAAAGGGAAAGTCAAGTTTCTCTGAGATTTAAAAATCAAAGAGATAAATTCCATTTTATTCCTAGAGTCATCAGGCAGATTAAGTCTCTGGAGTACTGCTCACTTGACTAAGGCACTACGTTTCCCTGATAAAATTTACAGCTATCAATGAAAAAAAGGGTACATGTCACCTCGTCTATAAAAGGATCAAATAAAGGGGAATAAGTGTCTTGGGGAAGGGGAGAGAGGAAGGACTCTCTCCAGAGATCAAGATGAAGAGTCTAATTCAGTTCTGACTATCAGAGGGGCAGAAGCACAGAGTAGTTTCAGCAGAGGTGTGTGTGTAGTTTTTGTCTATGTGTTTCTCCTCTTCTAGCAGACTGTAAACAATTTGAGAACAGAAACGATCTTTTTTACCTATACCAACCACAGTGTTTCACCCAGTGCCTTGGAAGGAAGGAAGGAAGGAAGGAAGGAAGGAAGGAGGGGGAGGGGAGGGGAGGGAGGGAGGGAGGGAGGAATCAAGAAACCTTCCAAAGAAAACTAAAATCTTCTCTCTTCCACTTGAGTAACTTCCCTCAAATTGTTTGCTTGGAGCATCCTCTTTCCTTGAACTTCCTCATCCTCTGCCTGGCCTCACAGGAGATATCAATTCTCACAAAATGCAACCACAGTGTTTCTTCCTCTAGACATTTTTACCCCTTATCCCAGTCTTGCCTAACCCCTAACAGCAATGTTCTTGAACCTGAGAAACTTAAGTATTGGGTCTATAAGGAATTTAAGATAATCTAGTCCAACTCCTTCATTTAAGAGATAAAGAAATGGAAACAAAGGGATGAAGTGATTTGTCCTCCCTCAAACAGCCAGGTCATAGCACAGCCAGCTCCAGAAAACAGATTGTTCTAGATTCCTGATATTTTTTTCCTTTTTTTTCTTTCAAAATGATTTCAAATTTCAACACAGTTTTTCTGCCTTGATGCCCTGTTACCCTCAGTTATTTTAGGATGTGTTTCCTACAAGTAGTACCTTTTCCTACAAAGCTCCAATATAGTAATCAAAATAAAGAACTTAGTGGTAATATATTTCTACCATTTAATCCATGTTCATATCTCCCCAGTTGGCCAGAATATGTGTTTTAGCAAAAGGTTCAAATCTAAAACCCTATTGGGTGACCATGTCATTTTAATCTCCTTCAAGCTCAAAGAGTTTCTCAAAGTTTCCTTGGCTATCATGACATTGAGACTTTTGAAGATTACAGGCCAGCTATTTAGAAGGATGCCCTTCACTCTGGCCATCTGATGCTTCCTTATGATTACATTCAGGTCATATATTTTCGGTGGGTATCACCCACACAAATGTGATACTGTGTTCTTGGTGCAGCCTATCAGTGCTGTATAATTTTGCTTTGTCTCATTTGGTAATGTTCAACTTGATCCCTATGCTAAGTTGTTGTCTGCCAAGTTTCTTCACTGTAAAGTTACTTTTCGTCCCTCTCTGTGAAGGTACTTTAAGCCAGTAACCCATTCCTCATCAAAGTTTCTAGCACTAATTAATATCCATGGATGTTTCTGGCCTGAATTATTGTTATGACGGCTGCCAAATGATTTTCTTCTTCCTTATATATTAATCAGTCAGTAGTTTACTGTAAGGAAAAGGTTGACTACCATTTTTTATTTTGATACTAAAATTGTCCCTTATTTGGCCACCTGGCTTCTCTGTCCTTTTGAAACGTCCTCATTGTTCTTTGAGTACTTCCTTATTTCTGGCATAATGAGATGCCTCACATTTATTTTGAAACTTCCCTGATCCCTCCCTAGAATCAGCCATTTCTCTGAGGAATCCTGGTTCTTTTACTGGAGCATGGAATTTACATGCCAAAATCTGGATGGCACAAGTGTGCCACTGCTCTCAGGCTCTCTCATTGCACAGAGCTAGTTAATATATGTATGTATGTGCATGCACATACTGTACATGTACACACACACCTATGTATCTATCGAATATCTATATATTGAAAACCATGAGTTCAAACCAATACCTCAATTCCAAACTAACACCATAGAGTTTATTCCAGTTTTCTCCTTTTCCTTATTTCCTACAATGAGAAACCTGTCTCTCTCTGTCTTTATTGTACTTATTTATTCACTCAGTCCCCCAGAAGGTAACCAATTCCCCATCAAACCACCTCCACTGCCAATCTTCATGTAGATGTTCTCTTCAGCACCCCCAGACGCTGCTGCTACAGTCCCTGCACAGGTACCCTACACACACAGGCTTGGGCTCCAGTATTCATGCACAGATGCTGCTGCCATAGCCTTTGCCTCCCACCAGGATGCTCTCAGTCACCTTGTTCTCTCCCATGGTGGGTCTCACCTCCAGCACCCCCACACAGGCAGCCTCCTTCTCCCTCTTGGGCTCCGATGCTCCTTGCCAGGATATATGCCCTTTGCACCCTCTGAAGCACAAACTCTCCCCAAAAAGTAGGAGGACTTCCACCTCTCAATTTTAAAACTTGCTATAAAGCCACAGTAATCAAAGCAGTATGGTTAGCATAAAGATTTACATATAGATTAATGGAACAGAATAGAAAATTCAGAAATAAACCCATATATTTATGGTCAACTGATTTTTGACAAAGAACCAAAGAAATTCAGTGGGCAAAGGATAATTTTTTCAGCAAATAGTGCTGGAATAATTGGATATCCATGCAAAAAACAGTGATAGTAATCATCATCTTAGCTCTTTATAACACACACAAAACTCAAGATGGATCATAGACCTGAATGTAAGACATAAAACTATAAATATTCTAGTGTAAACATGAGAGAAAATATTTTTGAAATTGGGTTAGGCAAAGACTTTTTTTAGATGTGACACTGAAGTCGTGATCTATAAAAGAAAAACTGATAAATTGGACTTCAGCTCCGCCTTGCCCACACAAAGACTTTCTCCTTCTCTAACTGACTTTCTCTACCCATCGCTGTCAAAGCCGCTGCCTCCTTTCAAGGAGGCCCTGTTCACCCGCTCTGATGCCAGCACCCCTCGCTGGGGCTTCCACAAGCATCCACCTGCCCCTCCCTAGACAGAAACCCGCTCATCCAAGTGGGTTTTAGAACCCCACCTCCGGCGGCACAGATGCTATCCTCAACTTGTTCAAGCATGCACAAGACAGAGTAATGCATCTTCTGGGGCTCTCAACAAATATTCATTGGCTGAGAAAAATATATTTTTGTTGCCAAATACATAGCAGTTCAATTGAAATTGACTTTCACATCATAGTTTGTGAGAGCTATAAATTATACGTTGTGAATCATAATTAATGAATTAAATACATATAAGGAATTAGATTAATAAATTTAACTCAAGAATATTCCAACAATTGTTCACTCCCATCATTTTGTTTTCTAGCCATGAGCACCAAAAACAATTCTTTTCTTTTAGTAGAAATTTTTAATGAAAAATCTATAATTAATATGTTGTTTTATTTTGAACTAAATCATTTCAATAGGCAGGGTGACACAGTTGTGGCTGAAATCTATGACATTGAATTGACAATAAAATATCTACTTTTTAAAACATGATTTGATTTGAAATGGCCATAACCTTCTGTTATAATACTGGCCATTTAAAATGAATTTCTTCTTATGTCTCAGCATTTGCCAAACTGAAAGAAAATCTATTCTTATAATAAGCCCATACTGAAAATAAAAATTTAAAATAGTCAATGCCAGATATTAGAAGCCTAAGTCAATATAAACTATACCATTTTAATTTAATTTATAATTGAATACCTTCTAAAAACTTTGGTCATGATTTATTTTAATAGTGAAGTTTTGTTATGGTTTCTGCTGGTTTATGATTACTTAAATATTATGAAAGCCTCATAAACAATGCACTGTACATACAGAAAATAATGGAGACAGATGACCTGTTATAGCATTCAGCTTTTCTTTTCGGTACGCGGGTCTCTCACTGCTGTGGCCTCTCCCATTGCGGAGCACAGGCTCCAGACGCGCAGGCTCAGCGGCCGTGGCTCACGGGCCCAGCCGCTCCGCGGCATGTGGGATCTTCCCGGACCTGGGCACGAACCTGTGTCCCCTGCATCGGCAGGCGGATTCTCAACCACTGCGCCACCAGGGAAGCCCAGCATTCAGCTTTTGAGGTGACTGAAACTTTACAAACCAGAAAATGGAGGGGAGGGACTGGGAACTGGTGGAAAGAAGACGGAGAGTTTCCATCTATCTACATTCACGAACTAAAATCAGTTCTGTGCAAAGTTAGACCAAGAAACAGAACACTGAAGAGGATGTGCATGATAATTTAATGATATGCTTTGTACTGCACTGAATCTAACAAAACTGCATTTCTCTCGATCCACAATATACTTGGATATCCTCTGTCTAAATGTCTCAAACGGGCACCGCCTTCATTGTGTAGGTCTGGATAAAGAAAGTACAGACATCTCATAATCTTTCTACTCTACAGACTGCATAAATATGAAATTTTGAGAGGCTGGGCCTCTTCTGCCTAAAATCTTGCTCAGCTAGTGAAAGCACTGAAGTTAGATTTAGCTCCTTTCACTGCAGATGGTCATGTATTTCACAGCCCTTCTTCTAGAAAGAAGGCTTTTATCAATTCAACAGTGCCTCATGATTTTCACTCTGTTTATAAAGGCATGCTCCCTCAAACGTTCTGGCAATTCAACAGCAGTTCCAGGTTTGGGTATCATTTGCAACTATCCTCTTCTTTCAAACAGGTCCTTGCGTGTTTCCAGCCTTAGTCTGGTGATTCTCTATTATCAAGTAGTCTATAACAACACATATTGTGATGCTAACCAGATTAGCATGCTTTAATCACTATATTTCTGTGGCTTATCTTATATTAATTAAAGTTAGAAAAATTTCCTGCTAATTTAATTAATGAAGGCACTCATCTTTGACAACATCATCTTTCTTTCTTTCTTTTTCTTTTTTTTATGATTCAACATCACACTTTAATGTTTGCTTTTACTTATATGGTGGATAAAAAAAGTTTTATTTGCCCTTTCAAATACTGATTTTTTTTAAAGCACTTTACTGAAGTATAAATGACAAATAAAAAGCTGTACACATTTAAAACTTGATGAATTTGGAGATAAGTAGGTATCTATGAAACCATCACCACAATCTTTGCCATAAATATATCTATCATCTCCAAAAGTTTTTACTCACCCTAGTTATTATTATTGTTATTAATTTTTCTAATAAGAACACAAGATCTACACTTTTAGCAGTTTTTAAGTATACAATACAGTATTGTTAACTATAAGCACAGTGCTGTACAGTATATCTATAAGACTTATTTACCTTGTATAACTGAAACACTGTGCCCTTTGATTGATAATCTCTCCATTTTTTCCTCTCCTCTGCCCCTGGCAACTACCATTCTACTCCCTGCTTCTAAAAGTTTGACTATTTTAGATGCCTCATGTGAGTGGTGTCATGTAGTATTTCTCCTTCGGTATTTGCTCATTTCATTTAGCTTAATGTCCTCCAGGTTTATCCATATTGTCACATACAGCAGGATTTCCTTCTTTTTTAAAGCTGAATAATATTCCATTGGTTGTATATACCACATTTTCTTTATCTATTTATCCATCAATGGACATTTATGTTGCTTCCTCCATGTCTCAGCTGCAGTTAACATGGTTGTGCAGATATCTTTTTGAGATTCTTATTTCAGTTCCTTTGGATATATATTCAGAAGTGAGATTCCTGGATTATATGGTAACTCTATTTTTAATTTTTAAAGGAACCTTCACACTGTTTTCTATAGCAGCTCCACCAATTTACACTCCTACCAAGGAATGTAAAAGGGTTCCCTTTTCTCTGCATCCTCACCAGCATTTGTTATCTTTTTGAAAAATAAGTCATTCTAATAAGTATGGTTTTGGCTCACTGTGGTTTTGATTTGCATTTCCCTGGTGTTTAGTGATGTTGAGCACCTTTTCATAAACCTGTTGGTATATCTTCTTTGGAGAAATGTTTATTCAAGTTCTTTGCCATTTTTAGTTATTTGTTTTTTGCTATTGAGTTATAGGAGTTCCTTATATATTTAAGGTATTAACCCTTTATCAAATATATGGTTTGCAGATATTTTCACCTGTTCTCTAAGTTTCCTTTTCAGTTTGATTGATTTTTTTCTTTACTGTGCAGAATCTTTTTAGTTTAATGTAATCCTACTTGTAATCTTACTTGTCTATTTTTGCTTTTGTTGCCTGCGCTTTTGGTATCATAGCCAAGAAATCATTACCAAGGCCAATGTCAAGAAGCTTTTTCCTGTTTTCTTCTGTTTTATGGTTTCAGTTGTTAACATTTAAGCCTTTAATCTCTTTTGAATTGTTTTTTTGTATGGTGTAAAATAAGAGTCCCATTTTATTATTTTGCATGTGGATATTCAGTTTTCCCAACACCATTTATTAAAGGGAATATCCTTCCCCATTGTCTATTCTTAGCATCCTTGTTGAAGATCAGTTGACTGTATATGTGTGGTTTATTTCTGGGCTCTCTGTTCTGTTCCATGGTTTGCATGTCTGTTTTTATGCCAGTTCCATACTGTTCTGACTACTGTAGTTTTGTGATATATTTATAAGTCACATATTATTTTCCTGATTTTGTTTAGTTGCTCATGTTCTCTTGTAGTTTACTGAGCATCTTTAAGATAACTACTTGAATTCTTTGTCAGGCAGTTTGTAGATCTCTATTTCTTTAGGGTTGGTTATAGGAACTTTATTTTGTTCCTTTGGTGATGACAACATCATCTTTCTTGCTTCATCCACATATTTAAACAGAGCCTGAAGCCTGCACGTGATTCAATTAAATCACCATTCTAGAAGGCAGCAACTATGCCTATCTGTGACCAAGAACAAGCTGTCATTTCCTCATAAACTCTTTTATATAATGACAGCTGTGCCCATCAACACTAAAAAACTAGCCTCTTACTCAGCACCTCAAGTGATCTAGACTTGTAATAACTTAAATTTGGTCTGATTTCATATTCACAATCCCAACATAATACACTAAAATAATCATTTTAACCAACAAACTTGTCAGATAAAAATGAAATCAAGGAGCTATGCTTGAATTGTCTACATGGAATTGAATTAATTGGTTAGTTTAGCTAAAAAGCCTATCCAAATTCTCAGATAAATCCAGGTTTATCTATCAATATATATGCTGAAATAAACACAACTCAGGTTAAACCCAATTTATAAATGAATTGTATTTGTAAAACTATTCGCTCAATTATTTTTTCTAATACAAACATCATTGGTAGCTGGTTTTCTTGGTTGGCCCAAAGAGTGTATTTAATCAATAACTACTGTTCTAACATAATAAAACTACTCACCAAAGCCATACAGCTTGTGAGCAGGTCAACTTTACTTACTGCGCTATGCCCAGACTACTCAGCTTCCTTCCTCTTATTTGCTTCCAAGCTCACCTCTTTGCTAAAACATTCCAAGTGTTTTCATAACAGCAGTGGCAGCAGAAATTCTAATGCCAGTGGTGACCCACAGCACATGGAGAAAAAGACAATAATGAATTTTGACTCATGAATTTAGAAATAAAGCTCTGTCTTCCCACCAAAAAAACAGGTAGCTGCTTCTACTTCTTTTCCCCCCAGAAAAATACAGGAAAACACCTGCGTGACTTGTTTATTTGTACAAAAGTAGTGTATCCTAATGTCAGGATGCTTATCCCTTCAATGCAGCTCTAAGGTACAACCTTAGGATTTGGTCTGTGTGAACACTAGGATCTCTAACACTACCCTGTTCTAAAAGTAAATCATGTTAAGTTAGGAAACGATGGAACTGGGAATCCCTAATTATTCTTATTGAAGAAATATTTCTGGTTCTTTGGGTTTCCGCAAAGCTTTGTGATCTGAGGGAAAATTATAAGGAACTAGTTTATTTATCTATATCCCACTCTAGGATTCGCTACCGGATGATATGTGGGGTCAATGGATTGAGAATCTGTGTTCTCAGAAGTTCCAATGACATCCAGCTGGAATCATAAGTTCCAATGACAAAAGACTGTTGTTTAGAAATAACTGGTTTGGTACACCCAGAAATGTGATTCTCTTCACATTCAAAGCAGTTAATTCCTCCAGGTTGCTAAAAACTGTGGTGGACTGACCCCAGCAATGCCTTCAATTAGTTCATACATACCTGTATTCTCCTTTGGTAGAACCCTCCCAGTGGATACTGGTTTTGGCTTTGTCACTTGCTTTGACCAATAGGACATTAGCAAAAGTGAGATGAGCAGAGATTTCAGAAGTCTTTCCTCTTGCTTTTGTGGGTACCCTGCTGCCATATGGGAACAAGCTCAGTCTAGGCTGTTGTATGATGAGAAACACATGGCCCAGTTACCTACGTTGCCCAGCTGACATCCAGTTAACAGAATGACCAGAAGCAGAATGACCAAGACGACTGGCAGGTGACTACAGACACATGACTGAGATCAGGAGAAAAACTGCTCAGCTAAGCACATCTCAGACTGCTGACTCAGAATTGTGAGTTAAACAAATGTTTTTTTGTTTTTTTTTTAAAGCCACTAGTTTTGAAGTGGTTTGTTATTTTGCAAAGGCTAACTTACACAAGAGCCAATAAAAAGTTCCTAACACATTTGTAGAGGTATAAAGGCAAAGATGAGTTCCCCCTTTTCATGATTCTTTTAGGAGTGGAAATTAAACCATTTCCTATAGTGGAAGGAGTGCTACTAGGATAAGATTTGGCTCCACTTAGAAAAGAAGAACAAAGTAGGAGGACTTTACTCAATTTCAAAACTTACTATAGGGCTTCCCTGGTGGTGCAGTGGTTGAGAGTCCGCCTGCCGATGCAGGGGACACGGGTTCGTGCCCCGGTCCGGGAAGATCCCACATGCCGTGGAGCGGCTGGACCCGTGAGCCATGGCCGCTGAGCCTGCGCGTCCGGAGCCTTTGCTCTGCAATGCGAGAGGCCACAGCAGTGAGAGGCCCACGTACTGCAAAAAAAAAAAAACAAAAAAAAAACTTACTATAAAGCTACAATAATCAAGGCAGTGTGATTAGCATGAAGACTGACATACACATCAATGGAACAGAATAGAAAGTTCAGAAATAAACCCTTATATTTATGGTCAATTGATCTTTGACAAAGAGCCAAAGAAATTCAGTGGGGAAAGGATAATGTTTTTCAACAAATGGTGTCAGAATAATTGGATATCCATGCGAAAAACAGCAATAGCAATCATCACCTTAGCTCTTTATAACATACCACACACAAAAATCAACTCAAGAGGGACCACAGACCTAGATGTAAGAGATAAAACTATAAAAATTCTAATGAAAACATGAGAGAAAAATATTTTTGAAATAGGTTAGGCAAAGATTTCTTAGATATGACACTAAAATCATTATCTATAAAAGAAAAGTTGATAAATTGGACTTCATCGAAATTTTAAAACTTTTGTTTTTTAAATTTTTAAAATTAAAATACAAGCTACAGACTGACAGAAAATATTTCAAATCATATATCTCATAAAGGACTTGTATACTGGATCTATAAAGAGCTTCTACAAGTCAGTAATAAAAATCCAAACAACCCAATTTAAAAATGGGGAAAGGATTTGAATAGACATTTGTCCAAAGAAGATATATAAATGTCCAACAAGCATTTGAAAAGATGCTCAGCATCATAAATCACTAGATAAATGCAAATCAAAATCACAGTGAGATACCACTTCATATCCCCTAGGATGGCCATAATCAAAACCCAGACGATAAAAAGTATTGGCCAGGAAAATCTGGAACCCCCTGCACATCGCTGAAGCAAATGTAAAATAATACAATCACTTTGGGAAACTACTTCTCTTTCTTAAAAAAGGGTTAAACATAAACTTAGTATATGGCACAAAAATTCCATTATTGGCTATCTACCCAAAAGAAATGAAAACTGACATTTATACAAATATTTGTATCTGAAAATTTCAGAGCAGCGTATTCATGATAGCCCAAACTGGGAACAATCCAAATGTCTATCAACTGGTGAATTGATTGGAAAAAAAAAAAAAAAACCAGCAATGTGGTATACCCATACACTGGAATACTATTCAGCAATTTTAAAAAAAAGCTACTGATACATGCTACAACAACACAGGTGAACCTCAAAAACATTATGCTAAGTGAAAGGAGCATTCCAAAAATTGTATTGTATTCTACTATTTGATTTCTATAAATTTCTTACAAAAAGTAAATCTATGGGGCAGAAAGGACTCAGTACCTGCCTGGGACTGGAGATAGGAGAAGCGATTGACTGCAAATGGGCACAGGGAACTTATTGGGGTGATGGAAACACTTTAAAACTGGATTGTAGTGATGATTACACTGTTGTATAAATTCACCAAAACAACATTGATTTGCACCCACACCTGCATTTTCACGTAAGTTACTAATACCTCAATAAAGCTTGACTGTTAAAAACAAACAAACTTTGGATTTCCTCTTGAAAGAGAGAAAGAAAAGGAGCTGGGAAATACCTGAATAAATATGATTTGTAATTTGCTTATAGAGAAAATACAGTTTTTAAAAACTGACCCACTGTTATGCCTGTGTGTGTGCGTGTGTATGTGTATTAATGATCGATGTACTGAAATGATTACACTATTCTTTTTTTTTTTTTTTTTTTTGGGGAGCGGGGCCTCCCCCCGTCGTGGCCCCCCCCGTAAACTGACCCACTGTTATGCCTGTGTGTGTGCGTGTGTATGTGTATTAATGATCGATGTACTGAAATGATTACACTATTCTTTTCTTTTGGAGTTAGGTTAAAGTGAAAACTTTCATAACATAATCACTCCAAGCAGGGGGGACTGGACAGCAGGGAACTTGTGGCTGCCCACAGCGCGTCTGGGAGGCCAGCAGGAGGACAGATGATATACGCATAACAGGTTGTAACCATATCTGTGAAATCGCTTTCCTCAGCCCTCTCCCACTACCCATTCTGTCAGCATCCATCAGCACACCTGAGCATGGTCAACCCCCTTGGTCTGTCCAGATGCCCAGCTTCAGATTCACATGAGGAATGTGAAGGTGGTCTTGATGGAGCATATGGTTCCATTTTGCTGATTTGGTCCAGTTGTTTGAAAACACATTGTCTTAAGTAGCATGCCATTTATCATATTTCACTACCTTTCAGGAGAGGTTTGAAGAGGAGAAAAACATACATTTTCCTGATGTAATCTTACTTTCCCAAATTTGAGAAATAAACCATTTTATTATTTTACAATGGAAAAGAAGACTGCACCCCATTTTTGTTTTACAACATTTATAAGAACATGCGTTGTTGTGATAAATTAAATCTGGCAAGGATTAAAAGAAAATTCTCCACCTAAGTAATCGTACAGCTTAAAGCAACATCCGTAGGTCAACTAACCTATCCCTCTGCCAAAGACAGACTGTGCTTAAAAAACCGCACCCAGACAAATGAAAATTTATTCTATTTTTAAAGATTTCCCAGGGAGAGGATCATAGGAATTTTTGCCCCTTAAGGTATTTAGTCTGCCTGAAAAATTCATTTCACATAGGAACATGATAGAAACAAAGAGAATACGATCGTCTGGCTGCCAAATCCAAGGACTTTTATTAATATTTTCATCATTCTGAAATACAAAGGACAAAGTGGAAGGTAAAATTCATGCACTATGTCTGCTGTGTTTCTGATTAATGAAACAGACCCTTATATTTTGTTAAGGTTAAGTAAGCGAGCCTAGTCAAGAAGCTGAGCTTTGCATTTTAATTTAGGGAATCTCAACAATAAGAAGTCTGCTGAACATAAGAAGTTAAAGCCAAGAACTGTTTTCTCTATAATTCTACTATTCTTTTCCCCAGCTATTGCACTGAAGGAATTGTGGTTTAGCTAGTAAGAGATAGTTTCACAAATTTAAAGTATTTATGGGTCATTGTCAATTTTTACTCTGAGGTACAGAACATCCTCCAGCATAAATGGAAAAGTCAGCTCACAAGTGGTTTAAAATGAGGAAGACTGAATAATAAAAAAAGTCATTTGAATATATATAAAATATAAATAAGCTTCTGGGCATATTTTAATTTAAAAGAAATCAATGTTTTGCTAAAATAATTTTAATTACTCAAATTGCCCATTGTCATTATGAGCTAAGCCTCATTCTTTTTCTAATTAAATGTGATCATTTGCTTAAGTTGTCCTCCTCTCAATGGGTAATGGGCACAAACTGACCTTGTGAAAAGAACTAACTTCCAAAAAAATGAATATTTCTCTTCATTTCAGGTTGTGATTAAACAAACGGAGGAAGGGCAGGGGGGTGGCATGGAGGTTGAGCCAGCTTTCTAAATGCCCAGGGCATCAGAGAAAAAGCTTACTCCATGCATATCTGACGTAAGGGCAACAACAGGGAAACAACCAAGAGAAAGCCTGTCTGTCTGAACAAAGAGCTAGTTTGCTGGCCAGCTCAGCCCAGATCTGGGCTCTGAGCTCCTTCAGGAGGCTGCTCTGCAGGAATTGCCCACTTTGCCCTCGTGGCCACGACCCTCTCTCTTCCTTTCCCTCACCTTTGCCCGCCCATATATAAATAAATGTATGAAAACTCCAAAGTAGAGTTCTGTCTAAGGTAAATATTTAACCTTTATCTCGCCCATATTTGCCATCGCACTCAAAAGATATTCCCATACGTATTAGTCATTTTACTTCCTTATAAGTCATGTACATGGTATTTTTAAGAAGTAGAGGAGCATGCTGGGAATGGGAGATATCAGCAGGTCCCTGATGCTGAGGTGGATGGGAAAGAAGAGGCCGGCCCGCCTACCCAGTGCTTTGAGACAATGCCAATGGCTTCTGCTTCGTAACACTTAGGTCAGGAATAAACTCAGATGAATCTACCTCTAAGAGGGAATGGGGAAACCTGGGGATGTGGTCCTGACAGGGAAAGGTGACCCCAGTGAGGATGACAGTGACCACACCAACTCATGCCCAAGAGCAAAGAGAGAGCAGGGCTGCCGTCTGCTCACTTGGAATTCCAGGGGCCATGTAATCTGCCCAGTGCTGGGTGGAAGTTCACGCGTAATGAGAAGCATTTGGGCATCAAGTGTCTGGATGCTCATATGCTCTTTGCATGGGCACAGAAACTATGTGCCAGGCTAGTCTTAAGATTCCACAAAGGAAACTTCAGAGTTCTAAAAAAGTGGGGCTATAAACTGGCTTGGAAATCTTTGATTGCCTTAGAAGTAGCACAGAGTAGAGGAAAGCCAGAGATAAACATTGGTTTTCATCATAAGGCGCTTTTTTTCCTAGATTAGAGAGAATCTATTGAACAGAGATGAAAATATTCTCTTCAAAGTTTGGTTAATTCACTGAGGATTTGAATAAGTCTTCATAACTCTAGGTTAAAGAAAATGTGCAGTAAGCTAGAATGTTCATATAAAACATGGAGAGACATAAGCAGAAGGGGGTAGGAACTGCTACAGAAGATTTTGGGTTAGCTGTAAAGAAGAGGTTTCTATAACAAAAGTTGCAAAACTTAACTAATTTGAGGTGAAGATTATTAAAGCCATCCCACAGAGTCTTTAAATGGAGAGTAAGTAGTATATTCAAGCCAAGAATTAGAATCTCGTAATTAAAAATCCTGTGTGCTCTAAAAATGTCCAGCATTATAATATATGCTTTGCGTGAGCTTTCTGTCTTAAACATAACAAGAGTTATCCGAGGCAGTGTTTTTTATTATTATTATCATTATTATTATTATTTACCAACAAATACACTGAAAATTAGAATGGTAAAATAAATAACCTAGAATTATTGATCTCATGATTACAGGAGTAAGGATTTAAACCCAAGTTTATCTGATATTAAAAATTTTGCTTTATTATTTCCCTATTGTGATTCTCAAAGATTTGGATTTTTATGAATGCTTGATAGCTCTCAGCTCAGGACATTCCCTGTTGTCATGACTAAAGAATCTTAGCCTGTGAAAGGCTAGGACTTAGATCATAGCTGATATCAGAGTTCTCCCACTAGAGCCTGGGAGAATTCAGGGGCCCAGATTGAACAAGAGCCTGCAGAACTAGTTGTCATGAGTCTACAACGTACTGATTCATTCCCTTTCTCCAGCCCTTATGCTCTAAATCCATCATTAAGTCTCAATGTGCATGTAGGTTTGAGTTCCTATCTGTCTTAGGTGCGGCTCTCTGGGAAACATCTGAGATGAAGACTTGCATGCAGGAGGTTTATGGTACCAATACACATGGATGATTGAAGGAAGCAGGGATGGGTGGATGGAAGTTGAATTGTGACGCAGTTCCAACAAGGCTTGCCAACCCTTCAGCTGCCAACACTCCCAGAAGTCGGTGGAATAAATGCCTTTGTTGTAAAGGGGGTGGAGGGAAAGTGGCACTCACAACTTCCACAACATGCCTTCTGGGCATCTGCTGAGACCAGTTTGACTCAACAAAGCAGACATGGCTAATTCAGCAAGCAGTAGACTCCCTCTGGGCCAGCAGCCTGCCAACGGTGGCACCGCAACCTATCTAACGCAGGGTCACTAGTTCCAAGAAGCAAAGCCACACCCATGAAGTGCTGCATTTCTTAAAGAGCCAGAGGTGAAAACAAAAATGAAATCACCAGCAAGGATATACCTGTGTACGCTGGCAGACGTGATGAAGGTTATGGTCTATGCTTGAATTAGAGATGTTCTGTGGAAGAGCAACACTGTGCCCAGCCCTCCCTTTGGCCCTGCACTTATGACAGGGGCTCCACAGAACATCTGAGAAGGGGAAAAATGGAGGAAAATTATTTGATATCAACCCAGAGTGAGCCAAAGCATCACATCCAGACACAACCTGCTGGGATAGCTCATTATTACAAAGGAAGCTAATCTCTGGGTTGAACACATTCTTATATGCCACACTAAATTTATTTTATTAAAGAGTGTTGTTGGAACACTTTCTCTAAGTGTTTTCCAAAGATCAAATGTTAAATCCGATTACACCCTAAGGTTCTTTGTCTGCAAATAGTGGGCATGGCCAGGAGAGCTTTCATTCAATCAATAAAAAATTTATTAAACACCTACTATGTACAAGGCACTAGTCTATTCACTGGAGACCAAAAAATTACTGACATAGTGTTTTCTGATATCAAAAATCATATGTATTGAAGACACATAAACAGCTAGTTATAAAGCAATTTGATAAATTCTACAATAGTAACACGTACAAATTGCCATGGGAGCCCAAAGGAAGAAGTAATAAGAGAGGCATGACAATAACACACTTGGAAATAATGGCAGGTGTTGAATATAAGACGCATAGTGAACTCCTAGAGCCCTGTAGTCTAGCAGCCGTTAAACTAACACCATTGCTGATTTTAATGTCATCCTTGCACGGGCAGCAGGAGCAATTCTGGGGTTAACGGTAACAGAAGAAGCAGAGGGGGACAAATGCTCAAGTTAGCTAGGTTTTCTACAATTTTTTTCTATAGAATCTAAACAGAACTTTACATTTTCCTTCAAAGAATGCAGTTATAAAAAAGAACGTAAGTACAGTTAAACCACCCAATCCTTTAACCACCTTCTTTTTCTTTTGTAGTAATCTCAGAAATTCTGATTTACACATACCTTATTACCAAAGAAAATTGACCTTGATTTCAAAACCACTATTTAATGACTCACCCAGACCTACACTACCTACCCTCCACAACTGCTTCCTTTAGAAAAGAAGAGCTATTTCTTGCTTAGGATTTCTTGCATGCATCAACAGCTTAATTTTTGTTTATAATTTTTTAGATGGCAGTTAGGAAACAAGAAAGGACTCACCTCTTTGAAAAACAATGTAACGTCTGGCTAGGTGTTTATTCCGCCGCCTGGGAAAATGATTTCAGATGGTCTGTTGTGGATTGCCCAGACCTCCTCAGCTCCCTCCCACTCAGGAAAAAATTCCTTTCCTGGGGTAGTAAGTTGAGAGAGGAGAGCTGTGTAACATTAGACAGTGAGCACCTGTCCTCCAGAGCTTCCAGCAGATTCTTCATCACGAGTAGCCTAGAAGCAGGAGTTTAGAGTCATCCTTTTTCCATGAAGGATGTGGTAAAATCTGGGAATTTTAAAATGGAAAAAATTGGTATGTAAATATTTTAATCTCAAATAAAACTTGACTGGGAGGGGAAGGAAGTAAGGAGGGATGGGGAAACATTTCTACCAGTTTAGAACTTTGCATGAGGCTTTGAGTTATGCACTCCTGATAACTGAGGACAACCTTCTGATAGAGTTCTAAATGCATTGTTAATGTTAGAAAGAATTAAATAAGTGACATTTATATAAGAAAACCTTTGTTTTCATTCTGTACTGTTTTATTATTGATTTTTATGAGACACAATTTTCAAAAGAGTGAAAATTTGCCAAAAGAATGAAAAACAGAAATATGTGAAAATGTTTTCACATGGAGTACCCACTTTGTAAAGCCCCATCTAGCCTGGTACCTCTCTCCCATGATAATTATGCCCTGTGTTTCCAGCAAGCACCAGTCTCCTCTTGGCCTGCTGAGGTTGGGATGACCTTGGTTAAAGGGCAAAGGCAGAAAGGAGACCAAGGCATGCACAGAAACAATGATTGAAGAAGACAAACTTGAATTGCAAAGCAATCTAGCAGGACCAGCAAAATGGGCCAGTGCACTGTCTGTCACAGTGCGTACTGCAGCTGTCTGCTCTGACAGAAACCAGCCCACAGCAGCCTCTGAATTACAGGCATACATTGCTGTCGCTCAGCCACACCCCACAGCAAGCATTCTTCCATGTAAGTTGATGAAACAATGAGAAAATAACTGTTGGCAAACCAGTTTATTAGACTCCTTTGAGAATAATAATAATGATAATATTAATACTTCCATTTGCTGGGATTCTAGAACATGTCAAGCATTGGAATGGGCACTTGAAAAACATTACCTCTAAATATAATTCTGTAAAATAAGTAACCCATTCCTTAGAAAATTAAATGCCTCAAAGTTAAATGACTGAACTGTGTTCACAAAACTACCAAGTTGCAGAGGCTGTATTTGAACCTAATATTTCTGACTCCCCCAGATTTTCGTATTTATCACTATGGATCCCTTAAATAATAATGCTGTCAGGTATCATTTATTGAGCACCTATTGTGTACCTATTAACTTTACATATATCATTGTATTTAATCCCCAATGTAGTCTTTGATATCAGGTAATGTCATTTCCATTTAAAAAAATCTCATATAAAGGTTAAATATTTGTCTAAGTAAGGTTTGGGGATAGTTAGTTATTATCTGGGGATAGTTATTATCTGTATTATAGTGCAGGCATGATGTATCTTTGTTTCCTATTTTTGTTCAGGAAAAGATTAAATGTAATATTTTCTACATCTTGATAATTCTATAAGGCTCTCTAGAAATATTATCTAACATTGTGCTCCTTTTACATCTTTTACCCACAGAGAAGAATGACTGCATTAAACTGATGATAGTGATTGAGAGAACAAGTTTTAGAGTCATCCCAAACTGGTTTAGAATCCAGTTTAGGTGGGTCGTTTATGAGCTCCATGACGACCCTGTAGATACTATTTAATCTTTCTAAGCTTCTATTTCCTTAGTTATAAATTATAGATAATAATACCTAACTCATAAGTATTTGTATTTTACAAATCAAATCAGACAATGTCCATAAAACACTTAGCACAATGCCTGGCATCTACTAAGTGAAAAATAATTGGTAGCTGTAGTTATTTTAAAACAACAATAATCACATTTTATTGACTGCATCAGTTAATTTTCGATATAGCTGCTTTAAAAGGAAAAAAAATAGCATTGCCTAACAAAGATAGATATGAACTTCTCTCTCATGTAAAAAAGCACAAGAACAGACCAGGACATACATGGTGACTCTGTGGTGTCATTAAGGACACCCAGGATGTTATCTTTGTTCCGTTACCTAGACAATTGCTTCCATTCTCAAGATCACCTCATGGTCCAAGGTGACTTCTGAAGCTTAAGCCAGCTCATCTGAGTCTTGTGTCTGAAGGAGAAAAAGAAAGAACAAGAAAAAAAGGGACCCCTTGAAGCTGAGTCAGCTCCCTTAAAGCTACCTTCCCATGGTCCCATGCAATTCATCTGCTTCCACTTCATTTACTAGATCTTAGTTACATGGCCACACTATGCTACAGGGAAACTAAGACATATAGTCTTTTATTCTAGGAAAAATTATGCCAGCTAAAAGTATCAGGATTTGTTTCTAAGGTGGAAGGGGTAGATGGATGTTGGAGAAGGCAACTGACAGTCTCTGCCACACTGGATAAGAATGATACTACCCTGATCATAGCATGTCAGGGCTGATGGAATATTAGCGATTCTTAGTTCCATCATTTTATTTAAAAGATGAGTAAACTGTCATTCAGGGAGATAATAGGATGTATGAAGGATTGCATGATGAATCGGAGGCAGTGCCCAAATAGAACTCAGATCTCCTGACTTCGGTCCAATGTACTCTCCGTCAACTTCACTGTCTTTCTAATAAATGACTGGGTTTTTTTAATGTCCTTTTAGAGGGATGTGACCTAAATATTTTAAGGCTTCCAGCTCTTGTTTCATCCTTCACATTAGTTAACAGTGGTCACTATTCAATTTGCCATTGTAAACTCTGTAATTGCTAACAGCCATTTTACCAAAGCAAAAAATATAATTCTGTTATTTGCTCTACAGGTATTATTTTCTAAGCCTTTATTCTGTTACTCTCCTCTGAGTCCATTTTATTGTTCTTTCAGTCTAAAATTTATCCCCTGAAGAGGTACTTTGCTCTTCCTGAGGTTATAGCCAGGGAAATATTATACAGTCTGTAATTTGCAAGCTTGTGTTTTTATTAAAGGAAATTTAGCTCACATGTTTCTATCTCATTTAAACTAAAATCTGTGAAATACTAGAGTGCTATTTGATATCTATGCACTCCTGAGAGCCTTTTAAATAGGCTTTGAAATAACTTTTTATTTTTAGAGATAGGAAACTATACAATGCTAAAAGCATCCTAATAAATGGACACAAGCAGTGAAAGATTAGAATTGTAAGTGCAGACCAGTGAATTTTAAATGAATCCTAAATTAGAGTGATTTCTCTAGCTCCTAATTAAAGAGGTTTTAGTCACAGACAAAGAACAAAAAGCATAAAAGAACACGTGGCATAAGGAAAGAAATCATAATTATTTAGTTGGGAGGAAGATGTGCTAGAAAAAAAATTTGTGTAGTCACATTAACTTGTCATACCTTCCAGGCATGATTTCAAAGGGAAACAAGAATTCCTTTCTGCTCTCTAGAAACCTGGATTTACCTCAATCACAGATTCCTTTGAAAATGATTTAATAGGGAATTTCAAATTTTAACAAGACGTCTCATGGAAAAATGTTAATCCTAAATTGGTAAATTGAAGAAAAAAGACAACAAGCTATAAATAGAGCCTGGACAAAATCTCTTTTAAAAAATATTATATATACGCATGTATATTTTAAAAGTTACAGAAGGATATACACCCAGATATTAATATTAAATATCTTGAGTGACAGAATTGTGAGGAATCCCCCCCTTTTCAGTCTATATTATTTTCTAAGAGGAAGAATATGTCTGTTCATATTTTAATTCTAAACGACACAGTTACCTGACGACAAACAACTGATTTTGAAAGAAATAAAATAGGCTAATTCTCAAATTTTAATGAAAGAACAAAATGCATCCAGTGACAGGTTTATATTGTGTGAACAGGATATCTATTGTATTTGGGGGAGTTATGGCTGCATTTATCCAACAAAACATCTGGTCCTTCTAAGGTGTCAGAATTTGTCTGCTCTTAGTTTTATAAAATTTGAAGAAAAAAAGAGCTTTGTTTTCCAGATGTCCACATGATGGTACTATTAATTATACTATGCTATTTTGGGGAACAAATGAAAAACAGAAAAGTAATAGTTCATTTAAAAATAAATCTATATTCTGTTATATTTGAAGCATAGTAACACAAGTAAATGGCATATATTATTTATTCAATCTGCGAACAACGGCAATGTTGATTCTAACCCCTGGCAATAATTCCAAATATCTTAGGGAGCTGAGAATGGGAACGTCTGGTGAATCCACTTGGGTTCCTGCCCTCTCCACTGTGTGCACAGCCTGAATTATCAGCACCTTTGTCAATGAAAAGAAATTTCCCCAGAAGTCGGCCTTATCCTCACATCCTCCTTGCCCTTTTGCTTGTGCTTTCTCTCACCTGCCTGTCCCCTCCTGTGCTAAGGAGCAGAAGACAGTGATAGGAGATGGAGATCCAGAAAGAGCCAAAAATTAGGGCATTGAGTAAAAAGAGTGTTAGGTGATGTCTCATGCAGTAAAGATCAAATAGAGGTGTTGACCACCTCCTTCAAAGCTCTTCTGCCAGGTGGTGCACAGTACCTCACACCCTTGAGCTGCCCCAGCCATAGACTAAACCCCGTGCTAACTGCAGACACTGCAGCCTCCAATTCCTGCTGTGATCTGCTCCTCTTCCACATGTAATGGGAATCTAGTCTGAGCACAGACTATGTTCTGTCTGTATCTATTTCTCATCAAACCTGATAAACTAATAGCAGAGCCCAACAGAAGTCTGTATCCATTGGGCTGATAATCTTCTGGGAAAATAACCCAATTATGCAGAATTCAAATACTTTATCTCAGCCATGGAAGATACACAGAACTGTCTCTCTGAGGTTTATGTGAATCTCCTTCCAAGGTGCCTTCCAAGAAAGAACTCATCCTACAACCTTATGAGCTGACTGGTCACCATTCTTAGGAGATTCAAAATGAGTAATGATTGGGTACTATTAACAGTTAGATTCGTTCCCAGTCCATTTTCAAAGGAAAAAGAGAGCTGTGACTCAAAGGTGAAAACCCTGCATCCTGAAATCTCTGCAAGTCATTGGGGCGCAGCAAAGTCACTTCAAGAGACCATGTCATCTCAAGTAGATTATGACTCAAAGGAAAGTAAGGCAGAGCGGCAGGGTAGTTAAGCAAAGAACAGGGTGCCCAGGGGTAAACAGATTATGGCCCAGAAATGTAGACTCTCTGCTTGCAGTTTAGATTTCTTGGCTGATCTTACCAAGTCTTAAGCCAGCAAAAAAGAAGTGAGAGTTGATATTTCCACCCTGTTATGTTTGCCTCTTTGTGGTCAGCCTGCTTGCCAGGAGAGAGCAGCTGGCTCATGGTCAGCACTCCCTCCCTTGACAATTTTCACTTGAGAAAAGCCTAAGGATGATGCACAGGGGAAATAAAGCATAGATTCCAAAACTTCAGATGTTACACTATTTTTTAAGTCTCTGGTCTGTTAAAATGAACCAAAGAACTTACTCTTAAATTATGCTAAATTCACTCCCTGGGCAATTTCTGGGTTTCATCATTCTGGATGTCTACCTCTTTTGATCCAATGAGTCTAGAAATTTACTGCATTTTGCAGGGATAATTCGCCAGAGACTATGGCTTCTCTTGGTTTACTCATCATCTGCTTGTGTATCCTGATGCATGAGTGAGCAGAAGACCAAGTGCCAAGACCCAGGCTACCTTATTCCTTCCTGAGGACTGGCCACTGACCACTGTGTACTGAGAGGAACACCATGCCCAGCTTGCACAGGCTGTCTTGCCTATAGCCCAACCAGCCCCACGGATCCTTAACTGCCTTCCCCTGGAACCTTTCCAAAAGCTCTGAGTAAGACTTTCCTCAAGCCCCAGGACTTATGCCTGACCCCATCCACATGCCTTTCTGTAAGGGATGACCTCTCAGAATTATGGGATTGGGATGTCCAGAAGCAAATGCATCTTGTGAAATGCCTAAGAGACACAGAGTATAGAAATTTTATCAGGAGAGAAGAAAACTGAGTCCAGAATAGGTTTCATCACTGTTTTAGTTTCCTGTTGCTGTTGTAACAAATTGCCACAAACTTAGTAGCTTCAAACAATACAAATTTTTTCTCTAACAGTTCTGGAAGTCAGAAGTCCAAAATCAGTCTCACTGGACTGAAGACAAGCTGAAGGCAGGGCTGGTTCCATCAGAGTCAAGGGGAAAATCCATTTCCTTGCTTTTCCCACTTCTAGAGGCCACCTACATTCCTTGGCAGGTGGCCCCTCCTCCATCATCAAAACCAGCAGCCTAGTGTCTGGCTTCTGTCTTCACAGTAGCTTCTTCTATAATAAAATCTCCCTCTCCCTCTCTCCTATATGGATCCTTGTGATTACATTTAGGGCCCACCAGGATAATCTCTCCATATGGAGACCCTTAACTTTATCATACTGGCAAGGTCTCCTTATAAGGTCACACTCACAGGCTCCTGGGATTAAAATATGAGCATTTTGGAGGGATCATTATTCTATCCAGCACAACCAGAAAATAAGGATGTTTATGGTTGCATTAAGCAAGGTTCTCCAAGAAACATAACAAATGGAATATATACATATAATATTATACATTAATTAATACCATATTAAATATCTTAATATTATATATTTATTAAATATAGATACATCTATATAGTTGATATTATAATTATATAATATATATCTAATAAATTATATAATATATATCTAATAACTAATATATCTAATGTTTAATTATATATTTATTTTACAAATATGCCATATTTGTATTGCATATTTATATTTTAAATATACTATAATTTTACATCCAGAAAGAGCTAGTATATAATTATATTTCTAAAAATACTGTTATAATATATATCTAGAAAGAGATTTAATGTAAGGTATCAGCTCACGTAATTATGGAGGCTGAGATGTCCCACTGCTGTCTGCAGGCTGGAGATCCCCTGAAAACCAGTGGTGTAGTTCACAGGCCTGAGAGCAGGAGAGCAGATTGTGGATGGTGTAGATGCCAGTCCGAGTGTGAAGGCCTCACAGTCAAGAGGGCTGAGGACAGAAGATCAGTGTCTCAGTTCATCAGTCAGGCAGAGAGTAAATCCGACCTTCCACCACCTTTTTGTATCCCATCCCTCAGTGGATTGGATGATCTCACCCACACTGGGGAAGGCCATCTGCTTTACTCAGTCCACCAATTCAAATGCTTATCTCTTCCGGAAGCATTTTTACTGATTCAGAAATAATGTTTAACTAGTTATATGGGCTTCCCCTGCCCCAGTCAAGTTGACACACAAAATTAACCATCACAATGGTGCAAGATATTTTATTCTAATAGACATTTTATACTCTATAGATATATACCATATGATTCTTGGACTGCAAATGACCCTATATTTTACAGTTACTGGAAAGAAAATAGACAAATCCCTGTCATTGGTACCTGATTTTTCCCTTGGAATTACGGTGCTTATGTTAATTAATAGAATTGGTAGACTTTAATTTTAATCTTTACTTAAAATATTCCTGAGTAAATCAAATTAATCCTGTTTATCTTTTTCTTATTTTGCCATATAAAGTGGATCTGTCCCACTCCACGTAGCAGATTAGTTCTAAATTATTTAAATCCAAATGGACTTGTAGCCATTGTCTTCAGTTATGTAAAAAATCTGTAATTCATAAGATATATGCTTCTGTAGGTTGGAGGATGGTGGCACTTGCTGGATACACAGCACAGAACCTAATGGACTATCAAATACAGAGAAGAATTTGTGCCTCATCACATATTTCAGGTTTGTTAATGAAAATGGGATGTAAAATAAGAAAATTAGAATGCATTAATAAATTTTTGTCAGTGGAGACCATGATTCAATATTTAAAAACCTAACTAATCAACATTTATGTAACTGAGAGTTTTTATTGCATCCTGAAATGCAAAGGCTTTTAGTCTATTTAAAAACTGATAAAGCCCTTTAAAACATCTTCTTTTAAAACAAAACTAATTGTAGTCAATACTAAAAACTTTTTTAAAAAAAGCCAAGTCATAAGGTAGTTATAGTAGAAAGAATATTAGATTTAAGCAAACAAATCCCAGAATTTGAGCTCTGGTTATGCTACTTATAAGCTGTGTACATTAAGGCAAATAGTTCGATTTCTCTCAGTCTCAGTTTCCTTATTTATAAAATATGAATTACATTGCCTCTTTTAAAAGATTGTTGCCATAAGTAAATGAAATATTATATGCTAAGTGCTTTGTGAATTGCTATAGAAAAAGTAAGATGTTATTCTGAAGGGCCCACCATGAACTATTGCTTACTTACAAATAAATACATTGTTAATTATATATATATTGGTAGTTTAAAATAATTTAGGTGTCTATAAAGTTAAAAGTTAAAAGAGAAAAACTCATTTGTAGCCCCAGAGGACTTCTCTAAACTCCCCATGTTGGTAAAGTTACTATTAGTACTTCATCATATAAAGAAATACCAACTTCTAGAAATAAAATTAGCTTCAGAAAAAGAGACGTGATTATAGTGTCAAAGTGGCTAAGAAAAATGGTACCAAAGTCGGCTATTTTGTTAGGTGTAAAAGGGATCTGAAGAGTAGTTACAAAGATATTTGCATTTAATACATACATAGTGTTTTAATTTAATATGTGAGCAGACTATCCAATGACATTTTCTAAAAAGAAAAATTAGTTACAGTGAGCATTTAAACATCAACCCTGAAAAATAGGGCTGTTATAAGGATGTAGCTCTGTAGCTCACTGAGCATCCCACAGGGCAGAGACTCTGGTCTCTGCCCTGTGATCCTCCAGCTCACACCTGTCCAACAGCTGTGTCCCTTCTGATTGGTCCATACCTGTGCTGTCCCAGGTGTTCCATAAAATACCACGTCAGCTAACACGTAAGCCAACTACTGTCCCCAGTCTATATCCAGAGGTCTGCCTTCCAGATCATGGACTAAATGTGATATCTAATTATACATACCTTTTCCAATTTTCCATGAATCTGGCATTTCTGTTCATTACTATTCTAGTGAGGCATTATACATAGTAGCCACTCAATAAATATTTGATGTTAAATCATTCCAATATAAGACTAAAAAGAAAAGTAGGAACTATCACAGTTTCCTATAAATTATACATACAAATACTACTTTGGGAAAGTAAAATGCTTGTTAAAATAAATTTAGATATTATAATATCATAAGCAAACATTTTTCTCTCATAGAAACACATGGGTTGTAAAATGATAATATATTACAAAAACTGATAAAATTAATGAAGGAGCAGCAAACAGATTCTCCTTAATTGATAATGTGAGTAAAAACTGTATCAAATTTTATGGAGAACAATTTGGCAACACAAGGCAAGAGTATTTAACAGTTCTCCCTCCTTTTATCCAAATATCTGTTTCTAGGAATTTTGCACAAGACACAATCTTATGTTTAAACAACTAAAAAGGGACTAATAAGATTTAAGAACACAAGAGTTCATCAAAGAATCACTCATAATAGAGACAAGCAAAAGGAAGTAATATAAGTGCCCAATTATAGAGTTAGAGAAATAAATTATCTTGTTTACATATAATTAATACTTCGCACATAATTAATATTTCCATTAAATGCATTGTATAAAAATGTTAAATTATACAACAATATGTACTGTTTACTTTTAATTTTAAAGTAATCAATAAAAATATTTTAAATAAAATTAAATATAAAAATTATAAAAAATAAAAATATATGAAAATAAACCTATATCTATACATTTTATCTAAAAAGATTTAGACCAAAATAGAAATAGTGGTTATTTTTCTGAACTGAGTTAATTTTTAAATTATTTTCCCTTTTTCTTTTGTATTTTCCTAATTTTCTACAATAAACATGTTTTGATTTCATAATCAAAACAAAAAAAATCTCTCTAAAATTGAAATAACACACTGAGGCAAATAAATATCCAATGTAGAAAAATAAATTCCATCTTACTGTAATAAACTCTCTGTTAGTCAATGCTTCACTGTGTACTAGGCTCTGTCGATTGAACAAGGTCATTACCTACATGCCATTCATCAAAATGCATGTTTAAAATACTGTCTCAAAGGAATTTGGCAAAATGCCTCCCTGAATGCATTATTAAATATGTCCAGGAGGATACTGGTTTGAGTTTATAAGTCACCTTCAGAAGACAATGAACGCAGTCACCACAATATTCTCAAGTCAATTATAACCAATTTGCTTCTAGTCAATGGTACATTGACAGCCCTTAAATAAACTATGTCAATACAGTCACTCTAGTGGATCTCCATCATCTGAATTTGACTCATGGGAAGAATATTGTATAAATATTTTCAATTCATATGACCATTCTGTTTGCTTAGATGAAGATTTTTTTAACCCCTGTGAAAAGAGCTCTTACCATCCTGGACTCTCAATGATCACCAATACCTTTATCATCATTTTAAAGGTTTTAATTAATTAGAAGAAATTAGTGTGCTAGCTTCAGCTAAGTTAGCCCCAAAATAGAACCTTTGTCAGAGAAGATACCTTGAGAAAAATAAACTTAGTAACTATGTGTTGGGCAGTACAGAGTTCCAGGGATTTATTAGGCACAGTCCCTGCTCAAGATGAACTCAAACATAAATGTTTATGTCAGATCTAGTGGGAACTTCAATACAACAGATGGCTCTTAGGAAGGGCAAGGAATTGGAAATTCACTGGGGAGTCATGAAGACCCAAGGCTGGTTTAACATGATACAAGAGAAACAAGGCAATCAGGTGGAAATGAATTTGAACATCCTGATTGAATTTTCAGAAACTTAAATGTTATTGCATTTATCCATAAAAACATAAAGTTAATTTTCTAATCTTTGATCCCCTCCTCTGTAGCCATTCAAGATATTCATTCAGGCTTCAACTAATTTTATCAGTGCTCTAAGAATCCCACTATTTTAGAAACTGCTTTATCTACCTAATCATATTTTGTTGCAAAATATTCCCACCCTATGAAATTATTTTTGTGGGATTCTTTACTACAGTGTGAATTATTTTTGCGGTGTTTCAGTAATTTCATGGATGGAGTGTAAAATGCACCTGGGATTGTTACAAATCAAGGATGGGAATTACCACTGGATACACCAGTGCAATGGTTAAATGGAATAGAAATGTGATGCTCAAATAAACTGTCTCTGCACAGAATAGTGCCTTATTTGATTGTATGTTTTCTTTTTATAGAAGAATATTGCAAACTTCTGAATTGGGTATAAAATGACAAGTTGTTACATGACTGCTTTTATCTATACGACGAGGGAGTTGAAGAAAATTATTTCTAAGTTCCTTTCCATTTTTAAAATACTATGATTCTGCCTTTTTCACTCACAACATGACAGTAATGGCTGCCCAATGCTATAGCAGCATTCTAAGAATGTTTTTAATGACCGTTGACTGCCAACTATCATTTTCCACGTCAATGGCCCAGAAAAAGACTTGAGGTCCATTTGGATCTCATAGAAAATAAGGTACTAGAAGCACTGATTAAAGTAAAGTTATCCTTTGTGAAGTTGCTTCAGAGATGGGTTTTTAGTTGAATAATTGAGAAAATATTTCTGAACGGAGGCTCAATATTTTGGCCAAACAACACAAACCATCATCCTTACAAATGGTAGTGATTAATTAAAGTAATGATGACCCATATCATTCGTGCCAGTTCTCAGAAAGTAAAATGTATCTCAAAATATTCTTAAAATGTTATCTTGGTTGGGTGAAGATGAAACATAAATGCTTTTTCAAAAGTGACATGAATAGCACTCTCCTCCTCTGCAGTGTTCCACTTGCCTTATAATATTTTCTGGAAAAGGAAGAGGCTTTGGGGGGGCTAGGAGAGAGTGTAGGGAAGAGGTAGAAAAATGGATGGTGGGTGGTGTCTGAGTACTGAATCTCAAGGATTCAGCAGAAGTGTGTGAAGATGTTCTGAGGCTCTGAGCACAAGAAATTCTGCACTGGACACCAAGAAGCTAGTCTCCCTACTTCTGCACCAAATACACAGCAGCATCTTAAAGCAGTGGTTTAGGACTTAGGGATAGCAGACCACCAACAAGAATATGGAAGAAAACATTAAGAGCTGTATTGCTGAGTGAGTCATGGCCACTCTGAGAATTCCTGAGTCCACTTGGGAAGGGATTGGCCTAAGGTTCTGCCTGGGCAGGTAGGCATTTGGAGCTAACTAGATTTGGGTGTCAATGTCAATATGATCACATTTTTACTTGCAAGATAATGAAGGTCAGAATGTTTATACTGAGTAGCAGATGAATTTCAAGAGCAATTTAGATTAACTTTTCACTCTACATGATAATGTAGATACCTTCTATATGGTAAATAAAGCGATTAAATTTGAGGCCAAACTAAAATCCTTTTTTCTGAATGAGTTAAGTTGAAGTTTTAAAGCAGAGACACAGAAAGATTATTTATATGCAAATATTATTATACTTTAAGGAAGTGTTATCCTGACCATTAACTATGGAAACTGGATAAGTCAATTCAACCCTCTGGCCTCAAATTTTTTATTACAAAAATAGAGGATAAATAGTATAATTCTTAACCCGTCTATTAATTCTAATATTTCAAATATTCCATGATTCTGTCAACTGCTTGAGAATACATATTTAAAAATACATATGTATTCAAATACATGATTATATATACAAATATATAATTGTATGTATATTCAAATATATATGATTACATATATACGTATAATCAAAGAGAGGATCTTTAATTTGGTAAGTCCTTTGATTGCTTGGTTATTTTTATTTTTGATGTTTTATATCAACAGTTACATTTATCGCTATCCCTGGAGAACTGGTAAATTCCTGTTACAGTTTGACTTCCTGATCTTCTAAAAAGTAGATGAATCAGCATCCCTAGCTACAGACATTATAAAAATCAATACCTTCACATCTTGATTTTGGTCTTTAATTTTAAATATTACCTCCATACAGACCCATAGAAGAATGAGAATTTTCCTAATTTTTAACCTCTCAGTTTCTCAGCCTCTGTAGCACAGTCACAAACTAAGACAGAAAAACACCTATACCTTCTCTATATAGTCTGCTAACCAGTAAAAGAGAAAAGGATCCCAAACACTTAGCTCCTCCAGGAGGAACATGCCCTTGCGTGGACTCGGGTGATAGTCTGTCTGGTCACTCACTCAGCACAAACCATTTCAGTAGGCCTATTGTTTCTAGCCTATGTTAGCTTATTCACGTAGCATTCAAGCATACTGAGTCTCACTGAATGAAATCTTAATTTGCTTCACTAATGGAACTCATTTTATTTCTTTTAAGCTCTGCCTTTGATTATTACCTTGTGACACTGAAAAAGCAGTGATAAAGCATTTTAGTGGACGACACCCTCATGATACTTGTTACACCTGCTATAAAGTAATTAGTTATTTAACTATAATAATTGCTTATTAAAATGAAATGCAATAAATCCTAGAAAATCTGTAAGTCAATTTAGCCACTTAGAAAAAGCTACGGTCTGTTAAGTTACCAAGAGCAAAGATCTGTGTATATGTGTGATCTGCACTGTGTTCCCATGTTATTTTTTTATATAAATTTTATTGTCTATATAGGAAGACCAAAAGTAGCTACATCTATATTAGTATATTTTTTAAAATTTTTATTGGAGTATAGTTGATTTACAATGTTGTGCTAGTTTCTGCTGTACAGCAAGGTGAATCAGTTATCATATACATATATCCACTCCTTTTTAGATTCTTCCCCCTATAGATCATTACAGAGTATTGAGTCCCATGTTATTTTTAATACGCTGTGTTGTGATACCCTCAGCTTAGTTATTAGCAAACAGGTGTCCTTATTATACAAAAAATGTAGATGACCAAAATTACTCCCCTGATAGCAGAGAAACAAAAGAATCAATTCTCATGGAGAAGCGCTTTGTCATGGAGATGCTCTTTCAGCTCCAGCCTGAGTGCGACAGGTCTGCTCTGCTGTACATAATACTTGCCTGGGGAATAGACTCTACTTTGGAGATTTTCATAAGCATTAAAATATAAATTCTGTCTAGAATGAATAATGCTAAGTTTCACATAAGAAGCAGTCTCTGTCTGCCTCTGCTGATGTTACTTTGCTGGTTGCAAGCAAGGAGTACAATAAACAGAAGAAGATAATCCTGGACTTAGCTACGATACAGAAGGAGGGAAAACAATGGATTTTAATAAACAATATAGCAGACAAACATTTCGCCTATGTGTTTCAAAGGATACTGACCTCTAAAAAGAGAAAGGAAAGTCTACTTTTGAACTTTTTTTGACTGTCTAGAGGGAGATTACATAATCAAAACAAAAGAAGCACAAAAGGGATTGGAGAAAACATATTTGTTTTTCCTCTATCTCCATTTTCTGAAGTCACATGACCTACCCACTTCACTTACTCTCTGGATCTCATACTTCCTAGTTTCCTTACATTTAAAATTTTAATATTAATTGCCTCACAAATGATACTTTCTACTAAAAGAACTTGATGACCTTGGAGAAAAGATTTCTCTCTCTCTCTCTCTCTCTCTCTCACACACACACACACACACACACACACACACACACACACCCACACCCCCCCCACACACACACTTCATGGCTTTCATCTTCATAACCTAAGTGTCAATCATTTATATTTTAACAAAATTTATACAATGCTTGTGCATACAGGCCATTCAGGTATGTAGTAGGCTCACTATATATGAACTTAGACATTCAACTGCAGGCCATCTTTTACTCTGTAAACATTCTGAGGTTGAGTTTTAAAATTTGTCTTTGTGGAATATGCTAAGTACACTAAGTTACACAGCACACACAGCCTCCTGTATTTCTGCTCTGAAATTTTTTATGAAGAGACTCAGTGTGGGAGAATTGCTGGATCAGATGAATGTGAGCCCACTTGTAACCCAAATATAAGGCCTTTTGTTTTATTTTCTTCACTAATAAGAACTTTTCGGTACATACTACAGAAGATGAGGGTCCTTGTTTGATTTACTTTGTTCAGTGGACAGACATTTACCTTACTCATCAGTTCAAAAATAAGAGGTACCAAGATCTAAAGTAAATAATTGGGATTACAAATGTATCCTTTTAAAATAAACTTGACTTTCTGGAAATGATATGGATAAGCTCACGACTTTTTTTTACCTTATATTAATACAATGAGAAAATTGAGGTTTTCAGACCCCTAATTTTTTTAACAATTAACTTGATGCCCTTTAGAGCAGGCATCCTTAAACAGCCCTTCCTGCTACTTTCCCATCCTGACCACCACCAATCCCCCCGAACCACCAACACCACTAGATTGAAAGAGGAAGGCAGAACCCATGGGTGGACTTAGGAGGCTCATTAAAATACTGAAACTGTTTCCTTACCTTTACGTGTATTAGGGCTCTTGTTTGCAAACAACAGAAACCAATTCTGGTGAGCTTAAACAGAAAATGAATTTCCTGGAAGGATATTGGATAGTTTGCCGAATTTACTAGAAAGATACTCTACAGCCTAGAAATCAGTTACAAAACCAATGGAAGCTAGGCAATAATAGTAAGAATCACACCACAGGAAGTGTCTGGTTAGGACCCCACTGCTAGTAGACACTGTATTTCACCACTGGAAACACAGCTCTTGCTGGTCTGGAACATTGAATCCACTTGTGCCTCCCGAATAAATGCAAAACTATTCCTGTTTCTTTGTAACACTAGCTCTAGATTCAAAGACCCAGGAATAGACAGGATGATTCAATTGGCAGAACTCAGGCCACGTGCCAGCATTCTATCTGTGCAGTCTCAGAGGGTGCAATGGGCCTCTCTAGATTCTGGGGTCCACGCGAGCAGCGGGGCTTGACTGTTATGAAAACGTGCACAATGGCTGCTTACCCAGCATCTACCACTGGGCGGCTTAAGAGAAAAGAAAAAAAATATATATATATATATATATACACATACTTTTCACATAATAATATAAATATAATTATATATCTATACAGTTGACCCTTGAGCAATGCAGGGGTTAGGGGTACCAATCCCTGTGCGGTACAAAATTCACATGTAAGTTTACAGTCAGCTCTCTGTATTCAAAGTTCTTCCAAAGCCAACCTCAGACCGTGTAGTACTGTAGTACCCATTTAGTGAAAAAAATCTGTGTCTAAGTGGAGCAATGCAGCTCTAACCCATGTTGTTCAAAGGTCAACGGTATATATCTTTTAGGAAACTATACCTTTTACTGGGAAGAAAAAGTTTTTTATCAGATACTTATAAGCACTGACTATCCAACCAAGCTGAGAATCATTTCTGCATCGAATCATAGAACTTTACCTCCAGAAGGAACCAGAGAACGGAGAGATTAAGAGATCACATGTTGCCACCCATTAGCTAAATCAACACAAGGGCTAGAATAGAGGAGCTCAGAAAAGTGAAGCTGTTTTCACTCAAACAAACTGAATCACATTTATAGGCCTTTAATCTGAAGTTTATATCTCCCAATAACTTTTCAGTTTAGGAAAACTGTCAAGTTTCTTCACTGGCCACCAGACTAAAACAGAAAAAACCTGTTAGCTGACACAGAAAAGATCCCCATCCTAGGAAAAAAAATAAGGTTTTAAAAACTGGATGTTGTTGCTTAGCTGCAAGTTGCTCTTTTGCTCAAGACCACGTTTTTTTGACAGATTACTGTATCCACTGGCTTCCACAATTAAGGATGCAATTAGGTTTCTGGCTCATATATGGTTCCATTATAAAATATTCTGTCTTTAAATAAAAGTTGGAGTAAACGAGCACCATAAAAACTTGCTAGCAAATTTTTAATCATTTGCTTTGTAGGATTTCTAATCCTTTTCTTTCTTTCCTTTTCTTGTTTTCTTCAGTTTTTTCCTTGTTCCCTTCCTTCTTTCTCTCTTCTTTATTATATGTAAGAAGTGCACATAAACACGTGTGGGAAGGAATTACACATCATGCATTGTCTTGTTTTATTCCATCTACACTACAATGGCCACTGGTCAGTTTGAACTTTCATTTAAGAACTGTTTTTTAAAAGCTGAGAAAAAAATAAATTTCTCAAAAATAGTTTGATATAAATAATAGTATTATCCAGAAAAATAAAACTGACAGCCAAATATAAAACTTTATTAATCTTTATTCAAGAAGCTTTTCAAAATGTTTTAATTAACCTATAAAATCCCATAAAGACCTATGAAGAGAAAATACAATGTTCCTCATTTTGTGTATCAGAAAACCAAGGCAAAGGAAATGATGACTTTCTTAGGCATAAATTGTTAAGCAATAATCAGGGGGCTACAGAATAATTAGCATCATCATAAGAATACAAGTCAGGCCTCTAGACGATGAACAAGGCAAATGTTAGGTAGTGTGACTATTTCAATTAGGTATTAAATGAAGTTAATATATTACTATCCAGGGAATCAAGGTGAGATGGGGCTTGAACAAGCAACTGGAATAAGAAAGGCAAATAGAAGGGTAGTGGTGGTGTGACTGAGGAGGTATCACAGTCCCTCGCTGGCTTCAGGAGATAGCAGGGCTGGCAAAAGCTGAGAATTTCTAGGAAAAGTGAGGATCTGAAAACATGTATTTGAGAATAAGATAGTTCTCAAGCATCACACCAAAAAGTTTGACTTTGGGCAAGTAGTTTACAAAGCAGCATTTTACAAAGACATGTCTGGTATTTCCATAAATAGGTGAGCTAGGGCACTCACTGATGGGGAGAAAAAAAAGGAAGAGAAAATGAATTACAGAAATATTACGATAACACATGCAACACTGGTAATACTATTTGCATTTCAATGACTATATCATGTACATTTGCAAGAAGTTGAGCCAGGTCCCAAACTCCAGTGTAATGGCTTCAAATTATGGGCTCTTTCTACCTCTATATTGTGTTATGTACGCTGTGGTAAAAGGGAGGATAAACTTGAATTTACACATGAGTTTCAATATGAAGTGGTAACAGAGCATCAACAGACCATCATTTATTTAGTAACAGGGATAAAACTCAGAATAAAAGTAAAACCTAGAGATACAGATTTCAGGGCAAGTTAGGAAAACAGAGTTTCTAGAGATGACATCCGTCTTTGCGGTTAAGTAGAGTTACACATTATTTAGTGAGGGAGGGAGACAGAGCTACTGGGTCCAGTCAATCCACATAGCTCTTGAAAGTTCTCAAGCCTTTTAAGCCTGGTGTAACAACAAAGAGGACTGATGGGGAGGTCAAGTGGGATATTCCTGAACTGGCTCAGTGAACAAACTAGTAGTCACCAGTGGAGAGAAGAAAGTGCAGAGGGGCAATACAGGGGTAGGATGAAAAAAAGGGTTATTATGGGATTATATGAAATCATGTGTGTGAAACTTTTAAAAATTGTAAAGCACCACAGAATTTAAAGAATCTTTCATCCAATGAAGAAAAAAATTTTAATGTAAATGCTACAACTACTGGTTGACGTTAAATTGTATCTATCAAATAAAGCAATTACTAGTGAACGACAACAAAAAAATGATCACAATTGACGGAAGGATAAGGGAAAAGGAAGTCTGTGGCGTTGGTGACAATTTCTCTGATTAAAGAAGCAAAGCCTGGAGAGAAGCCCAAAGAAGCCTAGTAGGTTGAGGGAAATGGATAGAGGGAAGCATGTAGAAGCTTGAGAGTGTGAAGGGCATGCAGGGCATGACACCCAGACTCATTAACACCTCACCAGGTAGTGTGAACACAGGGAGGCTTGGCTAAACCTGAGGTCTTTGATGAATGGCTTAGCCAAATGCTGAAGGGGATGAAATGGGCTTCATGCTATTAGAACTCTGTCTATAGCATCACTTGACCCTGGAAAAGGAGTTCTCTGGCACCATCACTGAGTTTCAGGGAACACTGTCAAATTCCCAGCCATCTAGTGCTAGCACCTTTGCACTCTCTGGGGCCAGCAGCTGGTCCCTGGCATCAACTCTGAAAGCTGTGTATCCTGACTCTGAGTCATCTAAAGCCTTAGATAGATCTATATCCACTATAGAATCCAGAGCCCAAAGCTTCAAATAATTTTAAATCAAAAGTTTAGCCTCAGGGGGCATAAGGTTAACTGAAAGTCAGGTTTGCAAAATCCATAAAACAGAATGAATAAAATAAAATGAGAAGTGTGAACATAGCTGTCACTGGAAAGAGAATTTATGCTCTCTATATGCAATCCAGACACTTAGAGAGGAAAGATAATGTAAGACCCGACCCCCAAAAAATGTTATTGAAGGAAGTTTCAAGAGATTATTTTAAGTGCATACTACTCTTTATCTATAAAGGGCATTATCAGATCCATGAAAAATGGTTATTAATTTGGTCAGGATCACCCTCTTCTATTTTATTGGTGACGGATATACTCGTAAAAGATACTAAGAAAACAAACATAAGCCTGCTTTGAAGCAAGTAAGTACATAAAGAGAACTTGGAATTTAGTAGCCATAGTCCCCGGTCCTAGTTCCAAGTGTTGCAACCTTGCAGAAAAAAAGCAAACATTTTTTTCAGTGAGGTAGCAGGGAAAATGATGGACAAGCTCAAAATCGCATTTATAATGTAATTGTCAAGGCCCAGCGGAGGTGATAAACTTTAGAAAGAAACCACATTTGCCAAGAATCTATTTGGGAGTTCTCTCAGCAATGGTCATTTGAAATATGATCCGAGAGAGTTAAAGCAATGCACGGAGCCACAGTAGTTACTACTGAGACCTTACACTGGTGTCTGTCCAATTAACTTAGTATTTCCTTTCATTATGCCTACACCATCAAAAAGCATTCATTTTATGGGCTGTGGGATGATAAAAAGGATTATTATCTTGCCCATATCTGTAGTGTCAGCTGGAGAACTGCAGCACTTAAGTTTCTCACACACACAGTTCATACATTCAAGAACACACACTCTCCTCCACCCCCCAACTTTGCAACCCTGAGGCATTCACCAAGGAAATAATTCCACTGGAAGGAAAAGGCAGGTCTCCATCTAGAAGGGCAGTGAGAACCCTAGGATACTCTCTGTAATGCAGAGCAGAGTCTTCGGAAGAGAAGACTTGCTAAAAGTTGCCTGGGCCACCTTGCTTGCCCTTTCACTTCCATGAAACAGATGTCAATGGAACTGCTGTCAGGGCTGTGTGGTGAACTCAATCTGATCAAGGAAGAAGGCGTTTCCTTTCTGATACGCTGCACGTACACACACCTTTCCTTTCTTTCAATATAAAAAGACAAATATATTGAGAGAAAAGTGAACCTGTCTTTAGGAACACAAGCTTGAAAGAAAGAGCAAGTCAGCAAATGGGTAAAAACTGGGGGTGGGGGGAGGGATAGTGGATAATTTGATGGCTTTTACAGAACGAAGCAAGATAGATGGTAAAGGTTTGGGTTTTTTGTTATTTCTCAATTTCAGTAACAAATACTTACTGATTTTAATGGACATACAGTTGTCTGGGGATACAATCACAAACAAGACACAGTTTCTTTCCTTTAGCTTACATTTGAGAAGAGAACTATGCTTGAGTTAAATTGCTGGTTCTCACAAACCCAGTAAAAGTTATTTTATTCTATTTTCTCTGCAAATAAATGAGAAGCGGAATGGTAGTGAATAGTTCAGCCTGATTGCCTGCTAATGAATTTCTAAGGAGTTTGCTAATCATCAAAAACAAGATTTGATCCCACTAATGAACTTGCAGTACGGTCTGGAAATAACATGTAAAATGCAGTGTGATACATGCCAACAGAAAGAGGCAGCACATACAGAGGCAAAGCAGCAAGTGACAAATTCTGTCTGCAGGGGCATCAGGTTAGGTTTGCCAGGCTGATACTGGAGCTGGTTGTGTAATGGTAGAAGGGAGTGGGGGAGTCCAGGCAAGGGAAGAACATTTTCACAGGGCGGTGCAGTAGTGGGTCCAAGTTAGTACTTAGCAAAGACATTTACATCTAGAGAGTGAGTATTGGCAAGATATACATATCCTCTGTTTCCTTACCACTGACTAAAGAAAACCTAAGAATGTGTAAAGTTACAGACCCTGGAGCAAACCATTACTACTTATTTTAGCTCTAGACAATATCAGCCCTCATCTTGATATGCAGTAGAAGAAAAATATTTTTTTCCATCCCAGTTCCATTTTCGAAAAAAAAAAATGCAGCTGAATTTCCTCTATAAAGGAGGACATAAGAAGTTAAATTTTCACTTGCTGACTGAAAAGCAACAGTGCTATGAATACACAGAGAGAGCTGTGTGAATTTTTTTCCTATAATAAAAATTCAGTGAAAACTAGACTAAAACCATGTTCCCATTCACTAGGTTCTAAAGAAGAAATACATTATGTACGTGAAACTCACATTTTACATATGTAATTTAATGGGTATTCGGTGAAAAATTCAAGATTTTCAGTTGAGCAGTGTCAGAAAGTCTTTCTTGTTTCAAACATAACAAACCTAATTACATTGTATGGAACATCACATCAAACCAACTCAGTGTATAATATTTTCTAGGTTTTTAGCAAACTCCAAAATTCTAGAAATGTATGCTTAAGTGTAGCCTTACTTCTCAAGATCTTTTCCAGACCAATGGATAAATGAAGAATGGTAATCACTTTGTGTAGAATTACTTTGATCATGTGTTTAATATCTCCATAGGACAATTATAGAATAGATGTATTGAAAAAATTTGTAGCTTTGGAGAGATATTAATTTCCCTTTCTTCAGAACCATCCATCAGCTTCTTTGATTCAAGTTGTTCTCTCATACAAATATTTGCTTTTCCTGAACTCAACCGAACCATGAAATACAGGTATGTTCAAGGTGCTTTTAGAACTAGAAATAAGTAGTATGTGAGACCATAAGACTATGGCTTTGTTAAAAATCTTAACTGAGTTTTTAAAACTGCGCCTGAATTACACTCTTTTGAATGAATGAATGTCCGGCTTCCCCTATCCCACAAGGGGGATACGTTTTTTGATTATCTTGCAAATGAGCAGTGCACTAGTACCTCAAAGTCAACGGGTGTACCACAAATGTTATCAACTCACTGGGCAAATAATATGAGTCTTGGGATTGAAGATTGTATCAGGTAGTCAGTGGGAAGACAACACATTTGCCAAAAGTATATAACAAAGGGACTATTTATAAGGTGAGGGCTGGATTACAGGAAACTGTAAGAGTCAGAGCAGTATTCTGGAGATAGGAACGGAGGAGAGACAGAAAGAGATGAGGTTTGTAGAGAAATGCAGCCAGCTCACTCCATTCTTTCCAGTCTCCTTATAGGTTGGACCCAACACAAAGCCTAAAGGCAAGAGAGACCCACTGATGCGAAGCCAACAGGTCAAACTCCGAAGCCCAGAGTAGGCGGGACAAGGGTGGAGAGTGTATCTAGAGGGCAAAAGAAGATAAACTACACCACAACAGACCTATAATTTAGGACTTGACATTTAACCTCCTATCTCTGAATATGCCAACAATGGATTTTGAACTCAAACTTTCCAAGCTTTGGTTTTGTGTTAATCCTTTTCAAAAATACATTTTTTTTTCTTATTGTTGGAAACCATTGCTCTAGTAGAGTGGAAAATGGTAAGCAAAATGAACAAGATGCAAATATCCAAGCGCCTAAATTACATCCAGAGAGTAATTTAGGCAATAAGAAGAAAATATGGTTCTTGGGTTATACATGTTCATGTGCTCCTCTTTCAAACAAAGTATAGAGTCCGTCAATCACTAGCCAATCAAGTGTTTGAATATATACCATAAAGAGAAAGAAGATTTATTGATTCATATATTCCACAGTCAAACCTTTACCGAGAATGTGTCAGGCTCCATGTCATGCTCCCTGAGACTGACCAAATGCAAAAAAGCATTACCTTGAGCAAAATTTTTACTTTGAGTAATAGTTATGTATTTCATTCTGTATTTAATTATCATACTTCTTCTAAAACTAACTTTTAGATATCTGTGAAAAGTTTTTTATGCCTTCTTTCTATATAGCAAAAAATATCCTAATAATAAAAAGAAAATTCAGTGAACAATCAAGTTTGTTTAGGTACGGCCTATGTATGAGAGAAGCTGAGATCCTTCTAATTTATTCTTCATTAAATTCAGGTCTTTTAGGGAATTCCCTGGCGGTCCAGTGGTTAGGAGTCAGCACTTCCACTGCAGGGGGCACAGGTTCGATCCCTGGTCAGGGAACTAAGATCCCACAAGCCACCACACTCGGCAAAAAAAGAAAATAAAAAATTCAAGTCTTTTAAAAACTAATTGAAAATTAACTTTTCAAACTTGATTTGTAAAATATTTGTTCTACTGGATTGGGCTCTGTTGTTAAAATCACCTCATTTACTACTTTGTCAGTTATGTGTATATTTCCCACCAATACAGTGAATTTCAACTGGCTTTTGGTTTCATTGTCTGCTCAACAGGAACATCTCAAAGTCAAGGGCTCTTTTCAGCTCTGAGACAGTGGAATCTGGGAGCAATGGGAGTGGATATTGTGTGACAGTATTTCTCAAAACACAGTGTCTCCCACAAAGTACCAAATTACCACATTACTTGCCTTTAGAATAGTTTCCCTAGTCAACTTCTATCCAGCATTAGTAAATTGTGCCCATCACAACAAGCAGATATCTTTCAGAACTAGGTGTTTAAAAGGTAGCCGAATACAGCTGGAATCAACTATTTTTATCTAAAAAAAAATGGGTCTTTTGTCTCGTCCTTCCTTACCTGAGGTAGGACTTGAGATCATAAACAGTTCTGTAGTGTAGTGAAAATAAAACACATTGTCCTAAGGACTTAAATGTTTCTTGTCACTGTCAGGAGTTTCCAAAGGTTCTGAGTTTTTATTCCCAGGGCCACTGATGCATTTATAAACACAGTTTGTAAACTTCATAGGAATAGTTAATGTGGCAGATTTTCAGAATTAAATCAGCTTCCAAGGTACTGCAGCTCTGAGAACTTTTGTTGAATCTTGATAGATATCTCAGTCAAAATTACTTATCATGTCTTTTGTTATTCTATTGTCTCTCATTTGCATGTATCATAAGCTAATTTGTAATATCATTAGCTACCTATATTAACCTCTAGGTTATCTGATTGTACAAGCAGGTGCATTTTTATATACTCCAAAGGTCTAGCACACCACTCTGTATCTAATAGGAACTCATTAAACCTTTGTCAACTGAATCAGCATCTTTAGTGTTAATAATTTGGCCATAGGCTCTCATTTTATGAAGTGCTTATAACCTTCAAAAACTATTTCTATAAAACAGTACCATTTTTCCATTAAAAAAGTCATCTTTCCTCTGAGATAAAATCTAAAATTGATAATGTTGAAAATTTTCAGGGCATCGTGGATGCTCTATTCCCAATGTTTCTGCATCACTTTCAAAAGTTTCACAAAGGTCAGCACCAGTCTACTATGAGGCATATCCAAAGTGAACAGGATTTACTCTCAGCTGTGTGCTCTCCACCTGGTCTTCCCACAATGAGAAAATCTGGTTCAGATTAACCATTTCAGAAACTTTGTGACTTTAAACAGATTGACCTGATTTTGAACTATATTACAAAAGTATAGTAATCAAAACAGTATGATATTGGCATAAAAACAGCCACATAGACCAATGGAAAGAATCAAGAACTGAGAAGTAAACCCATACATATATGGCCAATTAATATTTGACAAGGGATCCAAGAACGTTCAATGGGGAAAGAATAGTCTCTTCAATAAATGGTGTTGGGGAAACTGAATATCCACAGGCAAAACTCTAAAACTGGAGCCCTATTTTATACCACCCACAAAAATTAACTCAAAATGGATTGAGGACTTAAAATGTAAGACCTGGGTCATAAAACTCTAGAAGAAAACATAAGGAAAAATCTCCTTGACATCAGTCTTGGCAATAATTTGTTTTGGGATATAACATCAAAAGTATAAGCAACAAAAGCAAGAATCAACAAGCAGCTCTGAGGAAAATGCAATAGTGTCTTAGGACTGCTGCAGCTTTGGACCTTGATAGACATCTGATTGGGGCTACAAGGTTCTGCCCCAGAAGTCCAAGTGCTTTGCTACTGAGTCTTTCTGGCTCCTGGAAACCTATGGATGTGTGTACCACCCATGCATGGTCTCTCCCTGTTCTGGCTTTGGGCACTCCCTCCCTGCACAGCCTTTGGTCTAAAGCCCATCCTCCCACATCTAGCATGGCCTCTGTGCTGTGACTCTATGGGGCGGGGAGTGGGAGACAACCATGAACACTGGTGTTTGTGTGATAGGTGGTATAAGTCAAACTCCCTAGGGACATGTCTGGGATGAGGAGCTTCTGGCTCCCAAAGCACCCAGGTGTTTCTCATCCCAGGACTCCCCTGTCCACCCACAGAACTCCCAAGAAACTGGGCTTCCTCTAGAGAGTGTTGGTCACAGCTGCAGCACCTTGGGCCTGATTCTCCCATTCTCTGACCCGCCCCTTATGCTCAGCATATCCCAGCCTGTCTTCTCCTTGCCCTTCTATCAGGACCCAGGCTTACGCCCTCAGCATCAATAAGAACATTCTAACTAAGCTCAAAACTTCAGCACAGCAAAAGAAACAGTCAACAAAATGAAAAACTGAAAAGACAACCTACAGAACAAGAGAAAGTATTTGCAAACCTTATATCAGATGATGGGTTAATAACCAAAATATGTAGTGAACTCATATAAGTCATTAGCCAAAAACCAAACAAATCAATTAAAAAATAGGCAGAGGATTTGAACAGAAATTTTTCTAAAGAAGACATACAAACAGGTACATAAAAAAGCCAACTGGAACATGAAAAGGAGCTCAAAATCACTAATCATCAGGGAACTGCAAATCAAAAACACAATGAGATATCACCTCACACCTGTAAGAATGGCTATCCTCAAAAAGACAAAAATAACAAATGCTGCTGAGAATGTAGAGAAAAGCGAACCCTGATACACCGTTGGTAGAAATGTAAGTTGGTGAAGGCCCTATGGAAAAGAGAATGAAGTTTCATCAAAAAATTAAAAACAGAACGACCACATGATACAACAATCCCATTTCTGGTATATATATGTGCAGGAAACAAAATCACTATCTTGAAGAGATATTGAAGTATTACTCACAATAGCCAAGACATGAAAACAACCTAAGTGTCCATTAACAGGTAAATGGATTAAAAGATTATATATAGGGCTTCCCTGGTGGCGCAGTGGTTGAGAGTCCGCCTGTCAATGCAGGGGACATGGGTTCGTGCCCCGGTCCGGGAAGATCCCACATGCTGTGGAGCGGCTGGGCCCGTGAGCCATGGCCGCTGGGCCTGCGCATCCGGAGCCTGTGCTCCACAACGGGAGAGGCCACAATAGTGAGAGGCCCGCGTACCACAAAAAAAAAAATTATATTTATACACATATATATATAAATGGAATATTATTCAGACACAAAAAGGAAGAAATCTTGCCCTTTGCAACAACAGGTATGGACCTTAGGGGAATTAAGCTAAGTGAAATAAGGTGGACAGAGAAGGAAAAACACTCTATGATCTCATTTATATGTGAAATCAAATCACCAAACTCATGGGAACAGAGAGTAGTTGCCAGGAGCTGAAGGGTGGAGGAAATGGGGAGATGTTGGTCAAAGGGTACAAAATGATGAGTAAGTTTTGGGGGTCTATATGCAGCATATTTAACCATACTGTATTGTGCACTCGGAAGCTGCTGTGAGAGTAGAGCTTTAATGTTCTCACCATAGCAACAACAACAAAATGGTATTTACATGCAGTGAAGGATGTGTTAACTGACCTATGGTAAATACTTCACAATATATATGGGTGTCAAATCATCACACTGTACACCTTAAAATTACACAATGTTTTATGTTAACTATATTTCAGTAAAGCTGGGAAAAACCCACAACAAATAAACCCAAGTCAGATAAAATCAGCTGAACCACCATTATCCAATGAATAATTTACTGAGAGTTATTTATGATACACATTTGCACAAATATATTCACATATAACAAAGTAAAAAGAATCAGAAACAATTCGCGTTTAAGGTCTTTAAGTTTTTAAAAAAGCTTTCTTCTAAATCCTTGGCCAGGAGCAGGCTGGAAAATGACTTTGCTCAGGTTTGCATTTGTTTCATTTTTTGTTTTATTTAATGTGGCAGCATTTGTTGCCCCTTCCTGTATTCCATCCTTCCTCTCAGCCCAGGGTAATTCAGTAACTGACAGCTTTTGTACCTGTCAGTCCCTTCCTTGCATTGGGCTCTGAAGGGTTACTGCAGAGAATTCTCAACCCACCTAAACTTTTTCTAAATATTCAGACACCTTAATCAATCATATGCCAATAGTTCAGGACTTTTTTCTTTCTAATAGCAATGCCAAGATCCCTTCAATGGCTGGAAGCACAAGGGGGACAGTTTCCTCTGACACTGTCTGCAGAATGTCTTCTCTACCTGCAGGGTACTGCTGTATCTCAGACTTTGGAAGAAAGAAAAGAACCTCCAGATTGAGAGTTACCTGAAAGAATTTCCCCTGCTTCTTAAAAAGTTTTACATCTGCAGTAGCACTTAATAAATCCTCTTGAACCACCAACCAAAGTTAAATACATCTTCAGCATCCCTGATAAATTTTTATTTCATATCACTTTCATGGAACATAGTTCACATGATTTACCTCCCTATGCTTCACCTTCCATTCAAACTGTCACTTTGCAAAACAAACTTAAGTGTGCATATCAATTTATTTCAAAATTCATGGTTAAGATGCACTATTTACTTCATACACATAAATACTGGCCACTGTTTATGTATGTTGATGTAACATTGATTTTTGTATTCTTGCTCTATCAAAAAATTCTGAGTGTCTACTCTTGTGCCAGCTTTGTTAGATGCTAGAGAAAGAAAAAAATGCAGGAAAAAAACAGTTAATAAATAATTGTTTTATCTTACTGATGGGATTAAAATTTTCATCTGTGTACCTATTTGTTGTGTTTCTAAATTTTATTTTTACTAACAGGTACCACTTTTGTCATAATAAAATAACTCAACAAATTGTTTTTAATAATATAAAACTGAGGTTTATATACTCCAGGCAAGGAATTGGAAGAGACTTTTTCTGGGGAGTCTTAGAAAAAAAGAATAGAATCTATGAATAATGATGTTGGGGGTTTCCAGAGAAGGCAACTAGCCAGATCACCTCTGACTGTTTCACTTACCTGGATGGAAAAGATGTTGCATTCATGCAACAAGAACAATATGCTATAAAAAGGAACAGTGGTAGACTGTGGGAGTAGATAAATCAGGGAATAAAAGCAGACAGTTACTAGTTCCAGTGGTTTAAAAAATGCACAGAAAAAAATTAAAAATTATGTATATTACATGGCTCAAGTGTTAATAGCGTTTATATGATCCTAATACTGTAAGCTCTGAGTACTGATATTGATCTAACCAAAATCACTTAATATTACTTTATAATGGGTTGAAGGGGCAGGAATTAAGAGAGAAAGATGGGGAAGAGATTACAAAGAGCTAAATTCTCAGTTCCCATTTTAAGAACTCAGTAGTTAATACCTAAAAACAAACGAAAAATCCCAAGCAGTAGCAAAAACACTGCTAAATATCAAGAATTAGCAATATACACCTGTTCATTAGACACACAACACTAAATAACAGAAAAAAGTGTCAGCTAAGAGTTGAAAAGGAGCTGTTTCTAGGGAAAGAAAAATGAAAATGAGGGTGGTCAGGGACTGATAATTTTTCTAACAAGTTTTATAGAATTATTTACTTCTTAACAGTGTGTTCACAGATAAATTATATAAAGTAAAACCAAATTAGGACCTGTTAAGTATATAATGGTATGCCCAAGAATTGTTCCTCACACGGCAGAGAGGAAAGAGAAGAAGCAAGCTCTCCTGTGTTTCTTCTTATAAGGGTACTAATCCCATTTATGAGGGCTCCAGCTTTGTTACCTTATTAACCCCCAAAAGCCTCACCATCTAATACTATATCAATGGGGATTATGATTCCAATATATGAATTTTGGGAGGACACAAACATTTAATTTATAAAATTCACCCACCAGCATTTTGTTAAGGGAATGGCTTTCACATGGACTATTCCCACTCTAATCTGGCTCTTTTACCTTAATCTTCCACAGCACAACACACTGTTATTTATAAAGAGATCTGCCAAAATTTCCACAATAATGGGGGAAAGTAACCCACGGGATAACTTGCAAGGATTGCATAGTCCCATACCACCTTTTCCCTTTCCCTCCCTGCATAGCTACTAGACCACCTCCAAGTAACTCCATGGGGTACAGCCCTTCCTCAGCTCCCAACCTCCAGTGAACAATGGTTTACAATATTACTTAGACGGAAAACCCACACACAGACTTCTAAGAATAAGCAATGATGAAAATACAATGGGAGTCTAAATCTAGATTTTGAAAACAAACAGTTCTCAAAAGGAAGCAAGTCCTGCAGAGATGGCCTTTAACAAGAAAATTCAGAGCAGTTTAGCTCTTTGGAGCCATAACTTCAAACCTCTCCATTCCAGACCTGAATTTTCTCTAGATATAACTATAAAATGGTTTTCTAGGACAAGAGGAAAATATCCCTCAATGACAGATTCTTTCTTATGATGGTCAATTTCATGTGTCAACTTGCCTGGGCCACAGTGCCCAGATATTTGATTAAACATTATCCTGAATGTCTTCGTGAGGGTGTTTTTGGATGAGATTTACATTTAAATCAGTGAACTCTGAGTAAATAAATTGCCTCCATAATGTGGGTGGGCCTCAACCAATCAGTTGAAAGTCTGAATAGAACAGAAGATTAACCTACTCTGAGCAAGAGGAAATTCTCCAGCAGACAGCCTCTGGACTCAAACTGCAACTCTTTGCCAAGCCTCCAGCCTGACAGCCACACCCATCAGATTTTAGACTTACTAAACCTTCAAGATCACATGAGTCAATTCCTTAAAATAAGTCTCTTTCTATAAATATACACACATCCTATTGGTTCTATTTCCCTGGAGAACCCTGACTAATACAGTCCTCTTATAAAGCAAAATCATTTCTTATAATTTTTAATAAACAGTGTTCTAGTCTTTCCTCATCTCAGGTTCAAAATAATTTCTGAGTCCAGACCAAACCCAGGTCACTTTGTTACATTAATATAACAGCTTCTAACTAAATGTGATGTTCCAGTAACCATTTATGTTTTGAGGCCACAGACCATGAAGAATTAAGTTTATTTATAGAGGGGTCTAAGGAGAAGGAAGGAGGGTGGGGCAAGAAAAGTAACGGGAGGGATTTTTGTAAATGATTTTAAGTCCCCCACTTCAAACTAGGCAGGGAGTGAGTTGACTTCTCTAGAAAGAAGACTCTCATATTGATCATGTAACAAAAATATGATGCACTGAGGGAAGTGATAGCAAACAAGTAATCTTATGGAACACATCTGATAAATGTATGGCTCTTAGCAATTTCATACTGTGAAGTGAGATTGAAATACACAAGAAATGGAATTATTAAAAGCCCCGCTTGAAAAGTGGTATCTTGAAAAATGGCTGATGACCATATCAAGTGTGACTGCAATTCTTAATAAGCTGTTTTCTAGAGAAAACACTTGTAATTTGTTATTAACAATGGTTATTAAATGGCCCTGGTCCCTTTTATTGTCATTGTTGCTGTTGTCATTTGCATTTTATTACTAAGCATTATGGTTTGGAAGAACTGCTTAGGAATCTCATGTGGGAGATGTTCTATGACTCTGCATGTAACTACATAACATTTATGAGCCCACTCTTTCTCAAAGACACCTAAGTAATAAAGTAAAATTAAGTGTCTTACTAGACTGATATAAATTGTTTCTCCTTAACTTCAAGCTCCTTAAGAGGCTCTATACTCTTTTCTGTTGAAATAAAGGTAATATCTATGTCACCAAATTATAGTGAAAATAATGTACTTAAGGCACCAAGTATCATGACTGGCACTTAATATGCATTCATCAAATGGTAGGTATTATTGCTATGACTATCTACCTATGAGCTCTACCTGTGAGCTCTACCTAATCTACCTATGAGATTTGTGAAAATCTCACAGCTAACCTCATACATAATCAGTGGTAAGAGACTGAAAACTTACCCCTAAGATCAAGACCATTTCTCTAATGATTTTGTATACCAATCTAGTTTTACCAACTAAACTACAAGTTATTTGAGTGAAAGCAAACTACCTTTTACTTCTTTGAAGTTCACTTATGTCATGCTGGAAATAGAGTTAGTGTTTTAAAAATCATCTTTGGTTGACAAACTAATTTTCTTCATTTTGAAAATAACTAAATTTAAATTAGAATCTTTTACATCAATGGAAAATTATTTGAAATGTTTTCATGCTCTTGTTCAGAAAAATTAAAGAATAGGGGTTGATACATTACTGTGTCCTGAATTGAGTGGCATTCTTTCTTAGACAAAGCAAATTTTTAAGGTCATTTCTTACATATATTACTACTAAAGTAAAATTATTGAGTTAAAGATATTTAACCTTTAAAACCATACCCCTTCAGAAACTCTAAAATCTCTAAGCAAAACTAGAAATAGTTTTGATGCAATCAGCTCATTTATTTACACACCCATTGTCTTAGTTCTTCAACATGTCTTTGAAATACTAAACTTGACAGTTTTTGAAAAGGTGCCTTGTTTCAACATAAAACTATGAGAACATCCATAACATGGCTGTCTCCTTTCAAAAGAAGGAATGCAGGGGAATTTTTTTTTCCTGCTTAAACTAATGCTATTGTTTTATTGCCAATTTTTCTTTAAAAGTACCCATTATTGAATCCAGCTTATTAGGTATTTTTAATCAGTTAACAACACTGTTAGAACTTGTTATAAATTCCTACATACTCTAAGAATGTTCCACAGTCTTGAGTCATTCTTTGAACCTGTAACCACCTACCTGACAGTTTATTTCCAAAGTGCTGCTTTATGTTGTATAGTTCATTATGTTATGATAGGATTTCCATAAAACAGAATGAAAACTACTTTCTTCAGTTTAATTTCATGAAATTGATGATAAATTTACATTACATTGTCTCAGTGTTTTTCCAACTTCTAAATCTGTACATGCCTGTTAAATGGCACATTAAATATGAATTCCATTCAGTTTTACCCACTTGGAAATACCAGCAAATGCCCCTTCCAGCCAGCACAGAAAAGGGTCTTCTCCCCAAAAGTTAAATATTTTACTTATTTATGTCAATCTTATGGAAATTCTAGTTTATCTGTACTGCTTTGCTTTCAAAAGCCTAAGCTTTACTACTTGGAATGCTATATTATCCAGAAATGTTTGATGTTTTTAAATGCTCAATTGACTTACTGTAAGAAACATAAAGTTCAAATATGACCTGAAAATAAACTACAGAGAAATTCAAAGTGCTAGATTAGCAAACTAGAGCCTAGTGGAACTGTTATTCACAACATTTATCCCATCAAAAGATTGTCTATTACTACAAACTGCATGAATATATTTTCTACTTTTCCCTGCTTTGATTCACAGTCATCTCTCTGTCACCTATGGTATAACCAAGGAATAACCAAAAAGACACAAACAACTTATAAAGCTAAATCCAAATACCGAAAATCATATTTTAACAACAGTTTGATGCCCTTTCTCATTTTCTCAAAAGAGAAAGGTAAAGTGAGACTGATAAATTAGAATTTAGGTCATTCATTGTCATTCACTTAGCCACACAACATTTAGGTGTTGTGTTCTCAAAAAATAACCAGTATTATATTAAGTATTCTGGGAAACATAAATGAAATAAAAGATACATCCTCTGTCTGTGCAGTGCAAACCACAAATTTCTATTTTCCCCTATACAAACACTAGGTAGATATTGATGTGCAGCGATATTGCCAAAACAAAAAAAGAAAAGGAATACACTGGTTCCTAAATACAAGTTTTCTATAGGTATTTTTCAGCAAGTAGACTGTTAAAAGCCAGTCATCCCAAATCCCCCTTCTAAAGAAACTGAGGGAAATTAAAAGATGAAAATCTATTCATTTACTCATCAAAGGGGTATGAAAATTACCCCACAGGTAGACCTTGGCTGCAAAAGATATGAACTATTCCCAGCATGCACAGATCTTTCTCCTTTTCGATAGGCCATTAATTTGTCCCAGTAGAAGGAAATCTCCACATTGCATACTACTTCAAGTGTTTTACCTTGAATATTATAAACTAGTAGTCTTTCAATGTCTGGTAAGTAACATATCATCAGTCAACACTAGCAATGAAAGTCAAGTATGAAAGGCACTAAAACATGCTGCATCCCCAAGAAGCTGAGCACCATACATAATTTCTCTTTGACTCTTAGAGAAGCAGCAACCACAGCAAATGGGGGTTCAGCAGGAGGGGAAACAGGAAGAAATTTTGAAATAAACAATAGCTAAACCAACAAACTACTGGAAAAAAAATAGATTTTTTAAAAAACATTAACTAGAAAAGATAGCCATGCTTTGACTTTAAAATCAACGTATCTTTACATAGTAAAGTTTATTTTTTACTAAAGGTTATGAAAGACAAAGGAATGTAAAATATGCAAAAGACAGTCTCTGCCCCAAATGTTCTTAATCATATATATGAAACATACTTTATTTCTAATACTGCTCATCAATAATTCCCATAATGGCATACTGTTTAAGTTACAAAAGTTTTTCTAATCTCAGAAATCTCATTCTAACCCTAGCAAACACCCGTAATTTATATTTTACTATACAAACCATAGTTAGGAACATGACCATTACAGGTAAAATTTGTATCACCCATGCACATTTTAAATAATACAAGAAATATAATGGTCTGTAATCGAGTTTTATACCATTTCTGAATTGTGAACTAGAAAAGTGCTACAAAAACACATTATACTTAGAGATTAAAGGGGTAAATATTAGATTGTCAGCATTTCAAGCTGCAAATCTGTGTTTAAAAAAAGACATTTCAAAGCAATGAAACAGACCATGATTTCATTTGTATTTACTGTGTTCACTTTTCAAATTCACTGTACAGACATGACTGAGAAATGTCTTGTAATTTCTGCAGGGGAGAAAAAAAATGCAACCACCATTCAGCTCTCACAGAGTATATTAGAACATATTCATGCCTTATCTATTACCCAAACCTTTGCAATATGTAATCCATAGTAAACCAGAGAAGTTGAAGATAAGCTTCTTTAAGAACAGAATCAAAGGAATTTATGGGGCCAGTTCTACTTTTGGTGATAATATTTGGCTTAAGACCAGACACCTACAGTTCTTACCTGAAACAACAGGACATATCACAGAAGTAAATGCTAAAGGAGATGCTTAAACTTGGGCCAGGAGAGATAATAGAGACAGAGAACGAAAGAGAAACATTTAAGCCCAAAAGCCTATTGCCAATTCATCTTTCATTGTAAAAGTGAAATAGCTTTATATGTAAACACATTTATGAACCAGAAAACCAAAAGGAAATTTTGCTACCAGATTTGGGAATAGAATGGAGTGAAGACAAATAATTAGAAGAAATTTTATAGAGAAAAAAAACAAAAAGAAAGAAACTTCTTCCTTTTCAAAGAATCTGAAAATGCCTTGAGTCAAACAGAAAACATGCAGTGGACCTATCACTATGACAAGAACGAGTTAAAGAAAAAAAATAATCTTGATGCAACCAATAGCCCCACTAACACTTATAAGAAATGAAAAGTCCATGATTTCCGTGATGAACATATAGCACTCAGCACGAGCCATTCAAGGTCAAAGGCAAAGCTAATTAATTAATTGATTTGTCTTAATGCTTTATTCTTTGAAAATTTAAGTCCATCATAATACTTCAAAGTATTAATTTTTATTTCAACCAGAATAGAAAGGTCTCTAATGCAATTATTTCCTGAACTACTTATAAGCACAATGGCTTTCTGCTAAAAGGTGTGAATATCCTCAGTGCTGAGAATGGCCCCATAAAACTGTGCAAATAAAAGCTATTGCCTTTTTGACGTTTTCTCCAATGCTGTGTCTTAAATAAAAAGATGGGGATATGGAAGAATACTTGTTAAAAATTTTTGGTCTATTCATGTCAGTCAAATTAATTTGACATAAAGCAGAACTCCAAAACTAACAGAGTTTCTGCCTTCATTATTTTTGCCAATTTCTGGAGGAGGCGGGAAATCAATGAAATTGCTTATTTTCTCCCATGAGTTTCTATAAGCTGTGCCAGTAAAAGAAAACAGATATAATCACATCTTCTCCTAAGGAAGATAAATATTATAAAGCAAATCTTTATTTGTGCAATTTGAGTTACACAAATAATTTTTGTAGAATAGCCATACTTCATTCATGAACACTGTACTGAGAAATGTTTTTATTTCAATCAGTTTTCTCAGCTTCAGCACGACTGACACTACAGACCAGATAATTCTTTGTTTTGGGGGGCTGTTCTGTGCATTCTAGGATATTTAGCAGAATCCCTACCTCTACTCAACACAGCCAGCAGTACCCTCCCTCCCTGCATTTGTGACAATTAAAAGTTATCAGACGTCTCCTGAGGGACAAAATCATCCCAGCTGAGAATCATCATTTGCCTTTTTCACTAATATTTATACTAAAAATCAAAATCAATAATGGTAAAACTTCTGGCATCTTAGCCCCAATCGGATTGAATAGTGGCACTTTGCTTTTATAATGAATCCCTAATGTGTATCATCTGAATGACAGCAGAAATTTAGGTTATTAAATTATATTTGTAATTAAGCAGATAAAATGAAAGAACAATGGTTGTAATTGGCATATGCTCACTCCACTGATCCCATCTCAACTACCCAAAATGCTCCACCCCGAAGAATAAATGGAATTATGTCTAAGGTGGGAGATCTAGAACAGGGATTCTCTTCTCAGGCTCTGAAGGATTATTATTGAGGGATTGCTCCCAGGAAGAACCTGAAGGAAAGTGAGGGAACACAAGAGGGAAGGAGAAAGAGCCAAGTAGGAAGTGGTTTGAGTTGTGATCTAGCTTCAGCCTAATCGTAGGAGAGCTCTGGAACATAAAAACTGCACCACAGAGTAGGTCCTGCCTACAAGATATCCTGCTTGGAGGCAACGGGCTGGCCTTTACATGGCATCAGTCAGCCATTGGCTGCAGGCCACCAAGAATGGCACAACTTCACAGGCAAAGCAGCTCCTATAAGTCATGGGCAATCCTTCAAAAAGGCTAAAGCTGTGAACCCTTAACAATCAACACCTACAGCAATTGGAGGATTGGGGCTCCAGTACAGCAAAGCGATATGGGGAACCAAATAGTGTCCACCACAGATGACCTTCTACAACAACAGAACAACAAACTGCCTCCTCACACACAAGTTGAGTTCTCATTGGTCAAGGCATGGATGGATGTAAGTTCTATGTTGTTTACTGTTGAGTGTCTCCTTGGGAATAAAAAGCCACAGCCTGAAATGCAAAGTGTTGTGTGGTAATGTAGCATGCATTTATAAAAGAAAAATTATAGACACTAGCACATTCAGTTCTAGTGAAATTTTAAGGAAGGACAATTTTTGTCCATTGATAATGATAACATCATTCTCATTAGAATTTACACAATTATATATTATCTTTCACATGATAATTATAAGAATCTTTTGGAACTAAACAGGAAAGTATATAATCTTCATTTTTATGGCAAATTACTTATAAAATTTTGTTTATGAAAAAATGAAAATTCTATAAAATTCCTTTTTGCTATTACATTAGATTTGAAACATTATTGAATATCAAAATGAGAGGTTTTTCCCTTTGTTCTGGAATTTTTTCCAGAAGTATTTAAAAAAAAGCAATAGTTCTTAAAACTCTGTAGTGTCAGGACCCCCCTTTTAATTATTAAAAAGTACTGAGGACCACAAAAGCTTTTGTTTATGTAGATTATGTCTACCTATATTTACTGTTTTAGAAATTAATACTGAGAAAATTTTAAATATTTATTTTATTTAAATCTAACAATAACAATCTATTACATGTTAACATATGTAATATATATTTCAAAAACTTAGTGAGAAGAGTGACATTGTTTTGCATTTTGCAAATCTCTTTAGTGTCTGAATTAACAAAAGAGCTGAAATATTGATCTGGTTAAAGTATATCAACAAAATCAATCTCACACAGATATGTGAGGAAAGGGAAAAGTATTTTAATCACCTTTTCAGATAATTGTGGATAGTCTTCTTTACTACTAGACCAAAACTTGACAATTAGTGGTTTTTAAAGGACAGTTGCAAAGTGGAATCTGAAACCATATCAATGAATGTTGTATACTTTGTTATATTAAAATTCCTTGCACTATCTTACAACTTAAATGGGATTTTTTTAACCTAAGCATGATTTTGTAATATCATGCATTGTCATGCTGGAGAGGGTGTGGAGAAAAGGGGACACTCTTGCACTGCTGGTGGGAATGTGAATTGGTTCAGCCACTGTGGAGAACAGTATGGAGGTTCCTTAAAAAACTACAAATAGAATTACCATATGACCCAGCAATCCCACTACTTGGCATATACCCTGAGAAAACCAAAATTCAAAAAGAGTCATGTACCAAAATGTTCATTGCAGCTCTATTTACAATAGCCAGGACATGGAAACAACCTAAGCGCCCATCATCGGATGAATGGATAAAGAAGATGTGGCACATATACACAATGGAATATTACTCAGCCTTAAAAAGAAATGAAATTGAGCTATTTGTAATGAGATGGATAGACCTAGAGTCTGTCATACAGAGTGAAGTAAGTCAGAAAGAAAAAGACAAATACTGTATGCTAACACATATATATGGAATTTAAGGGGAAAAAAATGTCATGAAGAACCTAGGGGTAAGATAGGAATAAAGATGCAGACCTACTGGAGAACGGACTTAAGGATATGGGGAGGGGGAAGGGTGAGTTTTGACAGGGCGAGAGAGAGTCATGGACATATACACACTAACAAACGTAGTAAGGTAGATAGCTGGGGGGAAGCAGCCGCAAGGCACAGGGATATTAGCTCGGTGCTTTGTGACAGCCTGGAAGGGTGGGATGGGGAGAGTGGGAGGGAGGGAGACGCAAGAGGGAAGACATATGGGAACATATGTATATGTATAGCTGATTCACTTTGTTGTAAAGCAGAAACTAACACACCATTGTAAAGCAATTATACCCCAATAAAGATGTTTAAAAAAAAAAAAAAATATCATGCATTGTCATGTGGAAAATACTGATTTACTGAGATCTGCAGATCTTCCAAATATTATCATATTCCACTAGTCAATATTTTAAAAATTATATGTTTAATACCACTGATCTTATAAGAAAAGTCTTTGAGCATCAGGAAGTAGTTAAGTTCACAGGAGCAGACAAGTTTTTTCCAAATTCTAATTTTCACTGGCAATAAACATTATTAGTTCTTCTCCTTAAGATGACAATTCACCTTATTTATTAAAAAAAAAAAAAATGTACCCAATACTCAAGTCTGAATAACCATAGTTTATCTGTCAGTCATTCTTTCAAGTAAATACATTATTCATGAGAAAAGTGGCTAGTGCATCCTGAATTTCAAACAATTGCTTGAAGACTTTTCCCCAGGACAACTGTTATAACTCAGTAAGCAGTAGAAGTGCTTTATGTGTACTTTCCATTTCTTCCCATGGAAATATTTAAAAGATGCATGCTCAGAGCCTCCCAACAAGAAGCTTGCACAAGCCTCTTAGATAGCCTCATCCACCAAAGGGTGCACAGCAGAAGCAAGAACAACTACAATCCTGCAGCCTGTGAAACAAAAACCACAATAACAGAAAGACAGACAAAATGAAAAGGCAGAGGACCATGTCCCAAATGAAGGAACAAGATAAAACCCCAGAAAAACAACGAAATGAACTGGAGATAGGCAGCCTTCCAAAAAAGAATTCAGAATAAAGATAGTGAAGATGATCCAGGACCTCATAAAAAAAAATGGAGGCAAGGATCAAGAAGATGTAAGAAATGTTTAACAAAGACCTAGAAGAATTAAAGAACAAATAAACAGAGATGAACAATACAATAACTGACATGAAAAATACACTAGAAGGAATCAGTAGCAGAATAACCGAGGCAGAAGAAGACAAAATGGAAGAAATCACTGCTGCGGAACAAAATAAAGAGAAAAGAATGAAAAGAAATGAAGACAGCCTAAGAGGCCTCTGGGACAACTTTAAATGCACCAACATTTGCATTATAGGGGTCCTGGAAGGAGAAGAGAGAGAAAAAGGACCCGAGAAAATACTTGAAGAGATTATAGTCAAAAACTTCCCTAACACAGGAAAGGAAATAGCCACCCAAGTCCAGGAAGCACAGAGAGTCCCAGGCAGGATAAACCCAAGGAGGAACACACCGAGACACATGGTAAGCAAATTGACAAAAATCAAAGACAAAGAAAAATTATTAAAAGCAACAAGGGAAAAATGACAAATAACATACAAGGGAACTCCCATAAGGTTAACAGCTCATTTTTCAGCAGAAACTCTGCAAGCTAGAAAAGAGTGGCACAATATATTTAAAGTGATGAAAGGGAAGAACCTACAACCAAGAATACTCTACCAAGCAAGGATCTCATTCAGATTCAATGGAGAAATTAAAAACCTTACAGACAAGCAAAAGTAAAGAGAATTCGGCACCACCAAACCAGCTCTACAACAAATGCTAAAGGAACTTCTCTAAGTGGGAAACACAAGAGAAGACAAGGACCTACAAAAGCAAACCCAAATCAATTAAGAAAATGGTAATAGGAACATACATACAGATAATTACCTTAAATGTGACTGGATGAAATGCTCTAACCAAAAGACAGACTGGCTGAATGGATACAAAAACAAGACACATAATATGCTATCTACAAGAGACCCACTTCAGACCTAAGGACACATACAGATTGAAAGGGGGGGATGGTAAAAGATATTTCACACAAATGGAAATCAAAAGAAAGTTGGAGTACCAATACTCATATCACATAAAATAGACTTTAAAATAAACAATGTTACAAGAGACAAGGAAGGACACTACATAATGATCAAGGGATCAATCCAAGAAGAAGATATAACAATTATAAATATATATGCACCCAACATAAGAGCACCTCAATACATAAGGCAAGTACTAACAGCCATAAAAGAGGAAATCGACAGTAACTCAATTAATAGTGGGGGACTTTAACACCTCACTTACACCAATGGACAGATCATCCAGACAGAAAATTAATAAGGAAACACAAGCTTTAAATGACACAATAGACCAGATAGATTTAATTGATATTTATAAGACATTCCATCTGAAAATAGCAGATTACACTTTCTTCTCAAGTGCACATGGAACATTCTCCAGGGTGGATCACACCTTGGGTCACAAATTAAGCCTTGGTAAATTTAAGAAAATTGAAATTGTATCAAGCATCTTTTCTGACCACAGTGCTATGAGATTAGAAATAAATTACAGGAAAAAAACCCATAAAATCACAAACACATGGAGGCTGCAAAACAACAAACAACCCAGTCAAAAAATGGGCAGAAGACCTAAAGAGACATTTCTCCAAAGAAGACATACAAATGGTCAAGAGGCACATGGAGAGATGCTCAACATCATTAATTATCAGAGAAATGCAAATCAAAACTACAATGAGGTATCACCTGGCACTGGTCAGAATGGGCATCATAAAAAATCTAGAAACAATAAATGCTGGAGAGGGTGTGGAGTAAAGGGAACCCTCTTGCACTGTTGGTGGGAATGTAAATTGAAACAGCCACTATGGAGAACAGTATGGAGGTTCCTTAAAAAACTAAAAATAGAATTATCATATGACCCAGCTATCCCACTACTGGGCATATACCCAGAGAAAACCATAATTCAAAAAGACACATGCAGGGACTTCCCTGGTGGTGCAGTGGTTAAGAATCCGCCTGCCAACACAGGCGACGCAGGTTCGAGCCCTGGTCGGGGACGATCCCACATGCTGTGAAGCAACTAAGCCCGTGCCCCACAACTACTGAGGCTGCTGTCTAGAGCCTGTGAGCCACAACTACTGAAGCCCACGTGCCTAGAGCCCATGCTCTGCAAAACAAGCAAAGCCACTGCAATGAGAAGCCTGCACACCGCAATGAAGAGTAGACCCCACTCACTGAAACTAGGGAGAGCCCGTGCGAAGCAACGAAGACCCAACGCAGCCAAAAATAAATAAATTAATTAATTTTTAAAAAAGATGTGGTACATATATACAGTGGAATACTATTCAGCCATAAAAAGGAATGAAATTGGGTCATTTGTAGAGATGTGGATGGACCTAGAGACTGTCATACAGAGTGAAGTAAGTTAGAAATAGAAAAACAAATATTGTATATTAACACATATATGTGGAATGTAGAAAAATGGTGCAGTTGAACTGGCTTGCAAGGCAGAAATAGAGACACGGATGTAGAGAACAAACGTATGGACACCAATGGGGGAAAGCGGGGGTGGCGGGGGTGAATTGGGAGACTGGGATTGACATGTATACACTAATATGGATAAAATAGATAACTAATAAGAACCTGCTGTATATAGCACAGGGAACTCTACTTTGCTGTACAGTAGAAACTAACACAACACTGTAAAACAAATATACCGCAATAAAAATAAAATAATAAAAAAAGGAATTCAAAAATAAATAAATAAAAAGTGTGCTCAGAGACTGAGATTGATAAAATTCAGTTTTACTGCTTCATCAAGAACATTCTTAAGTGAAACTAGTGTGAGTGTGTGTGAGTGTGTGTGTGTTCAATATGGGTGTATGGCAATGAAAAATACAATAACTACCACCACAGTTTGGTGCCACCACCTTGATCTGTGCTAAGGTGCCAGAAGTTTTACCCATTGTTGCTTCTGCATAACTAGTATAAATAGTGAAAAAGGCAAACAATGTTTTAGTATTACCATGAAAATTGTTTTGACTCACAGATCCCCTGAAACCTACTCTCAAAAACCTTCAAAGGATCACAGATGACAATTTTAGAATCACTGAGATAAACACACCTTCAGTGACATTCTTCTATGAATCTCACTGTGGTCTCATATATTGACTTTCTGTGTAAGGGCCACTCCAGCAAGAAACTGGACCACAGAGCTAAGGAAAATTCATGGTTGGTAACAATTTTATCTCAGTCAAACCATCAAAATAACAATCTCAAGGAACTCCTGCTTTCTTGTCTTTTCCTCTCAATCTCAGATGTGTTTATGGAGAACTGATTTCAAATGGTGCAAATCAAGGCACTGGTTGGGAAGAGATAGGACAAAAAACAGGGTTTCTAGAGGGAATATGCAGGGGTGATGGAGATATTGATAATAAGAGTTGCTATGGGGCTTCCCTGGTGGCGCAGTGGTTGAGAGTCCGCCTGCTGATGCAGGGGACACGGGTTCGTGCCCCAGTCCGGGAAGATCCCACGTGCCGCAGCGTGGCTGGGCCCGTGAGCCATGGCCACTGAGCCTGCACGTCCGGAGCCTGTGCTCCGCAACGGGAGAGGTCACAACGGTGAGAGGCCCGCGTACCGCAAAAAACAAAAACAAAAACAGAAACAAAACAAAACAAAAAAGAGTTTCTATGAAAAGCTCTTTATTTAATATCTCAAATATTTTATTAGGTAAAAAAAAGTCAATCAATCAATCAAATTACTTTGGTGGTCACTTCACATTCTACTAATCTCTGATCATAAGGGGTGGAAATATTTATTGTGTCCATTTCATACACAATCACTTTCTAGTTACTGGAATCCATTATGGTTAAATTTTGAGTAGTGCCTAAGAAATGGTTGAATATGGAAAAGTCATTTTGCATCCTTGTAATCAAGCACAGCACATATTACAGCTATCTTTAGAAAACAGAAGGTGCTCTAAGGAAACTTCTTCATATCACATTTAGGAACAATTAATCCCCAACAGACTATTTGATACTCTATACTGCCAATACCATCATTCCAGAGATTCACATTAAACGTTTACTATATGTGGAGGGGGAAAAAGCTGTCTGTGTGGAACTTATCTTTACTCTACTGAAATATTATAAATGTCTATTTGACCCATTCTGAAGGCTTGCTATACCCAAGTAGGTCTTTAGGTCGATTTCAATGCCAAATCCTTCCACTGTATAGTATTTCAGTTATCTTTGCTTCATTGCACACTGGAAAAAATGTGTGCAGAATCTTGAGCAAACTACTATAACAGGATTTGTAACATTTGTGATGTGGATTACATTTTAAAGTGGTTTTGCAGGTAAAGCATACGGGGAATTACTGTGAAACCAAATAATGAGAAAGACTCATGATTCTACAGTCAGTAAATTCTATGTAAAATTAAATTGAGGAATGCAAAATTATAATAATAATGTTCTAAATTGTTTCTTAATTATATGGAGAGAATATTATAATATCAGTGAAGAAGAATATTTTGCATATCCAAGTTAAACAGAAGTCTTGAGATTTAAAGGTTATGCTTCCTGATATTAAACAAACTTTTGTGACCTAAATAGCAACATACTGAAGAACTTAAGAGAAAAACTTCCTTTATAAATGATGTTAAATATAATCAACTTTTTTATCCCCAGAATTCTTTATGTTTATCTAACTAGTAGATCCAGGAAGAGCTCTCCATGTCACTTCAAGATTTTTTTTTTACCCTCTAGCCTCTTTACATATATCAGGAAAAGTAGAAGGGGATAATATCAATTTTCAATCAATTTCAAGAAAATTTTTTCTTAAAGTAGTTATCCATTTCAAAAAAATTTGAAACTTGATTTATTTTATCATTTTTTCCTTTCCATTTGTAAATGCAAATGAAGCCTAGATGTCTTTTTTCTACCTTACAATATAACTTGAGAATGAAAACTACTTAAAGAACTTCATATATATTTAACATACTGAGCAACATCTCATATACAACATATATATAAATATATATAACATATCAAGCAGTTTCATTTTTTCTTTATACTTGACACTTCCCAATTCTAATTAGATGCAAACTGTTTCACAGGAAACTTTTGATGTTGTGGGTCTTTGTCACCTCTCTCTGTGGAATTAAATCTTTATTCTAACAGAACATTTCTTCAGCTATTCTCAAAAAGGCTCACATTGTCCCTGATTCAACAAGGACTATCACAAGTTTGTAGATGGCTGATCACAATAGCCTCTAGAGTCTTCCTCAAAAGCAGTCCTACAGATAGTTCCCCAAAGCCTCTTATTTTCCTAAGAGAATGAAATCTGTCTTAATGATTTCCTATGATTAATTTAAAAGAAAGACCCTCTACTGAGTTAACCATTATGTTACTAAAATAACTGAGTTAGCAGTTAAAGAAATAGAAATCCTTTTAGTGAGTGATATTAATGGTTTTTATTATCTTTCTTGACTCTGTATAGCTTGGTAAAGCTGATAAAATAGTAATTCCCCTGGTAGAGCAATATTTCCATATCTTGTCAAAAGCAGGAAATGCAGAAATCACCCGTCTCTGTTCCTCCATGCTATCAAAATCTAATAAATAAGATGTCAACTGTGATCAAACCATGATATTCCAACATTCAGCTGGTTTTGATCCACCAAATTATCAATTTCAACTGAATAATTTCTAAGTGAAAAGTGACCTAATCCTAACCAATTTATGATTTTTGGAGATCATTTTGTGCACATCAGTACATGGCTTGCCTTAAAAGATGGTGGATTCAAAGTGCATTGTCTCTACCCTGAAGCCCACTACACAGAACTCCCCCAAATTAATGAATGATCTGTGGTCCAAACACAAAACAATTCACTGCTATTCCAAAGCTGAGAGTCCTAATTCAATCAGAGGCATTAAGTGGAATGATATAAATGCCATGTGATAATATTCTGGAGAACATTAACAGAATAACTAGATGGACCCTTATTATATAATATAATTAAATTAGAATATCATTTAATAAAGTGCAATTAAAATACTGTCCCAAGAAAATTACAAGGGAAGGAAAGATGAAGTCATAACAACTGATCATTGAATAATGACTATGTTACACAGTACACATCTTCATGTTAAGAGTCAAAAGGATGAGCCCTTCACCTTAGTGATACACTCACAGCAACATGAACATCACCCCACTACATTTTGTCTGCCAAAAAAATCTAACAAAAGAGGAATCAGTTTATGTAGTTAAACTCATGTCTACTCTTTGTGGATTTTTAAAATATATAATTTAAACTAACATGGTTTGTCCCGGCACTCTTGACTCTAGTTATCATTACACATTTGGCTATGTGTTGTCTTTTCCTAGACTCAGCCATTCATGCCCAATGAGTAATACATTTCATAGTTATATATTTTTGAAGAAAGAATCTCTCAATTATATTCTAAACTCCTATAGAAATGTTAGGATAATGAATAACAAGACATTTTCAAGTAGCGTCTTTTAGGATGTATCATTGTTTTGTTATCATTTGTGTCTATTTTTAAGTATGTATAAAGCACACTATGCTCCTGTATTTAAATTTGGCAAACAGCCATATGTATGTTTTCAATTTTGTCTCACAGGCACCAGCTGGCATTAAAGTGACCTAAGTTTTTTTTGTATTGTTGCTATTTTTGGTTCTATTTTTAAAATTAATTTATTTATTTTATTAATTTTTATTGGCGTATGATTGCTTTACAATGTTGTGTTAGCCTCCACCACACAACAAAATCAATCAGCCATGCACAAACAGATATCCCTTCCCTTTTGGACTTCCCTCCCATTTAGGTTACCACAGAGTATTGGGTAGAGTTCCCTGTGCTATACAGCATGTTCCCATCAGTTGTCTATTTCATACATAGTATCTAAGGTATATGTGTCAATCCTAATCTCCCAATTCCTCCCATCCCACCCCTTTCCCCCTTGGTATCCATACATTTGTCCTCTACATCTGTGTCTCTATTTCTGCCTTGCAAATAAGATTATCTATACTATTTTTCTATATTCCTCATGTATGCATTATTATACGATATTTGCTTTTCTCTTTCTGACTTACTTCACATTGCATGACAAAGGAGGCGAAAAGACAGTCTCTTCAATAAGTGGTGCTGGGAAAACTGAACAGCTACATGTAAAAGTATGAATTAGAACACTCCCTAACACCATACACAAAAATAAACTCAAAATGGATTAAAGACTTAAATGTAAGACTGGACACTATAAAACTCATAGAGGAAAACATAGGCAGAACACTCTTTGACATAAATCACAGCAACATCTTTTTTGACCCACCTCCTAGAGTAATGAAAATTAAAACAAAAATAAACAGATGGGACCTAATGAAACTTAAAAGCTTTTGCACAGCAAAGGAAACTATAAACAAGATGGAAAGACAACCCTCAGAATGGGAGAAAATATTTGCAAACAAATCAACAGACAAAGGATTAATCTCCAAAATATATAAACAGCTCATGCAGGTCAATATCAAAAAAACCCAAACAACCCAATCAAAAAATGGGCAGAAGGGGCTTCCCGGGTGGCGCAGTGGTTGAGAGTCCGCCTGCCGATGCAGGGGACACGGGTTCGTGCCCTGATCCAGGAAGATCCCACATGCCGTGGAGCGGCTGGGCCCGTGAGCCATGGCCTCTGAGCCTGCGCGTCCGGAGCCTGTGCTCCGCAACGGGAGAGGCCACAACAGTGAGAGGCCCGCGTACCGCAAAAAAAACAAAAAAAGGGCAGAAGACCTAAATAGACATTTCTCCAAAGAAGACACAGATGGCCAAGAAGCACATGAAAAGATGCTCAGCATTGTTAATTATTAGAGAAATGCAAATCAAAACTACAATGAGGTATCACCTCACACAGGTCAGAATGGGCATCATCAAAAAAACCTAGAAACAACAAATGCTGGAGAGGGTGTGGAGAAAAGGGAACCCTCTTGCACTGTTGGTGGGAATGTAAATTGAAACAGCCACTATGGAGAACAGTATGGAGGTTTCTTAAAAAACTAAAAATAGAATTACCATATGACCCAGCAATCCCACTACTGGTTCTATTTTTAATGTACGTCTATTTTGTTCTCTGATTGTCAAGTCCAATTTTGTATAAGGGACCATAAAAGAAATTAAAAGCTTCTGCAAATCACTAAGCAAAACAATAAGCAACCCAATGGAAAGGGGGAATGTACATGGCAAAGACAATTCAAGGAAGAAGTACAGGGACGTCCCTGGCGGTCCAGTGGCTGGGCTCCGTGCTTCCACTGCAGGGGCACAGGCTCCATCCCTGGCTGGAGAACTAGGCTGCTGCATGACTCATGCAGCATGGCAAAAAAAAAAAAAGTGCACATGACCATGTTAGTTTTATAATATCTGGTGGAGGTGAGAATTACCAGACAAGAATTCTTGTAATCAGTTTGTTCAGTATAATTTGAAACACCAATTCACAAACTTAATTTGTGAATATCCATCAAAATTAAGAATACATCATCCTTTCAATTCATTAATTCCACTACTAGGAATTTATCTTACAGAAATACTTGCACAGGTGCACAGATAAGGTCTGAGCAACACCTGGATGGTCAATGAATGGTCAATAATTACAAAAAACTGGAAACAGCCTAGTTTGACCATTTGTAGTGGAAAGTTTTAGTACATTATGGGTATTTCCATACAGTGCAGTACTAGTCAGTCACTGAAAGAATATTCTGATATGGAAAGATCTCTAAGATTTACTAAATGAAAAAGCAGTTTATAAATAATACACAGAATATGGTACACTGATTTAAATACATTTGTGTATTTGTCTATGTACATGTGTATATTAATATATTTCACCAGTATTTACTTCAGAAAACCTGAAGGATAGTGGAGACACAACAACAAACAAAACAAGCATATCCTCTACTCTCATGGGCTGACAATGTGGAGAGCAAGAAGGTAAAACAGAAAACGAAAAGAAGAAAAACAAACACAATTACTTTACAGCTTTATGAAGGGCACAAAACAGCATATTCTAACTTTAAAAATACCATAGGGCAAGGTTGGCCAGAACGACTTCAGTTAGGTTGGGCAGCAAACGCTTGTCTCTGATGAGGTGACACTTCAAATGGAAACAATAATCAGAAGACCAGTTATTCACAAACTTAGGACTTGGGGCTGAAAAAGGAAGGTGATTGTGAAAGGGGCAGTTGAAACAGAAGCCAGGAAGGAGAAGTGGCAGAATGTAAGGGTATGTTTGGGGTAAGGAATAGAAGGTCACCAAAGAAAGTGTTGTCAGTTATTGTCTTTGGGGAGGAATGTGGACCTAATGAGGATGAAGAGTGAAGAGGAACTTTCCCATTTTACTTGGTGAAACTCTTAACTCTTGGAACCTTTTACTAAGAGAATGTATCCAGGTTAATTATGTAACCAAAATAATAATACTGCTTGTGTTACACTATAAAAGTTAAGACTGGAGGGAAAAATAGAACTCAGATACACATGGCTCAAGATTCTAGCCCAGCAGCTGAAGTGTTTTTATAGTTTCACCTGATTTTCTAACTGTGTAAAGAGAAAGTACGATTTTAACTTTCAGTCATTTTTTGATGTCCTCCCAAATTGTGTTTTCTTTACGTTACTTAGAAATGGCACAACTTCCATACACGAAATGCTTCCTTTCTAGTAGAAAGAAAACAGACACATGACAGGACATAATTGTTTCATTAGTATTCATGTCTCAGTGTTTTCCTTGTTTTCAGAGTGCTACTTTATCATTAGGGTGTATGGTGTCCCAATTTTGTTCAAAGGAATAATTGGAGAACTAGAAATTCAGGTTAAGACAGAAAGACGGCAAAGATGGCTCATAAAATCCAGAACTGTAAATGACCTTAGCCATTCCTCTCACACTCTCCTTTTAGAGGTGAAAAACTGAGTCTTAAAGTGATCTGCCCAAGGTCATACAGCCAGTTATGGACAAATCAAAAATTAAATACACATCTTCTGAATTAATACCAGATCTCATTTCTGATACATAAAGGCAGGTTTTTGTTTCAGATGTAACTTTCAGCACAGAGAATCAACATGGAGAACTCAGTATTTCAAATCAGGAAAGGACAAATGTATAACAACATATAAAACATGTATTAAAGGTTCAGGGAGTACGATCCCAAATTCTGAAGAAGACACCATCAGGGGATCAGCCACCTCTTGCAGAATTGCTCCGCAATCTCCACCCTCTTAGTGACCTTGTCAGAGACAAGATGCTGAGTTGAGGAAAAGGGCTCTGAACATACCATTTTACTTCATTTGTTCTCCATCCAAATCTGTGACCAAAGGATGGAACGGGCAAAGAGGGAGAAATCAATATTGTTGCATTCAGTTGGAGTGATGTGATTGAAACCAAAGGAGGAACATGATGGATAGAAGAGTCCCAAGTGACTGGACAGCCAAAGGAAAGGTCTTGGTAATGAAACACAGCCTACCTGTACAAATATTTTGGCAAATAACACTAAAGCTGAAATCTATAAATCTGCTTTTTGTTGAATGGCTTCACAGTGGTCTGAGGAGTTTTTACGAGGTTTGTGTATATGACATAAACCAATAAGATTGGTAATGGGACCACTGTGCCAAGTGAACAGTCAGTCACATGGTCTCCTCAGAAGCTGAAATAGGAATGGCACTTCTCCTATTGCCCGTTTTCCAACTCTACCAAAGAAGTTAAAAAGATAAGTTAACAGGTACAGAAATATGTTCTACTTAGGCCACATGTTCCTTCTTTCATTCTTTCTTCATCCAACAAAGATATTGTTAACCATATAGGAGGCACTGTGCCAGCAATGGGAACATAGGACAAGTGCAATGGGTGCCCTGGTTTATGTGTGTTCTAGTAGCGGACACAGAAAATCAAACAAGTAACAGGACCTGTGTGCAAAGCATTAATGATGAGGAAGTAACTGGTAGTTAACAGAAGGGGAACTTGTAGCGGGGAGACATAACTCTTTTCTTGCAGGGAGGATTGAGGTAAAGAGGAGAAGAGTAAGAAAAATATTTCAAACAAAATAAATACAAAAGCCTGGAAGCTAGAAAAATAATGGCATAATCAGAAACTTACACTAGTGGAAGTGTAATGTGCAAGGAGTAATCTGAAGCATAGTCAGATTCACGATAAACCAAATTAAGAAGACTGAATTTTAGTATAAGAATATGGAAACTACTGAAGGATTATACATACAATACTGTTATATAATACTATTTCACTGTTGTTTTCAGTGATAATTATTACTCACTTGGACTTTGTAGGAATTATACAAAAGTTATGATCCTTATTGCCCAATAAATACATAAACTGAATACCTTCATATTCCTGTTGTTAAAGATTGAGTCATCCTAGATCAGCCACAGGAGAGGGGTCTGCTCTATTATGTATATTATATACTAGATACATATGTAGTAATAATATGTAAATGTCTTAGAACCAACTATATATATAATATGTTAGAATATATGTATATATGTGTTAGAACTAATTCTAGGCTTAACCTCTGCTTAAGATAACTCTAGATTCCACAGTCAATTAGATTCATACAAAGCTCTACTTAAAATTTTGCAGCCAAGACCCCCCGTTTGCTCAACAGTGAACAATATCCAAATAATAAATATTTATGGAAAGTCTACTGAACACAAGGATTAGTCCCCTCCAAGGATTTGCAATGGACAATCACAAGCCAGACACAGAATCTTGCACTGAGTCAAAACAAGCCAGAACCTTAAGGAGTCAAGAAGTGAAACTGACTTAATAAGAATGTTTACCTTTCTGCACGCTACTTTTAGTGGCAATCTTCAGGATGAAATTTTCTAAATATAATCAATTTTCTTCCGTTTGCCAATCCGTTGAGAAATAATGAAGGATTTACTATGTGTCAGGCATATACTTGCTAGGTGACAGGAACACAGAGGAAAAAATTAGACCCAATTCCTGCCCTCTGAAGCTTACAAACTAATGGGGAAGGCAGACAATAGAGAAATTGTACATGTGATTAGCACAGTGAAGGAGTACTGAGGGAATGTACATCAATGGTACCTAATGTAGTCATTTGGAAAAAGAAAGAATCCTGGTTTTAATCAAACAAACCAAATTCTCCAAAACATTGAATAGTATTAACGCAAATAATGATCATGTCATAGTTAGTTCATTGTGTATAATTCTCAGAATTGGCTGTTTCCAATTTTCCTCTAAATTTCAACATTTTGCATAAAAATGCTTGAGGGTGAGCATTTCTTTGAATTGTCTTTTAGGCTCTCCTGTTCAAGAATGCAAGTCTGAAAATTCCTAGGATGCCATTTTGAACACCCAGTTCTGAGAATATCTCTCCTTGACTGATTAGAGTTCACATCTGACACCAAAAATCTTCCAGGACATCTGTCTTCCTCAGTTCTAAAGAAAAAACGCTTAGACCAAATTCTTGGTTTTCTCTCCAACTCTTAACATTTGTGAATTTGCTTTACTCATGAATAATGCAAACTTGGTAAAGTATCTTCTCTGGTAAGAACTTTCGTAACTGTCCAGCACAAACAGGATTATTCCTGGATGACAATTACAACAGTAAGTTATGACTCAGAACATCATGTGAACTCAGTTAAATGAGGTGGTGGAAACTAAATGAAGTAAATCGAAATTAACAGAAAGGAAGGGAAAATGTCTTGAGGAAGTAAAACTGAAAGCACAAATAATTTGCCGAAGACACTAAACTGTATAAATAATCATTCAAAAGTATTGGGTATAAGGTGAGCACAGGTTTCTAAATCATTTAATCTAATTGTACTTCTAAAAAAATAAGGCCTGGATACCCAATCACCATGGGAAGTTTAAAGGGTCATCTGCTAGAGCTGCCTGAAACAGTGGAGAAGAAAGCTAAGATAGTTCTTTCATTTTTCTACGTCAGCACTACACGCGGAGCCAAATCACTCCAACATGTGCACCAGAGCCTCACTTTAGATTCTTCTTATATCCATGCAATATAATCAAATCTTCGTCATTCTTTGACCATTTCATTTATTTGACAACCAATCCTTTTTCGTATTTTTTCTTAAGTATTTTGTTTTCCCCATTCTCACATCATCTCTTATTTAATAAAATATTGTGGGGTAAGGGAATAAGTTAGAAATCATTTGGAACATAGTAAGTACTAAGTTTTGTCCACCTTTCATTTCTTTAAATTTTTATTTTATCTAATTGCTGGATTCAGACAATCAGACAGGAGAATTCTGTTCCAGAGGCAGTGGGAACTCTTTTCTTTCTAAAGTATTAGAGCCAGAGATGGTGACTAGAGATGGTAACTTGTCCAGGGCCAGCACTGGCCTCTACTGTCCATTCACAAGAGAAATATCCCTGCCAGGCTGTCCCAGATGGAAGTTTAGCTGTGCTTGTCAGCAGTCACCTCACTTGGTGCCTGACTAGGTCCCAAGTCTGATTCTTCAGCTATTCTGGCCATTCTGTGAATTACTCAATATCCTTTCAATAAAATTCTTTCTGCTTCATCCAGCCAGAGTTGGTTTCTATTTCTAGCCACAAAGTGCCCTGAGTAAAAACAAGGAGATTTATTGGACTCTCAGACCATTAGCGTACTATTTCCTGGATGGTCCCCTAAATTTATAGCTTACATATATTTCTTAGGAACCAAAAGTAACTGGTGAAATAGAGTTGGGCTCATTATACTGGATAGATTGCTTTCATTTTAACACCAGACTTCAGGTAGTCATAGGAGTTCCATTTAATAAGCCTGAAGTTAAACAAAGTAATAAAAGAAGGACCTTTTTGAGCTATTATACACCTGGGTTGAGTTTGAAACTTTCCTGGAATCAGGAACAGTTCAGTCCAAATCCACTGGACCTTCCACAAGTAAGCCAACACCAAGGGAAGATTTAGGTCTTTAGTACTCTTTGACTAATTTTTCATATCTTTCTTTATTTTGTTAAATTTCTGCTAAAGCAAAAGTGGCATCCAGAACAAACATTCATTTACTTTAATTACTATCTTATTATGATTTATCCTGTCATCCTATTTCATATTTTTTATGTAACTATCCTTTATTCTTATTTAATTTTTTTCTCCCTTTCTGCCTTTCATTGATTAGATCAGTATTTTTTCCTTCTGGTTTGAAAATTAAAATTTTTGATTGGTTTCTGCTCATGTATTAAATCTTATTCTTAATTTTCTTAGAGCCCGTTAATATCTATTTCTTCCCCTTGAACAAAATAAGGACCTCAGCCTGCTGTCAGAATCTTCTGATTTCTGCTAGTTCCCTACTCCTCATCATATATTGGTATGATCTAGAACTTTAAATCCAGATTATTATAGAGCTATGCTACACAATGTAGTTACAATTAACCACATATGGCTATTCAAATTTAAATTCCTTAAAATTAAATTTAAAACTCAGTTCCTTGGCCATATTAGCCACAATTTATATCATAATATCCATATATGATTAAGGACTATCATATTGGACAGTGAAAATAGAACATTTCCATCAGAAAGAAAGGTCTACTGGATAGCACTGTTATAGATATACAAATAATTACACATGATTTTTTTTTTGCCATTGTTTATTTCTTCTGAAATCTTTTTTTCCTCTGTACAATACCTTCTATAGAATGTTTTCTATAGGTTTTATATGTTTTATATGACCTGTATGTATATCTCAGAGTGCTTTCATTTTATTCAATCTAGTGTTTAAATAATAGTTTACTTGTATATAAAATTCTAAATTTGAAATTATTTTCCTTCAATATTTAAAAAATATTACTTTAATATTCTACTGCTGCCATTGAGAATTTTGATATCAATTAATTTATAGTGAGATGTTATTTTTTTTTAGACACAGAATTTTGTCTTTGATGTTTTAAGTTAAATGTGTCAAGATTTGGGGTTTTCCTTACTGATGTTGTCTTTTGCTCTATGGGCCCTTTTGATCTGATTCTTCTATCTTTCTTTAATTCTTAGCCATTATTTCAACAACAATGAAAAATGCTGGGCTTCATCAAGTTTTACCTAGTAGATCAAAGTTGACCTTTCTATTTCTATTTTCATTCTATATTTTAGTTCTTCTTAGATATTTTCCATCTCTCCATTCCTCTATTGTACCTTCTTGGAAAAATTCCATAGCTAGATTCTTGATCTCACTGATTTATTCTTTGGCTACATCCATTCTTCTGTTATATGTTTTTTATTCTTATCTTCATTTGATTCTTCTTCTTCACTGATCGTTCCTGCTTCATATTTGCAATAACTTCTCCTCTCTGTAGATAGCTATTTATTTTAAATTCTTGTTTTATCTGGGCCATTAATTCAACTTGTTCTGATAAGTTTCTTCAGTACCTATTTTTCTTTTAAGGGTTAGTACACCTCCTTAATTATCTTTATTTTTTTAACCATTTCTTTTTTCCTCTCCCTATGAGCTTAAATTCTGCTAGGACTATTGATTACCTTAGCTGGTAGCACTTATTTGGGAGTAGAGATCAAAGCTCAGACCTAGCATGTGTTCTTCTCCTGGTACCTTTAGGGCATATGGAAATGACTTAGAGAGAAGAGCCTCTATTATTGCAAATTTGGAAGCCTCTATTTCCAACCCAAGACCCAATCCTGCAATTCACTGAACTCCCATTTCTTTTGCCCAGGCACTGCTATTCTGGAGTTTGATTCCCTCTGTTGTAATAATCTTGTCCATTAAGCAAGGAGAGGGTACCAGCCTCCCCACTTGAGATAGTAGCTATCAGCACTCCCCACCCCCAGCACTTTGATTATTACCTTGCTCATCCACTGGTGCTGGCACAAGGCTGCTGTGTCCCCTCACTGCAGTGCACTGGAGAAAACAATGATTCATTCAGGGCAATGTAGGATGAAGAGATGAGGACAATTAGAGAGCTCCTTCTCACAGTTAGCAGCATCTGGTTCTCTTCAGGTTTGGACAGCTGTTCACCTCCCAGAAAATGACCCTAACACCCTTTGTTACCACTAGAATTGTACTGCTTCTGTTATCAATCATCCTCCCTGTTGCTTGTGTAGCATTTCCAGGTTGAGTTTAGGGAAAAGAGCCAGTCTCCTGTGCTAGTTTGCTGTGTTGTCCAGAAGTCTCAGGTTTTTGGTCAAAGTTTATACTCTGGCCTGATTCAGACATGGCCATAGGCCCAAGTAAACAAAGAACAAGTGATGCCTTAATGTGAAAAATTTCCAGGAAATAAAGGACTCCAAACTTGGAAGGAAAATTATATATCCCATTTCCACTGAAAACTGGACCAGGGAAAAACCTCACTTTGAAGAAAACAAAAAAGCCTGAAATGGCTTATCCATTCCTAGCTTTCATTATTCCAGATTTTGAAAGCAAAACTATTCATGATTTTTCTCAAAATATATAGAATACTATTACAGCTCCTCAAAAAAAATTTCTAAACTCTTACTATCAAAATGGTAGATATAAATTATTGGCAATCAAAGACATAACTAATAATCACTAAGTTATCAGCAAAATTTTATACTTTTATTAATCAGTTTCAACTTATTTTTAGGTGCTAGGCATTTCCAAGTATATTATCTCATCTGATTTTGGCAGTCACCTTGAAAATCATCCTTAGAGATAAAGAAAGGTGAAAAGAAATTGTGACTTGTCCAGGGTCACCTAAGTAGTAAATGTTGGAGCTGAGGTTGAAATCCAGGTGGAATTCTCTTTTAACTGCCTAACTTGCATTTATGTTGTTTAAATGACATTAAGGATGCACATCAGAAGATAAGGGTAATTACTCAGGAAATACTTACATCTGTCAAAAAGCTGTCTTGGATGTACACCTGGAAACCATGTACTTTGGCTTGATGTTTTATTCATTTTTTTTCCTTAAAGTTTTTCTTTTTTAATCTACATATTATTTCAGAAACATATTGCTACCTCTCTGGGGGTAAACATGTGGTAGTTTCAGGATGAAGTCATACAAATAGAGCACCTGGGCTCTGTGGTTTCCCCCATGTGGACATTATTTAGGGAGTTTTCATTTAAGCAATAAGTGAGAGTCTTTTCTACAGTTTAGGGATTGGAACTGGGTTTAGGATAACCTAGGGAGTAGCTTTTCAATGAATTATTTAAGCAAAATTTAACTGAGTTTAGAATATATTTTTTTCTTAAACCAGTTTCCAAATACCATACTAGATTCTTCTCTGTATATCCAAGTTATGGTCAGGTAATAAATGAGTTACTCAGAGTAAAACCAAGTATAAGCCTCATAATAACACCTAATGAACCACATTAGAAAAATACACAGTTACATGCTTTGTATGCCCAGATATTTAGGTCAGAGATTTTTTTCCCCCTAAAGAAATTATACCTTAAAAGGAGGGAATCACCTTACAGACTCAGTTACCTTAGAGGATACCATTTCAACTACTTTATTATGAACAAAAAAATATAGTTTATGGTAGAAAAATTCTACTGTAATGACCTCTATCACGGCTAGGGTTTTGGATGCTTATAGAAGTCACCTTCAGAACTTGTAAAAAATTATATAATCATTGTTCTTGTAGATATATGACCAATTACAAGTGAACATTGTAAATACACATTTTTAAAGATGAATAAAAAAAATTCTTAATGTTATGTGAATAGGCACCTATGGTGCAGGATAGAATTTGTAATGACAACATCATATATAATTCAAAAGTAGCACTTCTCGAGCTTCCCTGGTGGCGCAGTGGTTGAGAGTCCGCCTGCTGATGCAGGGGACGCAGGTTCATGCCCCGGTCCGGGAGGATCCCACGTGCCGAGGAGCGGCTGGGCCCGTGGGCCGTGGCCGCTGAGCCTGCACATCCGGAGCCTGTGCTCTGCAGCGGGAGAGGCCACGGCAGTGAGTGGCCCGGACACAGCAAAAAAAAAAAAAGAAGTAACACTTCTCAAAAATATATGGAATGTGACATTGAAAATGTGATAGGAGAGAGCTTAAAAAGGTGCTCTGGTGGTGATGAAGACCCACTGTTTAAAGATACACGTGACAAGTTGAGCAATATTGTTTCACAAAAGTTAGAAGTGGAAAAAATACTGCTCAATTATTATATAATAATGGTACTTTAAATGTGTAGATAGCACCAAATTTATTAAATATTTTTAGATAGTTGATTATTTTACCTATATCCCCCAAATATTCATATGTTCAAGATGGGAAAAAAATTCAAGAATCCTCTCACTAACAATGCTTTCTATTTAAGGGCAACTAATATTTGGGCACCTGCACTAAATCTCCAAATCTCTGTGTACCAAGTTGTGGATTTCAGCCCAGCAAAACGAGCCACCATGCCATCTGCCCTAGAAGCAGCTGTTACTCTGAAAGATCATGAAGGAAATGTAAACACAGCCAGGTGTAGGACATTTCTGCAGGTTTCAAGCACAATCTTTAGCTTGGTTCACTTTCTGAACAAATGATAATAATGGAGCTATAAATACAAATTATTGAATTAACTTTGAATAAACTGAAGGAGAATAAATATTCAAGCAATGACCATCCAAAATATGTTGTTGGGGAGACCTTCAAGATGGCGGAGGAGTAAGACGCAGAGATCACCTTTCTTCCCACAAATACATCAGAAATACATCTACATGTGGAACAACTCCTACAGAACACCTACTGAACGCTGGCAGAAGACCTCAGACCTCCCAAAAGGCAAGAAACTCCCCCACGTACCTGGGTAGGGTAAAAGAAAAAAGAAAAAACAGAGACAAAGAATGGGGACGGTACCTGCAGCAGTGGGAAGGAGCTGTAAAGGAGGAAAGGTTCCCACACACTAGGAAGCCCCTTCGCGGGCGGAGACTGCGGGTGGCGGAGGGGGGAAGCTTCGGAGCCGCGGAGGAGAGCACAGCAACAGTGGTGCGGAGGACAAAGCGGAGAGATTCCCGCACAGAGGATCGGTGCCGACCTGCACTCACCAGCCCGAGAGGCTTGTCTGCTCACCCGCCGGGGCGGGCGGGGCTGGGAGCTGAGGCTCGGGCTTCGGTCGGAGCACAGGGAGAGGACTGAGGTTGGCAGCGTGAACACAGCCTGCATGGGGTTAGTGCACCACGGCTAGCCGGGAGGGAGTCCGGGAAAAGGTCTGGAGCTGCCCAAGAGGCAAGAGAACATTGTTTCGGGGAGCACAAGGAGAGGGGATTCAGAGCATCCCCTAAACGAGCTTGAGAGACGGGCGCGAGCCACGGCTATCAGCGCGGATTCAGAGACGGGCATGAGACGCTAAGGCTGCTGCTGCCGCCAGCAAGAAGCCTGTGTGCAAGCACAGGTCACGGCATGTGGGATCTTCCCGGACCAGGGCACGAACCCGTATCCCCTGCATCAGCAGGCGGACTCTCAACCACTGCGCCACTAGGGAAAACCCCCCTTTTTCTTTTTTTGTGAGTGTGTATGCTTCTTTGTGTGATTTTGTCTGTATAGCTTTGCTTTTACCATTTGTCCTAGGGTTCTGGTTTTTGTGTGTTTTTTTTTTTAAGTATAGTTTTTAGCACTTGTTATCATTGGTGGATTTGTTTTTTGGTTTGGATGCTCTCTTCTTTCTTTCTTTTTTTATTACTTTTTAATTTTTAATACTTTGAAATTTTTTATTTTAATAACTTTATTATTTTTTCTTTCTTTCTTTTTTTCTCCCTTTTCTTCTGAGCCGTGTGGCTGACAGGGTCTTGGTGTTCTTGCTGGGTGTCAGGCCTGTGCCTCTGAGGTGGGAGAGCTGATTTCAGGACATTGGTCCACAAGAGACCTCTGGGCCCCATGTAATATCAAACGGTGAAAGCTCTCCCAGAGATCTCCATCTCAACACTAAGACCCAGCTCCACTCAACGACCAGCAAGCTACAGCGTAGGACACCCTATGCCAAAAAACTAGCAAGACAGGAACACAACCCCACCCATTAGCACAGAGGCTGCCTAAAATCATAAGGTCACAGACACCCAAAAACACACCACCGGACACGGTCCTGCCCATCAGAAAGACAAGATCCAGCCTCATCCACCAGAACACAGGCACCAGTTCCCTTCACCAGTAAGCCTACACAACCCACTGAACCAACCTTAGCCACTGGGGGAAGACACCAAAAACAACGGGAACTACGAACATGCAGCCTGTGAAAAGGAGACCCCAAACACAGTAAGTTAAACAAGATGAGAAGACAGAGAAACACACAGCAGATGAAGGAGCAAGGTAAAAACCCACCAGACCAAACAAATGAAATAGGAAATGAAATAGGCAGTCTACCTGAAAAAGAATTCAGAGTAATAATAGTAAAGATGATCCCAAATCTTGGAAATGGAGAAAATACAAGAAACGTTTAACAAGGACCTAGAAGAACTAAAGAGAAAACAATGATGAACAACACAATAAATGAAACTAAAAATTCTCTATAAGGAATCAAGTTCAGAATAACTGAGGCAGAAGAATAGATAAGTGACCTGAAAGATAAAGTAGTGGATATAACTACTGCCAAGCAGAATAAAGAAAAAAGAATGAAAAGAATTGAGGACAGTCTCAGAGACCTCTGGGACAACATTAAAAGCACCAACATTAGAATTATAGGTATCCCAGAAGAAGAAGAGAAAAAGAAAGGGTCTGAGAAAATATTTGAAGAGATTATAGTTGAAAACTTCCCTAATATGGGAAAGGAAATAATCAAGTCCAGGAAGTGCAGAGAGTCCCATACAGGATAAATCCAAGGAGAAACACACCAAGACACATATTAATCAAACTATCAGAAATTAAATACAAAGAAAAAATATTAAAAGCAGCAAGGGAAAAGCAACAAATAACATACAAGGGAATCCCCATAAGGTTAACAGCTGATCTTTCAGCAGGAACTCTGCAAGCCAGAAGGGAGTGGCAGCACATATTTAAAGTGATGAAAGGGAAGAACCTCAACCAAGATTATCCAGCAAGGATCTCATTCAGATTTGATGGAGAAATTAAAACCTTATAAAATTAGGTCTGCCAGCACAACTTCATCCAACCCCACTCAACCTTTCCAAGATTTTCTCTGCAAAAAATCAGATCTTAACAGACCAGGGATTCTCAACCTTAGCACGACTGACATCTGGGACTCAGTGCACTGACCTGTGCACTGTAGTATATTTAGCTGCATCACTAGCCTCTACTTACTACATGCCACTAGCAACCCCTCCCTAGTTGTGACAACCCAAAACATCTCCAGATATTGCCAGATATTCCCCTTCAGGGAAATCTCCCCCATTGAGGACAACTGACCTAGACACTGTATGCTCAATATGAGAATGTCAGTAATGACTGCTACTATATTTTCTGGCTAATTCATTCTAAATAAGAAAAATATGTATGAGATGGGGGAGGAAAGGTTGGCATTAATAACATTAGGGGCAAAATGAAGATGGCAGAGGCAACTATAGACTGCTTTTATTTTCCTTTCTGCTCTAGGGTCTTATAAAGCCTTCAGCAGGAAGAGAACCTGAGTCAGCTTTAGTTCTAAGCTACAAACTAGTTCACTCCCAACTTTGTGTACACCTGGAGCCTGGCAAGTTTCCTGCATCTGGCCTCATGAAGTTTCTGGATGGCTGCATTCTAAATGTGACCCAAGACGGCTGGAGTCAATTGTGGAAGCAAGGCTGGAGCGCCCTTCAGTCCGTCTGTTCTACTAACCATGAACCCATGTTCCCTCCCTCAACGGTGTTCCGTCAAACATCCCTCAAAAGCAAAATCACAGCTACGTCCACCCTCTCTTCAGATACATGCCAAGGTGATTAAAGCCTCCTCCTATGACTTTGTGCTTCTCAAACACTTCATACTTACTCCCAGTCGTATGAACACTATCCCCCTTAGGAAGGGAAACCGCGACAGGTCCCACAGTTAGTGCTCATAGACTTGCTCTTGTTTTTATCTAGGTGTTAAAGAAATAGTCAGTGTCATATGAACTTTATCAGTTCTGCGTGCCTTTTCTTTTCCAAGTGCACAAAATGGAAAGCCGTTTAATTAAAATCAAGTGGTCTGAGCTAACCTTCCACTTCTCTCTCCATCTGTGGAGTATTTGCTTCCAGATATACTCAGGCTGTTCCAATTTTTCTGGGCTGACACTGGTCCAGTTCACCCTGCTGCACTATCAAACACACAGAAGCAAACACGTTTCCAAAGATGGTTATCTCTTTGATAGGAGAGGCCTGACTTCTCCCCAGCTCTCCATTTCAGAGAGAATTTCTGTTCTACACCTTTTCTCCCTTTCAGTAGTAAAACATATATACGAAAGTACCAGTTCCTTTATGTATGCTTCCTATGTTTTTCTGAAAATCACTGATGTTAAGTTTGCAAATTATAATTTTGTAAGCCAGGTGGGGTGGAGGCTTATTTTAGCTTTGTCAACAGACGTGACTTCTTTTTCCTCTTGCCTCTCTTCCCTTTTTAAGCAGAGACCATGTCTGATTGCAAGCTCCTTGAAGCATGCTCCCTTGTCTTCCTTTATCTCTGTCTCCCCTGCAATGTCCAATTCACTGCCATGAACATAATAGAAATGCAATATGAATTTCTTAGACTGAACTGAATTTTATTTCTAAAGGGAATTTGGCTGCCTCCCAGAATGCCTTCCTGCCGTTGACTCAGCTGCTGACTACTCAGGTGCTGACTGTCACTGTTGTGAGGGCTGCTGAGAAGGTGTGGTGGTTTCCTGAAGTGGACACACCTGTCTCTCAAAGATAGTGCTCAGGCTCCACGTAATTTCACACACTGATCAGGGCAGTGAGATATTAACTCACAGCCATGATCAACCTAAGCAGGATTCATTCCGGAAATTTAGTAGCGAAGAGGATAAGTTCCATGTTTTTCTTCCTAGTGTTCCAATGCCTGCCCCCTGGACTTTGCGAGTTCTCCATATCCTTCAGTGATTCCTTGAAGGTTTATTAGACTTCCTGCTGAACAATAGTGCATCATTTTTCAGATGGTTAGAATAGTGACAGGAACAGCAAGAGCTGCCTTTCCCAGTGACCTTAATTTGCTACCACTACAGAGATAGGCTGAAGATCTAGCACCTGCTAAACTACGCAGACATAGTTGGTCTGCATCCTGGCTCTCCCTAAATAATTACATCTCTGAAATTTTGCTGTACATAAAGACATTTAAAGATTTCTTGTGTTTATGTCTCCTCTTGTTAACTTGGCCTCTGAGTATCCCTCCACTTCTGTTTTGATGTAGCGACCTCATTGCTTATATGAACATTACATATGCTTTTCAGCCATTAACCCATTATTATAAACCCACACAAAAATCCTACATGATAGATTGGACGTATGCCTATTTTGAGCAGATATAACACATACAAGCATTTTAAGGATCTTTAAAATACACAAGCTAGATAGAAAGGCAATTCAGGGACTAGAAGTCAACAATGAAGTGAATATGAATATGTTAAACCTCTACGTGTCAGCACTCTGCAAGACATTTCAATATTTAAAAAAAAACATATAAACCAAACTCTTTGCCTGAAGATCCCTCATGTTGATTCTGTACAAGTTCCATAATGTGGCTTTTATTAAACTCTCCTTTCACTTCACAAATTGACTAGCAAGGGGCTTGTCCATTCATCAAAAGCCAAAGGAACAAAGTGTTGTGGGAATGTACAGTAGCACGTCTTATACACTGCTGTGGGAGCGTAAACTAGCACAAAGTCTTTGGAAAACAATTTAGCATTATCTAATAAACTTGAAGACGCACATACACTGTGACTCCAATCTTCCATTTCTTGGTATATTTCCTTGAGAAAGTTCCCCATGTGCACCAGGACACATGTCCAAAATGTTCACAGCAGTGTTATTTTTAACAGCAAAAAAACTGGAAACAACACAAACAGCCATTGACGAGGGAATAGATAATTTAATTGTGTGTTAAAAGAAATCTCTACCCAGTCCTGTACGTGTGCTAATGGACTTGACTGCTGCCTGACCCTAAGCCTGCTTGAGCCTTCTAGGGCTCATCCTAAACCTTGCAGAGGGCTGGACCAGGTTTAACGCCCACTCAAAAGCCGTCAGGCTGTGATAATGATCCATGCCAAGAGATGCTGCTCCATTCCCTTCTGTATTCAGTCAAAGAATGCCTTTCAGAATCCTACCTTATTTGGAAAGGGCTTTCAGAAAAACTAAACACATGCCAGAATAATGCTGCTCTAAAAATTCAATTCAGACTCAACATATACTATCCTTTGTCACTGGATGTTCTTCAACATGTATTATATTTATTTGAGTATTATACAGCAGCATAAATAAGTACCCTATAGAACATATAACAATGGGAACCTAGCTTACAAACAATACTATGTTGCTCAGGAATACATACATGTATGGATATGTATATACATATATTTGTGTATGTGTGTACAAAACATATATGTATATTTGTATGTGTGTTTGTGTGTGTCTGTGTGTGTATATAGAGAAGAATGATTGACACAAAATAAAGAGGGAGCAATAGTTAGTCCTCAGCTTTCCCAGTCATCTCAGCCCAGCGACCAGACATGTGAGTGAAGGGGCTATCTGGAATATTCCAGTTTCAGTTTCCTCCAAATAAAACCAGGACACTAATTATTGTAGCATTACTGTTACTAAGATAAAATAACATGTGTAAAGTTCCTAGCATAATGCTTTGAACATAGTTGGCTACTCAGTAAACAATAGCAAAGTAGCAGCATCATGAGAGGCTAAAGGTTCAGGTTGCTGCAGGGTGTTTCATATACAAGGACTTGGTTTTCAAACTGTGGTCCAGTCTGATTACCTGGATCAAAAACACCTGAGAGGGACTTCCTTGGCAGTCCAGTGGTTAAGACTCCATGCTTCCAAAGCAGGGGTCACGGGTTGGATCCCCGGTCTGGGAACTAGGATCCCGCATGCCGCACGGTGTGGCCAAAAAAACCACAAACAAACAAACAAACAAACAAACAAAAATACCTGGGATGCCTTTAACAATTCATTTGTGGACCTCACTGCAAATCTACAGAATTAGCATCTCTATAGCTGGGACCAGGGACCCTGCATTTTAACAAATTTTCCAAGTGATTCTTCAGCAGTAAAAGATTAGGAACCACAAGTTTAGAGATTCAAATTCAGTGGTTGATGAGGTACCGCGAGAGAAGATATAAAAAGATTGGGTACAAGGGCAATGCAAGCTGCCTCTTTAATGATTACCAGGAATATCTAAAGTACAGGAGTACCTGAGATTTTAATTAATAATAATTAATTATACATACTACTTACTTATTGAATACCTGCAATGTGGTAGGTATAATAAGCACATTATATTATTTCCAGTAAACTTTCTGAGTGGTGTTACTACTCCTACTTTTTACAGATGGGGACACTGAGGCTGAGCTGTTGAGTGATTGCCCAAAAGGACCTATAAGTAGAAGAGGCAGGATCTCAAACAAGGGCTGACCTACTCTTTCTATAAAGATATAAGCCATCAGATCATATTGTCGCTGTTAGGAATGAAACAAGGTTATATTTACAATCACGTATGTCCTAAGGACCTGAAAGCAGCATTAATACATGTAAGCCAAGAGGTGTCAACAGGGAATTCTTTCCTTGCTGCATCTGCTCTTCTTTAGAGCTGTAATCATTGAATAAGCCACACGTGATTTTCTGTAGGCTACAACTGCCGAAAACAAACAGGATGTTTACATGAAAATTGACACATATTTAATATACTCCCTAGCTCTCCCCAGAATTACTTCAAATGGAGTTTTTGGTTGTGTGATTAACAGAGCAGGGGTCCATCTTCCATTACTAGAACTCCCCGGCTGTCTGATTCTGTTGTCCTCACACCAGCAGCAGTAATATTTCTAGACCCTTTCCATGCCCTGTGCTAAGAGCCAGAGGAAGCCTCAATGCCTATCACAGGTCCAGTCTGCTGAAGGCAGGGTGTGAGAAAGGAAGCAAATGTAGTTATGGATATCCTGATAGAGACGCCTGAGTCCGAAGAAGCGGAAGCTCAATCTTGCCCACCCCATTTAACGCTGGGCTCCACTGACAACCGGTGGTCTGCGATGGGGGACAGAGACGGGAGAGCACGCCCCTCCCTGCTCTGAGTTTGCCATCCCTCCCAGCTACAGGCTTGACCTCTATCTCTACTTCTGGGAGCGGTGGGTGCTCTATAGACTCCAGAGGAAAGGGTGATGTGAATCTGGAGGGGGAAGGCTACAGAAACATGGCAACGGCCACATGTTCCCTAAGAGCAATTAACCTTAAAATAATTTCCACGTGGGCACTTCCCATTCTAGGATATACAAGACACAGGCAATTCCAGGGATTAATGGGAGACGGGAAGAGGAAAGTACATTCTGAAGTCTTTCCAACTGCTCAAATCACCCACCAGACACATCCACTTGATTAACACTAATTCCCACAGCTGTTGGTTTTCTCACTGGCCCACCTTAACCTCACGCAGTCAGGCCTCACTGCCAGGCATTTGAAAGGCTAATGAAGTTCCTAATCTGATTTCTCCACAAATGGAGCCCTAACTCTGCGGGAGGAGAGGGCTGCCTCTACTGTCACTGACACAGTATATTTTCCTTCCAAGTGTTTAGTGTACAAACATGCCTTTATTATCTGTAAGCATTCCCAAAATAAGCGCCTCTGGGGAGAATGGGAGTCAGTCTGATGTCCCATCCCAGTCCCTAATGTACTTCAAAATTCTCTTATCACAGAAAGCGAATCACAGGGCTCTCATTTTCCCATGCTCATGAGGTCCTTTTAGTGACTTCACATTCTGTGAGCTATTTTTAGTGGTTAAATACTCACTTCTTAAGAGCAAAGCTCCTCCTGTCCATTTGTGGTCTGGGAATGAAAAGAATCTCAATATATTGACAGAGTGTTCAGCCCTATTTTATTGACCTTCTCTGCCAGAAACTACCTAAATATTTCATGAGAGCAGAAAATATATTTGGCACCCTAAAATTTTGGTGTAACAGGGTTTTTTTTTAAGGCATATTAAAATCAGTTAATGTTCACAAAAAATCTTAACATAAAAATAATCAATGATTACTATTTTTTTAAAAATCAAAACCCTAAAATTTAAGTATTATAGCCAAACATGTTCCCAAGGCCAATTAAACTATGGACCAATTTATAGTTAGTTTTGGTTTTCTTTTTTAAGGATGTAGGAAGTAGAGAAGGATAAGATTATACTCAGGATAGAATCAATTCTGGAGTTGTACTACAATGACACATATTAGCAGAACCATATTTTTTAAACTTGTATAGCTTTTTTTACCATAAGATACTTCCATCTGATTCTCTAACCTCAAATGTAAAAATAGCTTCACGAGACAATAAATTTTTCATTCTTTAACATATCTGTTTTTACAACAGGAAAAATGCCAAATTTCATTCTAGAAAATGTTGTCTAGATTATTTGTCAACCAAATTACAACAGGATATCAATCACATCTGAGATTTTTCTTAACCAATTCCTAAAACATTAGTTTGGACTCTTAATCCTGAAGCAAGACTTTCACAGACATCCTCATATGTCCTTGTTCACTGCAAAACAGCAAATCTCCAATGAAAGATCTCCTCTCCTTTGCTCTCTCCCATCACTGACAAAATAGAGACATCTGGGTCAGGTTTTCAAGAGAAGTACCCACTGCTTTGACTTGAATGTGATACTTCATTCCCTTAATTTAACTTCAGTTTTGTCTCTGGAAAAATACAGAAGCAAACTGAATGCTTTTTCTGTTAAAACAGCTATTTATCTGTGATTAAAACTCATACACTTTAATAAATGGGGGCCAGTAAGCTGAGCCCTTGGGAACACAGCCAAGCAGGGAGTTGAAGGCAGCAGGAGAGAGACTGGAAAACTTATTCTGCTGGTTCAGTGCTGAGGTCCCAGAGGGATGGGGAAAACTCAGGCTTAATTCAGGTCTGATTCAGGTCAATGTCAGGGTCCAGTAAGTTCTTATCAGGTAGCAGAGGAAGGCAGTAGGAGTACAGGCAGCAGAGGAAGGCAGTAGGAGTACAGGCAGCAAGTGACCTTGAAGTCTAGATAGGAAGAGAGCAAAATCCACTGCGGATTTAGACACTAAGGGGCATGAGTCAGACAAATCCAGGACGCCCCTGCAGGAGGCTGAGATTCAGTGGTCAAGGCTCGCCCCACAGCTATACTGCACCCCAGATCCAGGGCTGCAAAGCCCACTTAGCAGGTCACCTGGGCATGGTCCCATTAGGACTGAATAAAGCTAGATCTACAGTGACTTCAGCTGGGAGGGGTAGATAAACATTATATAAAATTACTTATTTGCATTTATGACTCTTCCAGATTCTTTAAATTATCTTACTTAGCCATTAAATTACCTTGGTTAGACAATAATTGGATTCTCTCCTTAGCAAAGTAGGAGGTTTCCTCTTTTGCACTTCGTAAGCCTGGGAAAAATGCAGTTCTTAAATGCTCCTCAATAGTCAGGTTGTTAAAATTCAGAGTTAAAGAGGCCTATGGCTTAAAAAGAATACCAGACGTGACATTTTGTATAGTGTTCAACAAATCCTTAACAGCCTTTTCTGGACATCAAGCCTGCACCTGACCCAGCCCTGTGGACACCTGCTCACCCCTGCAGGTAAACCTCTGCTCTCTGGCTCCCCAAGTCCTTGGCCAGCCCATCAGTCTGTTCCTTGGATCTCCGCATGCCTTATGATGGAGTCCACCATGGTCCTTGACATGTCCGAATTCAAGTCTTATGTTCATTGACTTCACTGCATCATCTGACACTTTTTTTTGAAACTATCCAATTTTTTTCTCTTACCATTGGTCTCCTGGCTGTTCTTTTACCCGCTATTCATTCATTCTCAGACTTTTTCTCAGTTTATTTCTCTGCCTGCCCCTTGAATACTGCTGTTTTTCCTAGTTCAGCTTTAGACTTTCACACTCCTTATTCTATTGACTCTCCACTGGCAACCACTTTCCTACCCACTGTTTCAACTACTTTCTGTATGTGGAAGCCCAGAACTTTCCTCGGAACTTATAATTCTATGGGAATGTCTTACACATTCCTCAATGTCTCTGAAACTAATCTTTTTCTTTTTTTTCACTTGCAAATCTACCTTCTCCTAAAGTCCTTACCACGATTACAAATTTGCTATTCACACAAGCTAATTCATCCCCCATCCTGTATCCTTTTTTTTTTTTTTTTTACATCTTTATTGGAGTATAATTGCTCCACAATGGTGTGTTAGTTTCTGCTTTATAACAATGTATCCTTTATTCTTGACAAGAGTCATTCCCTGAGTCCTCATATCTGGGCTCTTCAAATACCTCTCAGCTCTATATTCTCTTCCGCATGTTCTTTCCTTAGTTCGGGGACCCCTCCGCCACCGCCTGGATTATTCCCATGGCTCCCTAGCATTTTCCTGTCCTCATGATGTTGATCCTCTCTGAAACTTTCTCCATGTTGCAGCCAAGTTATTTTATGACAACAAAATGAATCTGATTATGTTATCCCTTGCATAATACTTTTCATGGTTTCTCCATACCAAAAAGATAAAATCCAAATTCTTTAGAATGGCATGCATTTTAGTGTTGTTTGTTTACAAAGAACATAAGTTGACTCCCCCCAAAAAGAAAGTGTTTATTAAAAGTTACAAAGCGGTATCTCATGGCACACAGAGGCAGAAAGTGCACCTCAAGAACCTTGCTCACAAGACACATAATGTCATGTCTCTGCTTCTCTCTGAGCACCTGTTCTGTTATCTTGTTTCTCTCTGCAGACCTGCGAGCTCTACTTCAAGAAGCATATGGTGGAGAAGGGCTGCTTCAGCCTGACTCTAGGTGACCTCTGCTCAGGGATCCATCACACACCAGTATGACCCTTAGCTGAAGAGCAGTCATTTGATGGGTTCAGCCTAGTCTGTGGTTTAGCTCCTCTGGAGTCATGTAACCACCTCTTATCCAATTATTGTGGCCAGTGACAGCCAAAGACAAACATGCTACCTTGACTCACACCTTCAGCAAGGTTGTGCATGATGAGCAGTTCCCATAGAAAGGCATGATCCCCCAAACGTAGGTAAACTGCAACAAACAAAGCCTTTTCTTACTGCCCCATGCCTGCCTTTTAAGCCTCATCCCTACCTCTAGCTCTTCTTTCCTATACAACAGTCCTGTAGTGTCCTGAATTTCTTATACATTTTTACCCCTTTTTGCATTCTGGTGGTACATATCTGCCTGGAATATCTTCCCCTCTCTCCAAACTGACCTGCAAACCCCTGGAACCAGGCACTTGGCAAACTATTCATTGTCCTTCAAAATTCTGCATAAATGCCACCTCCTCTGAATGTTTCCTTAAAATTCCTCCCCTGGAATTAGAGATTCCATCTTCAGATCCCATCATACTTTGAATATACCCCCCATTAGTACTTAAATTTACTGTATCTTCTTCTTTGGTTCCCATCTCTCTTCTTAACAGAGAATGACCCTCTTAATGGTAAAGTCCAAGTTTGTAACTGCTCTGGCAGCAAGCACAGTTCCTGAGATATGATGAGCCTCAACTATTAGCAGGAAGTAAGGGATGAGAAGACAAATGGAGAAGATTAAGGAAAGGAGTAGTAAAGCTATACTCTTCCCCCTTATTTTCAGGAGCAAGCCCTCACCATGTATTTGCATGCACGGTGTGCCCTGTTTGGAGGAAGGGGATGTCTATCAAAAGCTGACTGGTGGGTGAATTATGACCTGCATGTCTGGTCCTGCCCCTGCCATTGGTCCTGCCCTCTCTACTCTAGCCAGATCAGCCCACCGTCCATGTTCTTCTGTGTTCTCATTGCTCCCTTATGCAAGACCCTGATACGTTACATTATTGAGAGATGTCTGTACCTCTCCCTATGGAAGAGGACATCTTGGCTGAAGAAGAAATAGCTTGTCTTTCAAGATCTCTATAGTAAAACATCTGCTGCTTTCTTTTCTGACATTTTGCCCTATCTTGTCTGGCATGAATTCCCTGGTTTCTGGCTAATTTGCATCAGACTATAAGCTTGAGGACAGAGACTAAATTCTCCACATCCTGGCGTTAAGCCTGGCCAATAGCTATCAGTCGATAAATGGTATCTGCTTTATTATTTCTTGCCCAATTTTATCCAGACCTTCAGGCTCTGGGCCTTTTTCCTGCTCTCCTAGCTGTGGCTTCCTATCACGCCGGAGCATTTCTTCACAACCCAGGTGTCCAACAGGCACGTGTGTTCAAGGAAAGATGTTTGCATGACCCAAAGTCCTTCCAACCTAAGAAAAAGTTAACATAGTGATAACTACATGAAATAGATACACCATGACACTAGCACTCAGGAGGTCCTTCTGGTTCAAAAAGCCACATGCTATTTTCCTGCAATTCACTGCACAGCGACAGCATCTGAATGAGATTTTGTTCGCGCCTAAAGCTTTACCTCTGCTGACACTCCCTGCTCCTTATCCTGGCACACTCAGCCCAGCAGAAAGCAACCTTCTGATCTTTGTCAACACGTCTGAACGCCAGGTGCTCTCTGAAAGTAATTTCTATGCTTCTTAAAAGAGGCCAATAACACTGTTTAAGAAGCCTAAAGTTTTGTTAAGGAGGGTCTTATTTCTCACTTTTATGTCACCCTTGCCGTTTGCTTGGGGTGGGAGAGTTTCGGGTCTTGGATCCAGTGCCCCTTTCAATGATCTCCCTACACAGTTAGTCTGGACAGTGTGTACACAGTCTTAAAAATTATCAGGGAAAGCCTAAGAGGGGTCTAGATGATAAAAGATCTCCAACTGGAAACCAAAATCTCCTAACATTAAGCATGAGTTTTTCCACAGAACTAATGTTGTATTAATTAATTCCTCTAAAATCATTTCCTTATCATTCTGGTAGCAATTATCTGACTCTGAAAAATGTTAAAAATACCCAGTGGTAAAAATTGGTGTTCAAAAAACAAATTATATGAAGGAATAAAAAGAATAAGAGGACAGTAGACAGAAAAGCAAAGAAAGTTTAATAATAAGGAAGTAAATGGTTAACAAAGTAAAGTAATATGAAAATAGTACTGTGTCTAGATAGCCAGTATTTAGGAAGCGGTTAAGACGTCACAGGAGAAACAGAAAAGCATGTTGAAGGCTGGGAAAGAAGTGGATATTGGTATATGTATTCTTTCCATTAATTTCTTTCCTTATTCTTTTTGGTTATATTGACTAATGCTACATTCCATACCACTTGAGTATTTCATCAAGTTACCAGACACTACTGGAACATTAAGAAGATAAATAATTGATTTCGTGTCCCTTCCTTAAAAAGAAAGTGTACTTTGAAGTAAACTAAAGCAATGAAAAGAAATGCAAATATAAATTAAGGAGAAAACAACAAGAACTTTAATTAATATTCATGTTTTGAGCCTGAAGTAAGAAACTGGACATTGTGAATTCATGCCCTGCCTTCACTGCTGAGCGTCTGATCTTCATACACACACTTATTTACCTGTGATTCAGAATTAACAGTCTTCCCCCATCATGACCTACTGAGTTAAATTAAATATACAATAGGATATATATATATATATATATATCTGTTTATAGATAAAATATATTTGGTATCTTTAAAGCTGTTAGAAACATAAAACAACTACCTAATTATTAGCAAGGATGGTACTCAAACTCCACTAAATAAGTGAAAGAATTCCATGGGCACTCTAAGCTTCCTCTCTTGCTTTGAAGAGATGCCTGGGTTTCATTATACCTGGGACTGCATCAGACCCATACCAGCCATGGCATATTCGAAATGTAAATTCACATCAAGTTCTTATGCATCCACCCCATACCCTGGACTAGAAAAAATGCCTTGGAGCGTTTGTAGACCTGGATATGCCCTAGTCCCTAACTGACTCCAGCTGTCTCATGTGTGGTATTAGGAATAAGATGAGCTGGAGTCCAGCTAATAAAGCCAGGGACATCTGCACAGGGCCACCCTAGGAAGGCCGTTGGTGGCCGCTGCACAACAGGCCCACCAGTACCCTGGTGGCTGTGATTTCCCCAAAGACTCAAGCTGCTAAACACTGAAATCAGTGCTCTAAATAGCTTACGGATTCTATTATAACACTCTCATACTTATCGCCTGTTTAAATGTATACAGTGAATTTATTTATCCCTTCTTGAATACAACACAGCTTCAAATGTGTTTACACATTATTACATATTTTCTCCTAATGTGTTCTATGGAAATCCTACCACAGTGATAACTGATGTACATCTAACCACAGTTTAAACTTTTATTTTAAAAATCCCAATAGATCACCCAGGCTCCAGTATGAATCCTAATACGAGAGCCTTATTTGTACTTGCATTGCCTACATGAAAAATTTGTTGATATTAAATTTGGTATATAAATAAACATGCCATAAATTTAAAATAAAGAATATTTTTAAACAACTGTGTGCTGAAGGTTACTATGAAATATCTTTTCATGGTAGAAATTTATTCGGATTTTGTTTTGACCATTTCTTGCACAATGAAGTAATACTTCAAAATTAGTTGTTGGGAGACAATCCCCCATGGGACTCCCACATTTCTACACGTCTTGTAAACAGAGGCACTGGCTGTCTTTGCTCTGGACTATCTTTCCAAGGATGATTTGTATAACAAACAGCACTGGAAAATAGAAATAGCATCTCTCTCTGAAGCAAAGGATAGGCTTGCCTACAGCTTTGGAAAATAATGATACCTCCCCCCATATCATGGGACAGTCATGCTTACTGTACAGTATAATAAAAATATTTCCCTCTTAAAAAGAACAAGCATGCCTACTGCCCATTAAAAAAGAGTCAAGTTCCCTAAGGTCAGACTTCTCTCCTCTAATACAACCCACTCTGTGTTCAGATGTCACCTGGCCTTCTTCACACTGGGGCTTACGGCCGAGGGAAGCAGCACAGGAAAATGCAGGTATTCTGGACAATGCTATTGCTGGGAATAAGACAGTCCTTTATCTGTGACACTGGAGTCTCCTGTCTTCCATCAGCATCCATAAAATTATGACAAGCTAACTTCTTAGCTTGTAATTTCAGTAAATCTCAGACCCTTCACAGTTCTTGATATTATTTTTACTAAAATCACATATAATGAAAAATTATATTATGAAGGAGTAAATGATATATGCATTTCAAACATACTCAAAAAATGGAAATTTCTGTTCAAATGAAGTTTGTATCATGCTGCATCCCCTAACTTCAGCTGTATTTCAGAATTCCAGAGTTGTTTAACCTATATTATAAGAAAAAAGGAATCACACTCTGACTCACAGAAACCCCTTCACGACTACTTCTCCTTTAAGAGATGAGCTTTTTTCGGTCTATGTTGAGTGAAGCCATTCAACCTAGACTACTTCAAATTCCCTCCTTACTTCAGAATGTTCTCTATCTTTGCTAATCCTCCCTTTCTTCTTTTGTCTTAGAAGCAGTGTGGTAAGTTATTATAATTGGCCCCCAGGTATTGTGCATCTCTGTATTTATGCCCTTGGGTCGTCTTCTCCCACATTGATTCTCAGCTGCTCTGTGACTTACAGAACACTTTGTTTTGACCTAAAGAATAAAGAACAGGACAGCAGTGATGCTGGGTGAATATCAGTGCCTAGGCCTTAAGAGACCTTGCAAGTTTCTCTTCCCTGAGCCATAAAGAAAAAAAAAACAAAACAAAACTCTAGGCTATCCTATCCTATCACTGGAAAGGCTAAATGAAAGAGAGGGCCTAGAGGATAAAAGAGAACCCTTAGCATTTCAGCCAAACAGGCTAAAGAGTGAGACAAATAAGTCTGATCTTTTGAACCCTCTGGTGCAAAACTGTAGCCACTTCAGTTGGGCCCAGCTGAGATGAGATGGAGTGGAGAGGAACCATCTCAGGTGGGAAATAATAAAATGATGTTGCTTTATGCTGCTAAGTTTTGAGGTGGTTTGTTACATAGCAATGCAGTGCCTCTGGTCCCATGACTTCAATTAAGACCTCTATTAAAATGGCCTCCAAATCTCCATAGATTAACTTCTTTCCCAGCTTCTAGATTTTTGCTACATGAACCACCATCAGAATTGACATTTCCTGGGAGCTGGGGGGAAAAGCAGGAATTTTAGACTCCACCTAGACCTACTGAATCAGTATCTGCATTTTTAACAAGCCCCCTCATCACCTGTACATACATGAATATCTGATAAGCCCTGCTCTAAATATGTATTTCCATCTTCTACCTTGGTCAAAGCAAAAATAATCACTTCACTTGTTCTTCCCCACAACTACCACAAAACCCTCTTCTTTTTCTAGTGAGCCATCAATCTATTATGACTTGACCATCTACATATCACAAAAGCAAAAATCTTTAGAACTGTCCTCGAACTGTACTTCTGCCTTACCTGAACCTAACCATCAGCTACGTACCTTGTCCATTTGACTGCCAACTTCTCTCCTTCTCTTCCTGCTTTGCCTTCCTGCTTACAAGAGCATTGAGTTTCCCTTCCTGTAGACTATTATGACCACATCTAAACTGGACACCCTCCCTCTGGCCTCCCTCTCTTCTAATACATTACTACTTACCATCCTCAAACAAACAAAAAATAAAATCAAAACAGCCAAAAATAACAAAAAATTTTAAAAACAAAATAAAAAAGAACGTCAGAACCAATAACAAACAAAAAATAAAACCAAAATAACAAACATATGTCATGTTCTTGTTTAAAATCATCATGAAATCTTCTTTTCTACAGAACATAAGGTATAAACCCTGTAACACAGCATTCAAGACCAATCAAATCCCTGCCCCAACCCACCTTTTTGACACACTCACTGCACTCTCAACACAAAATGGAAAACCAAAATTTAGTCACCTGTTCACTTAGTCTGGAATTCTTTTCATTCCCCCTATTCCAATGGTTAGATTAAATCCTACCTCTCCTTCAAGGCTCATCCTCCCTTGTCATAGTCTCCCTAATACTTCAGTCTAGAAACAGGCACTCCTCACTCCTGAGCCCATCTGACATTAACGTAACGTATTCCAGATTTTAATACATATTGCCTCACATTTTGCTATCCATGCGTAATCCACTCCACAGGACTCAGCTCCTCAAGCTGAAGATGACGTTCTATTTAATCTCTGCAGTCTCCACAATGTCTAACAGAATAAGTACTTGGTATATATTTATATGTTTGTTCAACTAATTAGTTAGCGGACTCAGGTTGTTCATTAGTTCAACCCTATTGCTAACTTATACTCAGTTTTAGAGACTAAATTTAAAATATGTTTCAAAAGAACAGAAATTCCCGCATCAGTTTGTCTCATTTTGTGTTGTGATGGCTGGTAGATTTCCTCCCACAGAAGAGATTTCTTTGGAAATCTTGATAAACCCTGGACCATGTCACCACCTGTGGACATAATTACGATTACAATTTGGATGTGCTTTGTATATACACATAAGCCAAAGTCCATGTTTCTTCTTCAGTTTACTTATAAATAAAACTACTGTTGCTATGGATGTGTCATCCAAAATATGCTACCAGGAAATAGGAGAGCGACCATAAAAAGTGCAACTCAGTAAAAAATCAGCAGCTCCATTCTCGAAGTATATAATCATGTTTAAAAGAAGACTTCCTGCTGTGATGTGGAGTGGATCATAACGTTAAATTATACGATAGTTAGGACAAGTTAAGTCTGTTGAGAGAAAAGAAAGAAAATAGGAGCTTAGAAGCTATCAAGCCCTTACACTGTAGTATTCTATTGCAGAAGAGTATTTGAGTACATGAGAGACTGTATAAATATTTTAAACTAGAATGATCAAACTTACATGCGAAGTTTTTCATGACTTCAAGGGGCAGGAAGGAAGGAAAAACATTGTCAGCTTTTGAAATTCCATGTAAACAAAATATAGGAAAACCTTTCAGAGGCCATGGCACTCGTCCTTTGTTTTTCCTCTTTAAAAAGCAATTATGTTGTTTTCCTTACTTTAACGGTTGACAAAACATGGACTATTTATGACTGATTGTGCTGAAGGGATTTTCCTCAGTGACCCTTAAGTATTACAATCCAGCATGGAGCAACTAGAAACAGAAATAGATATAACAAGGGAAATATAACTTGCTACTTAGCTTTGCTCCCAGAGAGGAATTCGAGGTCTGCATCAGGATCAGAGGGTGGGCCTTCTCATTCCCTTCCAGGATGTCCAATGACAATAGCCAAAAGGGTGACACTCAGAGATTCTGGACTCATAGAAAGAACTAAAGATTTCTGGTGTTTTGCCAACTTTAGAAGTCAAACATGTGTATGACATTATTCCTCCCATTGCTTGGAGTACCGAGGGGCTAATTATGTGTTTTTCAGGCTCAATTTTTTCCCAGTTTTTAATTTTGTTTGCTCAGCTATTTGGCCAGTTTCTATTTATTAGCCTTTTTTATCAGAGAAAGCAACCGCTAATGCAAAGGAAGAGAAAATGAAACAATTAATTTTGTAACTCAGAATTATAAGACATTTTATTTGGAAAGATCTCAAGTTCCATAAGGTCAGGGACTAACTTTTACGTTGTTGTCCCCCTAGCAGCTAGAATAGTTCTTGACACATAATACTCAATAGATGTTTCTTAAATTAAGGGAAAAAATGAGTAAAATTAGACATGAGAAATCCAAAATTTGTAAATTATCTAAGATATCCTGTTTTCCATTTCTTTGATTAATTGAGAGTTGGCACTGGTAAAAATCCACATGACATACATGAGTTTGTGCCAAGCACAAATGTTCCAGTCTGGCTGCTTGGTATCACAGGGTGGTTGTGATTCCTTGATCAACATCCAAACCCCAGGTTGCTTTAGAGTTTCTAAGACAGCAGCTTTCAAACTGTTTTTACTGCAACCCAGAGTAAGAAATAAATTTTATGTCAATACAGCACACACATATCACATCACACCACACTACACACACACACACACACACACGTATAATTTAATAAAGAAAACAAAAGTTTCATGGAATAATACTTACTCTTACTATGCAAAATATACTGGTATGTTCTACTCATTTCATTTTTAAATTCATTTCATGACCAATTAATGGATTATGACTTGTAGTTTAAAAAAATCCTTGGACCAACTTAGCTAAGCATGAGGGTTGTGAAGTAGTCAAATCTTAGGTCACATCCCTTATGCAGTGGACCTCTGAGGGTACAGAGTCTCAAGCTACTCTCAGAAATTGACTGGATTCTAGACTTAAAATTTCTGGATAAAATTTCACATAATGGTTCTGAAGTCAAGAAAACCACACATTCTTTGCAGTAGGGCATCTGCTGAGCTGTAAGCCATCTCTTGGCCACATGCATCAATCACTCACAGTAAGTGACTTGCAATTTTCACACAGCACATGCAGTTGGGTTTTGAAGGTTGTATACAAGTTTCTCAGCAAGTTCCACACTCGTGAGGACATTGTGGAGGTATCGTTAACAATGAGGTTGGAGAAGGAAGACTCTGACATTGACATTTGACAGGGTTGATACTAATCACAATGAGTCACTCTAAAGGCTAGAGAACCACTCTAAGGAACTGAAGCCATTACCCAAATAGGTGCAAAGAACCTGGGGTTTTCATTTTAATTATCCAGATACTGTTACTCCTTTGCATTCATACATTCATTCACCAAATACTGTGTCTCTTCTATGCCAGGTACCGACCTAATAACAAGGAAAACCTCTGCCCTGATCAAGCTGCTTTGAAAACTGGGCTATGATATTCAATGTGTAATATGGGAAATATGCACTCATTGGCATATTGATCACTGTTGCATATCTTTCATAGAGAAAGATAAAACTCACCTGTACATGTAGACAGACTACTTCCCAGACACTCAGATTTGCTAGATGTAACTACTAGGAGAATTGAAATATGGAGTCAAGGGTCTACTATAGTAAAAGTGGAACTGATAAAACCAAAACTAGTTTCAACCCACCTTACCTTTCTGTTATTTCTCTAGACACATTTCATTCCTCTACCCAGTTTGTGCTGAATCCCACCGCATGCAGGGTGCTGTGTTAGGTGTGGCGTCCGAAGATGTAACATGTGGTCCCTCCCCTCACAGTGCTCACAGGGGAGTATAGAGATAAACATACAAGTTATTTCCTGCACAATAGGATGAGTACTATAATGGAATATGAGTGAGGTGCAATTAAAGCATAAAGGAACACCTAAATCAGCAAAAAGGAGTCCATGATTTTTACAGAGGACATGGTGTTTGAGCATTGAAGGATGAATAGAAACTTGCCAGACAGATGAGAAGTGAGGGCATTAAAGATGGAGGGAGCACCACGTGCAAAGTTATGGCATCTGAAGAGAACATGTAAGCTGGAGGAAAGGCCCATAGTTCAGCAAGAGAAGCTGAAGATCAGGCTGATAGTGGCCTTATAAGCCCTGTTCTGAAAGAAGCCAAGAGGAAGGACAGTGATTTTAGAATCAGCAATAAACCAGTGTCAAAGCCATGGACATGGATGAGAATTTTTAGGGAGATTAAACATATGAGGAGCTCATTACTCCCAGTGTGTGACTTACACCTGAGTGACTGCTTCCTCCTTATACTATTCCCTGGTCCTACACAACATCATCATCATCATCATTACCACCACCACCACCAACATCACAGTTTATGGAGCATCTACCAGGGACTTCACATGTCTCATATTTAATCCTCACAACAGCCCAATGAGATAGGTTCTATTATTATCCCCATTTTCCCAAAATCACAGATCCAATAATGGATGGTATCAGGTTTTGAACTGGGCTGTCTGATTCCAGAGTCCCTAGGCACTTAGTCATGGTGTTATCCAATATATCTGTACAGATATAGTCTGCACCATATCCCCAGGCTCCTTGGCCTGGATAATAAACACTGTCTACAGTGCACTGAGTTACAACACCACTAAAGAAGAGGCCTAGCATTCTGCCTGAGCTCTCTTCACATCAGTGTTAATTACTGAAACTCTCCTGTTTCTAGAATTATTTCTCACTACCCCTTCCTGGGTTACCTTTGAGACTACTTTAAAGCACTCACCATGCAGATCAGCTGTTGCTATTTGGCATGTCCACTGTTGCATAATTTGCAAGTTGCAGAATTAGTACTCAGCAGGCTGATTTCAAAGGCTACTGGAAAGTATCACTCCAAATATATTATGCAGTGGGAACTACCATGGCAGTACTGTGCTTGTTTGGGCTATAAATTTCCTGAGAAAGGGAGGCTAGTTTATACTTACAACAACTGTTGAGTATAAATCAAAGAAGAACTTTTGAAGTCAGATGCTTCATTTGTTATTCTAATGTGCCTTTTATTTTCCAAAGGATTGCAGGATCCATGTTATCTTCTTTACTCAGAAACTGAGTGGTTGAAATAATCTCTGTCTTTGTGGGTAGAAGACTTCATGGTCAATCAACGCTTACTTGTCTGGTGAACTTGAACTCTTGGGTGATTTTACTGGTGACTGGATTTAAAGGTTCTATCTAGCTAGTTTTGTGAGAGTGACAATTTAAATAGCTTTCACAAAAACACTAGGCCAATTGGGTAATAAAGTAGTTCCTTTAAAGTTAAATGAGTCATAATTCAGCATGAAGTAGATTGATTAGAGAAACACTTATGATTTGGCACACAGTTAGGATCCAGGAGTCATCTCAGTAATTAGAACTGTTATGATGGCTATTGGCACTACGTATACAGCAAAGACGGGTCATGTCAAGAATCCATTCAAGCACTTGTGGGTTCAGAGATTCAAACCCAAGGTGAACCTTTTGGCGTTTGAGTTTGTTAGCTGTTGGCTAAATGCCACTTCCTGTTCCTAAGAAAAGAGACTTGAAAAAGTCTCATAAAAAATGACTTAAAAGGCTTCCTTGACTTCAAAGGGCTTTTACAAAACAACATTTTGATGAGTTAAGTGTAAAGGAATCAGAAACATACGGATTAAATTTCCCTTAATAGAGTCATGTGTCTAAAAAAAGAGGGAAGGAAAAGTAGCAAGTTCATTTGCTTAAGATGTTTCCAGAAGGTCTAGAGTAGCTATTGATTCCCAAAGTAATCAAATTCTTCCATTCCAATATAATATTAGCATAGCAACATCTAGAAAGTCATGTCAAAGGATCCAACAGAATAAAGACCTGCATTTGTGTAGGTCAGGTTATACCAGGTCATCCTCCCTACAGTCCATTATAACAGCCTCCACTTTAAAGGAAATAACAGAGTGTCACAGAATAGAGCCACAAAGAAGAAAGAGAATTTCTAACCAGACCTCTCACTCAGGTCAGGCAATTGTCATCAAGTCACCACACTGACGCATTAAGCTGACTTTACTGTCTGAATGAAGAAAATACAAACAAACACTCCTCAGCCATGAAGTGTCACACAAAAGGCAGCATTATCTGTTATACATGCTTAATTTCCACATCTTTAATCGTAATATTGTGGGTTTCTAACCCTTGAAAACAAACTAACAATTATTTCCCAAGTGGGGGGAGGTCTTTGGATAAGAACATAACTGCAGAATATAGAGAGAAATAAAAATCATTTGAATCAGTCTTGAACAACTGCAAATTCTGGTCAAGAATTACTCATCAGGTTTGCCATGAATTTAACTGAGCAACAGCTAATCGCTGATTTATATTCTGTGTCTGAAAGTCTTAAAGAACAAAGCATTTAACTTTTGAGGGCAAATAAAAACAAGACCACACATGTTTAACAATGCAGTATTAGGCATCAATGGATATAATTTTGACCAACTATTAGCTCCTCAATATAACCCAACATAATTTTTTATATTTGGCCAAATTCAATGGTATGAATTTTGAGAGTAATATTGCACTAGATGGATCCCTTGTAGTTATGGCAGTTTCAGATCATAAAAGTAAAATTTTTGAAAGTGGACATTTATTATTTTAATTTGCTTGTGACATGACCTGCTATAGTAACACATAAATAAGCTGCTTTCTTAAAACAAACTTAGTGAGGCAAAAAAGTCCTAATTAATTGAATCCATGAGTAACTTTTCTAAATAGTATAGTTTTATTTACATCAATATATTTCATAGAAAAGGAAATGAATAAGAACTTCAAATATTGGCTTATGGAGTCTAGTAATGTTTACATGTAATTCCAATGAATGTAGATTGGTAAATGCATTTATAAAAGTAAATAAATATTGCTATTTTTATTTTTTTCAGCATATCTTCAAATTTGATTCAAGTAGACATGTATTATATTTTAGCAAATATCAAGCAATCAAAAAACTGCAGATTTTTTGTTTCTTTATATGCCCCACATCACCAAGTTCCTAAGTATGTCCCATGACCCAAAGACCCCAGAGGACAAAAGAACAACCTGGCCATGCTTCTATACCCCAGCCAAGTTTGTGACTTCTGAGGAATGTTGCCAGTGATTTCACCTAACTTAACCTTAGTGACCAGAACAGAATTTTGAATGTTTCTAAGTAGACAGTTTTAGGAGAGCTGCTGAAACAATTGCTAAAGAATAAAATGATGTTAAGAGGACAAATGAGTCCTAATATTTCAGAAGTGTTCAAAGAAGTGATTTCACTTAATTGTAAATCCTGGAGGGAAATATTTGCCTTGAGGAATTCTGATAATCACTGACTTTACCTTGTCATTCTTCAAGAGAGGTGAAAGGCATAGGACAATCACATAGCAGACACAACTGTCCTTTCTTTCAAGAAAGATGATTTGCAAATTCCTGCTCCCCATTCATGTCTAAATCTTGAGATTTCCTACCCAATTCCTTTTCCAAAGATCTTGAATATTTTTCAGGGCGGCGTTACACATACTGAGTAGTAATGCTCTAATATGATATAATTGCAGGTCAAGAAGCATTTAGTCCAGCAAATACCTCCCCTTCCAGGAATGCAGCTCTTGAAATCCTGCTTTTGAAGAACCATACACTTAGGTTAAATATTACTCCCTGAGGTTCTCCTTACAAAATTTATATCCTTCTAGATAGCTGGTAATTAAGCCACTAAAGCCTCTGTGTTAATTACCCCATCAAGAAGCTCTCTGTATAAGTTTTGGGATATATGATATCAGTGAGTATGAGGAACAGGAGAAAGAGCAGAAGAAAAAACAGGACAAGTTGATTCAAAGACAATTTTCACCAAATTGACCAATTTGTCTAAAACTAGCCCCACTTCCTACCCCATAGATTGTGAGCTCTACCACCAAAATTATATTTTTCTTCCACATTTTAGAACAATTTTTATGTGCATATTTCAAAGTTGTGTTACCTGATCATCAAATTCAAATAATGCAACTTCAGCTAGAAATACCCTGAAAAATGACAACCACAAGAGTGCCTCTCTCCAGGGTTAAATAACCCTTTCCTAACAGCTCAGACTGTGTTTCACTGCTGCATTTCCTTAACTGAGAAACTGTTTTCTTGTATCTCAAAACCCTGACTGGAAGGGGAGTAGAATAGCAAATAAAACCTCAAGGAGTTGACTTTAAGACAAGCTTTAGTAATGTTTGGGACCAAAGTATCAGGTAAAATATGTTTGCAATGCATAGACCAAAGGGTATCCACACTTCTCAAGGATTTTTCTACCAATGGTGGTCAAATAATCTTTTTCTCACAAAGGAAGTCCAGTTCTGCTTATAAAAATAAAAATTCTAGGAGTACCCACTAGCTATCTCAGTAGGTGTTAGCATATCTTTGCTAAACTGCTTTTGTTCCAACACGTTGGGCAGTGTGTTAGTCCATTCAGGCTGCTATAACAAAACGCCATTGACTGTACAGCTTATAACCACAGAGATTCATCACTCACTATTTTGGTGGCTGGAAGTCTGAGATCAGGATGCCACTATGGTCAGGTGAGGGTCCTCTTCCAGGTTGCATATTTCTCACACTCACAGGGCAGAAGGGATTAAGGATCTCTCTGGAGCCTCTTATAAGGGTGTTAATCCCATTCTTGAGGGTTCCCTTCCTTCCCAAAGGCCTCGCCTACTAATGCCATCACAATGGGGGTTAGGATTTCAACATGTGAATTTGGGAAGTTCACAAACATTCGTATCAGAGCGGATAGTAAAATATAAACCTTTACATTTTCTCTTTAGAGTAGATCTGGCATACTAATTTGGATCTCTACTACAGTTACAACTAAGTAACAACGATGTGTTCATGTGGGTAAAAACTAAAGAGGAGAATGGAAAAGTGAATAAAGTTGATTTATTAAGATAATGAAATCATGGGGGATATTTTTCAGCTCTAATTATTACAATTTTATTTGTAGAGTGTTGTTTGTTAAGAAGAATCCTAACAGGAAAATCACTTATTTAAAGCCTTATCTTCATGAGGCAGGATTGCTGCAACTTTTGAACTATCTTAGGAGGAGATGACTTAACAAGTTCCACAGGCTTCTTTCTTGTAACTGGGTCAAAGTACCCCCAGTGTTCAGCTAATATCCTGTGGTTATCACCCGTGCCTATAAAACAGGTGTCTAAAACGATTTTGAGGCTCAGCCCACGGCTAACCGGGCAGACCTGAGAATAACACAGACACGGTTACCCCACAGAAGTCACAAGCTGGAAACTCCATGAAACAGAGTAAGGAAATACTGGAACCAACAGCAAAACAGCCTTGCAACTGAGTTATCTTGGTCAAATGCTAATTGAACGTCCTCAATTCTGGGAACCGGAATGATGCCAGAACTAGGTTGGGCTAAACCTCCAAGTCCACCTGGGGAGACACTAAATTACTCCAGCTTGGAAGTTGGGTGTGGGTCAAACAGACAAGCCAGGCTCCTTCCCCGACCCCCACCCCCCAGTTAATCCTACCTCCTTCTCCTCCCTTCTCAGAGTAGAGGCCTAAAAGTATGCTTCCACCTCTAGCCCTTTGACTAGAATGTTCTATACCTCTTTTCAAACGCTGTTATTTCTTTACTCTCTCTCAAAGGCCCAAAGTCACTTCCATTTATTGCGTAAAGCAATTCAAAGCCTTCTAACCAATGTCAACTCTTCCCAATCCAGGCATTCCATTCCCAGTGATGCTTGGAAAATACTGGTTATTCATATTAACCACACTAATAATAATGGCACAGATTATGATTAACCCTGAAAAATCGAATAATAATATAAGTGCTTTATTGACAAATTTAAATTTCATTCTCATTTTAAAAAAGTGGGACCCATGTCTAATGTGAGATGGGATACCACATGGCTATGACATTCTGTCACTTTAGGGCAGTTGGTCACCTTGGCAGGGACACTATTTAGGGGCAAGGCTACCTTCCAAACTTAGAGACAGCTTTGTCTCATCCATCTGCCTCTATAACGTTTGGCCTTTGACACACCCTTGAATTTAGTTCTAAACCACACTCTCAACTCATTTTATTCTTCCTATTTATACTATCTTGTTTCAAAGCATCCTAGCCTTTGACCTCATGAATCCTCTATCTCTTTAGTTTTTTCATCAAGCTTTGGTACTGCTTTAAACTTTCGTTTCCCTTCTCAACTGTGATTCCATTTCTTCCCACTAACTGTACAACAATTAAGCAAAGATACCATCTGTCCACACAAGCTCTCAGGACCCTACACATAAGCACAGGCTCAGATTGTGGCAGCCTCTCCAGGCAGAACCAAAAGTAAGTGACACTATTTAGAAGATTTCCTGTTCTACCAGGTGTAATCTAACTCATGAAAAAAAAATAATAACAATAGTAGTAATAATTCTGGACACCTCTGAAGAAAGTACTATGAAAGATAAACTTAAAACTTGAAATGGGATTTTAAAATCTCAATACTTTTATTAAAATACATAATAAAAGGGAAGCTTCTGATTTGTCTTTAGATTTTATTCTTAATATTCAATTTTTTTAAATAAAACTAATACTATTTTAACTCAAGAGTTTTTTTGGTTTTGTTCTATTTTGTTTGTTAATCTTACTTAATTCCTGGTAACTTTCTCTAAACACCACTTTGCTCATTCTTTCATCTAATAAGGAGGTAAATAACTTCTTGTGGAGAACTGAGAGGGAAATTCAGCCATGGAATTCACTGACTGAAATCAGTTGCCTTTAATGTACTAAAATGCTATTAAATAAAACCACTCCTTTTAACTTCATAATATGGAAAGAATTAAGCTAGCTATAAAACTGGTTTTCTTATGCCAGACATGGTCTTCCTCCAGAATGAAAACCTTAGTGCGGTGACTCTGCACAACACTGAGGAAGAACAGAAACCTATTTTATATTTTGAAATAGACACAATTCATAAATGCATGAGTTGGTGAATATTATAACAGACTACTGAAGACAAATAGTTAAATCTATTATTCTTCAAAAATTACATGGGATTCTGCTGGCTGTACTGCCATATATTATATGCCAGCAATCCTAAAATATAGATAAAAATTGTACAACCTATAGGACGTTATTATATAGAACTTTAAAATTCCATCTTCATATCTTCATAATGCTAATATCTTACCTCCAAAGAAACTATTGTACCTGGAAAGCAAAGTTAAATAAAGAACTTCTAGAGTCTATTATATGATGTCAAGTCTAGAAATACAATATAGGGTAAAAAATATTAAGTAACCGATTCTTAAAACTGACTTTTCATTCTGCAGTTCAGCATATCCCTAGCAGGAAGTAATAGGACATCATTTTCAAACACGTGACTTCCTTTATTACACATTTGAGACTTCAGACTTTAAATGGAATTATATGCTTTCTTCTGCTGAATCATGTTCCTACATTTAACAGGCTGCTAAAATTTGAAATCAGAAAGGAATTTTCCCTTAGAACACTTTAGAACAGACAGGGTAGTTTTTTTCCCCTCTGCTCTTGGGATCAGTGAATGGGGATTAACATTAGTGAAGAATAAAATAAATGTGTAAGAATGGGCATTTTGATTTGTCTTTTCTCCAGCTTTCTATTTCACCCTAAGACTTGGCATAAGGAATATCATTTCATCTCGAAGCTCCTCAGTGGTTAAATGATTTTTGACTGAGTTATATCCTCCTCAGTACAGGAAAATTGATTGTCATGTGCTCAAAGAAATTAGTAGTTATGTCATGAGGACCTGTAATGCTTGCTGAGGCTGTGTAAAAATTGTAAAACGTGACAATAGGAAAGGTAGTAAAAGGAACCAGAAATTTCATTATGGCTTTCAGCTTCTTATCCTAGTCCAAACTGAACTGTATTTTTGAAAACTAAACTTGGGGGAAAAAAACTGTCTTAGTAGGAACAAAATTTAGGGTCTTCAAATTAAAGGACTGTCCAGAAAATGATCTTGTGAAAACAAAGAAAAACGAACAATCTGACCTCAAATCATTATGATACTACAGCATGAATAAATATAAGAAATGTTCATATTGATCAGAAACTCCCAGTGTATTCTATTGCTTCTCTGCTCTTAGAAGTACTAACAGAGAAAACAAATTTGCAAACAAATTTGTTTGCAAGTGTATATTGGCAAGATAAAATTTTCACATTAATGGTTAGTCTTGTGTGCCTATAAATGTACCTTGGAAGCAAAACAAAAAATTCACCAATTTTTAAAAAATTCCAAGGTTCAAAATTTACAAAGCAATGAAAGTATCATTTATTTTTAAAAGAAAGTTATTCCATTTAGCCCCAAAAGGTGTCTCTTGCTGGCAATATTAACGATGCATGTCATTTTTCCTTTATAACAAAAGTAAGGAAACTTATCATGAATCCTTCTTAATAGATTAATCCTCATGTTTACATTGACTTGACATTTTATGATTTCCTCCAGCGCAGGAAAACCATGCCTTGAGAAGCTTGATGGTGTCTTATCAAATTCCTAGCAGCAGTAAGACTTAACCTGTTTGACCTCTGCACATGTGCACATAGGTGGATACTTTGAACCAATAAACCCAAGCAGATTAGCCTTCTAAAAATGGCTTAAGAGCAGTTTGTGTGATTTTAATTATGCAATTTTACCTGAATTCATCAAGGACAAAAAAAATCAATGGCTTATATAACAACACACCTGATCTTGTTCCCTGTTAGTTGCTCAGTATGAAGTCCCCAGTGATCCACACAGGAGTCCATGACAAAAAAGCAATTGCTGGATTGACTGATATCTCAGTACATTGACTTTTACAAAAGTGAGTTACACTGAACAATAAAAAGGGATATATTATTTTGTCTATTTCTATTATTTTCTATTCAAAATGTAAACAAGCCCTATGACTGCTTGATGGGATGAAGTAAATCAACACAAATCTGGGTTAATTTTACTGTCAGCTTTCTATTATATCTCAAAAGAAAAGTATTTAAAGTTTTGAAATCTTCCAATGAATATCTATATGAAATCTATTTTCAGAGACAAATAAATTATGCCTTTTGGGCTTCCCTGGTGGCACAGTGGTTAAGAATCCGCCTGCCAATGCAGGGGGACATAGGTTCGAGCCCTGGTCTGGGAAGATCCCACATGCCACAGAGCAACTAAGCCCGTGTGCCACAACTACTGAGCCTGCACTCTAGAGCCCGTGAGCCACAACTACTGATCCTGCATGCTGCAACTACTGAAGGCTGCACGCCTAGAGCCTGTGCTCCTCAACAAGAGGAGCCACCGCAATGAGAAGCCTGCGTACCACAACGAAGAGTAGCCCCCGCTCGCCACAGCTAGAGAAAGCCCACGCGCAGCAACGAAGACCCAATGCAGCCAAAGATAAATAAGTAAATTTATATTTTTAAAAATTGTGCCTTTTATTTTGCATCTCATTATGAAGAGCAGTATAATAATAGCAGTCACTAAACTGTAGTCCAATGATACTGGAGCTGCCTTGTAGAATCTCATGGTATCTCTTTCTGTTTGAATTGTAAAAGGAAAAGCCCTTTGCCCGGGCATGTCCTCTGGGTACTCTTCCTTCAGCTAGACCATTTAATTATTAAGCAATCATGAATCTACATTTTCTAAGTAATACGTAGTACTTTATTATTATTGTTATTTTTAATTCTCAGACTTGAATTTTCTCTATGAATGTAATTTCTCATTATTTTAGCCATGGCTCTGTTTTGAGCTCCTTCCAATATAGTACTTAATCAGATCTAGTTCCTTAAAACTAACTCAGAGAATAGATTCTAAGAAAATAAACTTACTAAACTGAGAAAGGAGAGAAATTAACTACATTCCATTTCAGGTTGTGACAGGCAATGTGGGAGGAATTCTCCCCTGACAAATGTGTATTTTCCTTATCTGTTCTATACTTGTTCAGTCCACTAATGCTAACAAATATAAAGCATGTGGTTATAAATCTATTATCTCCAGTATATTTTTATTGTGGATGAATCTTTAATGTAACCAAAATGTCAGAGTCTAGTAAAGTCAGATTTGACTATATATACAGAATGCAGTTGTTAGGAAACTTTAAACATTTCTGAGTATTTTTTAAAGTAAATTTAGTAGAACTCTTGGGAATATAATTGTTTTTAAAGTCTGAGAAAAATAACTTTTGAGGATTTCTTTCTGAAATAACAGCAAAAGAAGGGTATCATTAAGGTCCTATACTAGTTAATTTCCCTCTGTGAGCCATTTCTGTCCTCTCTCTGCTTTGTTTCCATTTGAACTGTGATGAAAAGTGATTTTAACGTTTGATGTTCTGGTGTGTTTCCTCCTTATAAATAGTAAAAATTGTGTAAATTGTTCTGTTTAACCTTTTCACTTGGACCACCAGGAATCTGAGAAAACATTACAATTCATCTTTAACAATGTTTAAGATTATCATGGCAGGTATATCTGTATTATTATATTATATGGCCTGCATGGCTGTATTCCTTCTCTTTTGTATTTGCAAATCCCTCTCTTCCTCCTCTCCAGCATCTTCATGATGCCCTGTCAGATGCCCAAAGACTTATTATGATTTCCATCCATGGTATATTTTTGGAAAAAGAGTGTTTATTTGTTATTCATGACCAACTTCCATGTGACTTCTTCTCCGCACCTCACCCCAGTCCACCCTGAGTCAAGTATGGTAATGGGATGGAGCCAGGCAGAGCAGTCCTCACTGTCATGTCCTCTCATTGACAAAAGGGAGGTTCTGAATCTCTAAAACTGCAGAGCATATGCCCACAAGGGTCTTATTTATACTCTGACCTATATGGCTATGCAACACCCCAAATCTGCATCTTGAATTGGGTTTCCTAACTGATGAAAGATGCAATCAGTGTTCTGCCTTAACTCATAAGAAATGTCTTTTTAGCTAAGGGAACACATTATAAGTCCCAACACAAGGGAGAGAGAGCCTCCCAAGGTTTCAGGTCATCTGGCTGCCTCTCTGACCTCCTCTTCAGTAGAGAAGAAACCACTCACCTCCAATTAATTTCCTGGCCACCTCCATCACCCAGGAGTAGGAACGTAGTTACTGTCCTACATACAGCTCCCACAGCATTCCATAAATCTACAGACCTTAGAACTGTGGCTGACGGAGTGTGTTTTTCGTATATACTGCTTACCAAGGAAAAATAAACAAAAGAAAAGATTGCCTAGAACGAGAATAAACAAAAAGCTCTAGACACGATTGAAAGAATAATCATTTTTTAGAATAAAGTTATACAGGAGGAGAAAGAGACTAGCAACGCCCAAAAGGTGACAATGCATGGATTGTGCATACACTTCCATTTATTTCCTCAAAGAATCTTGATCATAGGTCATAATCAACAGCACCCCCAGCTCCAGAACAATTTTCCATTGAGCATCTACCACTATGAAACTCTGATGCTTCTCTTCACCTGTGACCAACACCTTAAGCGTAGAACAACTTGTTTTATTTTGACCTAATCATATCACCTTATAACTATTTACTTCAACCAGGTCTCCTTTGAACCATCATGTCCAAACTCTGCTACAAAAGGTTCATTGTTGCTATTGTTTGTTACCTTTGTTTTGTCCTGTATTTGTTCTGTGCATCAAGATTTGCCTTCCAACATCATCCGTAGCTACAGAAATTCTGAGTCTGACACTCATAGGTCATCTTAGTTAAACATGTGAGGAGGAAAAGAGGTTTGTGTGGTGGTTAAGCCTTCAGGACTCTGGGATGAGAAAGACTGAATTCAAATCCTGCATCTGCCTCTTCATAAATATATAAACTTGGGCAAGTTACTTAATCTCCCTGTTCCCCAGTTGTCTTTCCATAAAGTGGAATAATAATGCCTCTTAAATGAGTGGCACTTATTAAAAGGTGGTGAGAATTCAATGAGATAGTAAAGTGCTTACACAGTATCTACTATGTTGTAAGTATCCAATAAATCTTAGTCATTACTACTACTTGATAATAAAAGATTTTTCTTTTTTTATTTCTGTTATATGCATCATCACTCACCTTTATCTTCTGTATATCAATACAGGCCAAAACTTATCATTGACTGAAATGAGATACTTCACTTATTTTTAAAACCTTAATCTCCTTCTTTTCCCCCTGAATTATTCAAAGAATGCATTCTATGCCTCTATGCTTATTCTTGTCTTCCTTCTTGACTCATCTCTCTTTCTCATAGGGCAAAGGACAAAATAACTATTGTGCCATTTTGAGTTCCTTGGACACGTCATAGGTTTTCAAAAACCCATGTTTTTGCATATGATTTGGCCTCTGCTTCGATGGAATTTGCCACCACCAACCCTTTTTTGTTGTTTGGTAAATTTTTATTTATCCCAGAAAGCTAGGTCAAATGCAGTATCCACTGATAAACTTCCCCTGGTTTCCCAAGGCACAGTGAGAAGTAGTATCCTTGGTGCTCCCACAGTACTGTAGTCAGAGCTCTAAGCTGCCATGTAAATGTCATATGTAATGGATCTGTGTATCTTCCTATCTCTCTCACAATACACTGAGTTCCTTGAAGGCAGGGACTACCAACTATGGACCCTTTACTAGATGTCTCTAGCCTCTAACATGTGGATGTTATATAATAGATAAGAAATATATTTTGAATGAATGAGAGTCTTCTATCTTCTATAGAAAGAGGCTAAATTATTCATAAATGTACCTAAAATATGGCACTTAAGGACTACAAAATCCGTAGAAAGGTTGAAAGAAGAAAAAAATAAGAAAAGCAAAGTAAATGGCCCAGGAAAGTGCACTACACAGAGGGACTTTTCAACTTTTCTGTGTTAGCTGATTTATTTTGACAAAAAGTGCTAGAGCCAGAATTCCATAAAAGCCTTCCCTTTGAGCTCTACCATGTTTTATCAACAAACATAACTTGTTATGACATAAAGTTACTTTCTTCTTCCCAAGCAACTCTTCACCATCACTTAGAATCTTAATCATTGGCAAGATTAAAATTCTAAGATTAAAATTTAGAAAACGATATTCCAACCAAATCATGAGTATCTACTATAATACGGTTCTCAAATTTGTTGTATCAACAAAGCTTTAAGAATTCTACTATAACATAAAGTAAAAGATCACTTTTCTCATAAAATACATATATTTTCATAGACATATGTATATCTTACTTACTGTAAAATATAAGGGCATAAAAATTGTCACAGGTTGTTAAAACTACTATAAATTGTTTTGCTATGAGTTTAAAAATTCTCATGAAATTAATTATATTAAAATTATGCCATTACTTCTGGAGTAACTTAAAATACAAAATAACAATAAAATTTACAGTATTAGTACTGGGAGAAAATTTGATAGCTATAACTAAACTGCAGATGGACTAATTCAAGCTTTGCTATCGGCAGTTATTATATTATGATATAAAGCCACAGGTGGGTGTCTCTGCTCATTGGCTATTTCAGGAGGTGAGAAGATCTTTGACAGGCTTCTTCCCAGCTCACAGTTGCTAGGAAATAGGTCTTATTCTGAGACCTGATATTTGATTTATTCCCAAATGTCTGAATTTAATCCTCTAAATCCCTCCTCCAAAGCATATGAGCTATCTTCTCATTCTTTCACCATTGTGGAAATCTTTATTTTAAGAAAGTAAATTTATATCTCAGAAATGATTCAATGCAATAAAGGTATGACATATAGAAGAGAGATTTCCAAAGGTCCAGCTATATTAAGATCACAAAATTAGATAAGGGACAGAGGAGTCTCCTTAAATAACTGGTTTATTCCTATCTTGGCACAAGCAGTGATTCTCAAACTTCAGTAGTGTGCCGGAAAATTTTAAAGAAAAGATTTTTAGAATTAACTTATATTTTCTTTTAATAAATATAAGGAAAACCATGGAATTATTGAAATCGGCATGAAATGTGAACCCAATCCAATTATTGTTCAAATCTATCAAAAAAACAATTATCTGAAATTAATTTTCAATTTTTGCAGACACTGAAAAGAATTTCTAGTTTCAGCACAAACTTTACCACCAAACCACTGATGGAAACAAATAAATTCTACATATCACTCATCTATATCAATCCAAAGATTATTTGAGGGCTTCCCTGGTGGCGCAGTGGTTAAGAATCTGCCTGCCAATGCAGGGGACACAGGTTGGATCCCTGGTCGGGAAAGATCCCACAGGCCACAGAGCAACCAAGCCTATGCACCACAACTACTGAGCCTGCGTGCCACAACTACTGAAGCCCGCGTGCCTAGAGCCTGTGTTCCGTAACAAGAGAAGCCACCGCAATGAGAAGCCCGTGCACCGCAACGAAGAGTAGCCCCCGCTCGCCGCAACTAGAGAAAGCCGTGCACAGCAACAAAGAACCAAAGTAGCCAAAAATAAACTGAAAAAATAATTAATAAATTTATTTTTTTTAAAAAAACCACCAAAGATTATTTGAGCATGAGTCAAGTTTTCTTACCATTGCTTACACTTTGTCTTCAATTTGGAAAACCTCATCTAATAGCATCTTTTACATATTTGGTCAACTTCTATTTTCTTGTTAGCCCATTAAGAATTAAAGTATTTCCAAATGCCAATTATAATCCCCAAAGAGAAGTTGCTTTTGTCTCTTCAACTGAAAAAAGAATTCCCCATAAACACAATGGTGGACCCACATGGTCATGGTCATTTCGTGCTGTCTCAAAAGCTGCCAGCATGCAGCCCGACAAAACAAAAGTTAGATGCTCCATTTTAGGCACCAAATCTGGTTCTAAACACAAGCCCAGAAGCAGGGATGGAGATCAGATTCAGATATAAAGTGGCCATGTAGATAATGCAGCATATATTTCTGTTAATTTATTTTTAGGTTATCATCAAAACCAAAAACATTATTTTAAAACACTCATAGAGTACTCACCCATCTCAAAGATCACATCCAAAAAAGATCCAAAAATCCCATTTTGAGAAACACTGAATCCAGACTTGCTTATTACAGATTGAACTGTGTTCCCCCAAAATTCATATGTTGGAGTCCTAATCCCCACTACCTCAGAATGTGACCTTATTTGTGGATAGGGTCTTTAGAGACGTCATCAGATGAGATCATTCAGGTGGGCCCTAATCCAGTATGACTGATGTCCTTATTAAAAGGGGAAATTCGGACACAGAGACAGACACTCCTAGAAGGAAGATGATGTGAATAGACTCAGGAAGAAGAAGTTTATCTATATGCCACAGAGAGAGACCTGGACCAGATCCTTCCCTCACAGCCCGCAGAAGAAACCAACACCTTGATTTTGAACTTCTGGTCTCTAGAACTGTGAGATGATAAAATTCTGTTGTTTAAGCCACCTAGGCTGTGGTTCTTTGTTGTAACAGCCCTAGCAAACTAATATACAAATCCATAAGCAGGTATGGAAATAAAATTCAGTTACAACAAGTTCATCAAGATTATGCAGAACATGCTGTAGTTGATTACTTTTAGTTTATCATAAAAACAAAACAAAAAAACACTATTTAAAAATGCTGGGCTTCCCTGGTAGCGCAGTGGTTAAGAATCCGCCTGCCAATGCAGGGGACACGGGTTTGAGCCCTGGTCTGGGAAGATCCCACATGCCGCGGAGCAACTAAGCCCGTGCGCCACAACTACTGAGCCTGCGCTCTAGAGCCCATGAGCCACAACTACTGAGTCGTGCAACTAGAGCCCATGCACCACAACAAGAGAAGCCACTGCAATAAGAAGCCCGCACACCGCAACGAAGAGTAGCCCCCACTCGCCACAACTAAAGAAAGCCCGTGCACAGCAATGAAGACCCAACACAGCCAAAAATAAATAAATAAATTAATTAATTAAAAACTAAAAAAAAATGCTTGTAGAGAATTCACAGATTCCAAAGAACACATCTGAGAAAGATCCAAAAATCCCATTTTAAGAACCGCTGAATTAGATTGCTTCCACATCCTGGCCTCAAGAGGGAGGAGATATGGGGATATATGTATATGTATAGCTGATTCACTTTGTTATAAAGCAAAAACTAACACACCACTGTAAAGTAATTATACCCCAATAAAGATGTTTAAAAAAAAAAGAGCCCCTTAATTAAAGGATTGGACACTCTTTCTCCAGTTCCTACAGATCTACTTAAATCACTCTTAGACACTCTTTAAACAAGAAGCAGTTGTTCTCAACAGGGTCATTGCCATAAGTACACGAACTAAATAAAAATGCCAGATTTTCCTGACTGAATATAGCAAGCAAGACAGATCAAAGTCAACTGGAACAAAAGGTCATGTAACAATGAAGTTCAAGTGGCGTTTACTGACAATGACCAGAGATGTGAGCACAGAGCAGAAACACACTGAGTAATTCCTGTCCAGTAAGGTCCAGCGCAAAAACTCTTCTAGTGGTCAATAAGACAAATTAAATACCACTTTCTACTAACAGAATTAAAGGCAGCAGAGGGATAATCTATGGCAGGCAGGCTCAGCAAATGCAGGAAGAGAAAATCCTGGTAACGTGTCCCACCTATTCAGAGGACCTCAGACTGCCTCAGACTGTTGGTGTGGATATAACTGGCTGCAAAATACTACCCTTTATCTCTCCAAAAACCATTTCAACAACTTCCCACATACTTCCAATCTCAGGGAAATCCACCTGAAAAGCAAATTTAGTTAATTTAGAGGGCTTAATATAGTTATTTTTAAAATAGCTGTCATTTAGGAAGTATAAACTATCACCTGCTTTATTAGACGTTTCTGTCTTGTATCCCATTAATTTCTTGCCATGATGCTATGAAGTCACTGTTGTTATTCCCAGTTTGTGATGAATAAATTGAGAGGTTAAGTCTTAGAGAGATTCAGTCAACCACGTCAGTTTCCACTATATGTACTGGTTGAGACTAAACTACTATGACGTATATATGGTGTACTATCCATTATAGAACAGACACCTTCTTAATTTATAACCACAGTTCTATCTTGTGCCCATTAAATTCAAAACCTTTAGGTCAACCCTTTGGCCACTTCCTAGCATTTAATATATGATATATGTAAAGTACAACCTCCCTGTCCTGAACTTTCTACTTTTGTCTTATTTTTCTGTACTCACATGTTTTCCGTCACTCACAGGAAAGGAAAAGCACTCCAGTGTCTCCAATTTATGAAAACACATGCCAACATATTTAGGATCTATATTACGGAAAAGATAACAGGAAACTTTTAAGGAAACAATTTATCAGCACTTTTACAAAAGATGAAAACAGACTTCTTAGAAAGTACATGTGATAACACAGGACTATTGTTTGAACAACATCACCTGATGAAAGCAATAATCAAGAAAAAAACAGTGAAAAAGTAGGCAATGTGACATGTGAGGGTCATTCTGTGACCATAACATGTATTTCATCTCACATCAAACACCCAAACTATTCCCTTTCATGTGATGTTCTTTGTATAAGGTCTCATGCAGAGGACATGAACTTGATAACTGACAAAGTTTTCCAGGATATTTTTTGAAAGAAAATACTTTGGCTTATTAATATTTCTGCTAAAAAGTGGTTTTGAGATCTGAATTGCAGATAATCACTTCAGTTCTCCCATCCTTTTCCCATAGATAAACACAAACAATTTTATCATTTATTTTTCTTAAATTTAGAAGAAAACATCAGATGAGTAATTTGGTGACTTTTTTTTTACTAGATCTTTATTGGAGTATAACTGCATCACGATACTGTGTTAGTTTCTGTTGCACAACAAATCGAATCAACCATATGCATACACATGTCCCCGTAACCCCTCCCTCTTGAGCCTCCCTCCCATCCTCCCTATCCCACCCCTCTAGGTCATCGCAAAGCACCCAGCCAATCTCCTTGTATGCTGCTGCTTCCCACCAGCCAACTATTTTACATTCGGTAATGTATATATGTTAATGCTACTCTCACTTCGGTGATATTTTGATTGAGATATTTTGTTTGGTCAAATCCAGCGGATATAAACTTAGTACTCCATGTCCTGCAGTGCATGAAATCATTTTTTGAAATAAATTTATATCTTGTCCTTGATTGCCTTAATCTCATAGATGAGGACTCTGCAGGCATTTTGTAGCACTGGTATTTCTATCCCTCTTTAGGTATCTGTTCCTAAAGTCATACACCATTTAAGATACAAGCACTGAATGATTCATTTCAAAGGGTACCATGTGCCTTTTTCTGGGTTGGCTATTATACAGAAAATCACTTGTAAATTGCTTTTAGTCTTACTAACTATGCTATAAACTTCACAGAAATCTGAATGGTAAAATAAAGCATCTAGACCATATTTCTGGTTTTATTTATTACCTAAAGAAAAGAGTCTTTAACATTTTCATTCTTATATTGAATGTATTTATTGTCTACAAACCTCTTACTAATGTGAAAATCCTATTTTACCAGCTACAACAATTCAGTTGTCATGAAATTGAATAAAGACAGTAAAGAAAAACTACTGAATTTTTTTCAGCACAGTGTTTTTACAACTTTGTACATTTCCCTTTAAACTCTAATCATCAGGATCTTGGTAATAAACTCTTTCATACTCACACATCAAGAAGAAAATACCTACAGCATTATTTTCCTTTCTGCCTACTTCTCACATTTATTAGCCCAAGTTACCACCCATGTCAATATGAGTCACATCTCCCTGGACATATATTTTATAATCATTCACCTCAGGATATAATCAGCTTAGATAAGGCCATACATTCTTTAGAAATACCAGCCACTACTCACTGTCAGTGGTCAAGTAAAAATATTATGTCATAGAATTTTAAAAAGTATAAAATACAAAAAGCATAAAAGAATAAGACATTCTGTGCATTTTATAGTCATGGCTGGAGCAAAAAAAAAAGTGGATTAAGTTGTGATACAGGAAAAAATAAGCAAATAGCTAAGTATATATTTTCATTCTCTTCAATACAATCTTATCCAATTCCTAATGGAAATATTTAGATAACAGTCACACACTTAATAAACGTTTAATGAGGGCTTCCCTGGTGGCGCAGTGGTTTAGAGTCTGCCTGCTGATGCGGGGGACGCGGGTTCGTGCCCCGGTCCAGGAGGATCCCACGTGCCGCGGAGCAGCTGGGCCCGTGAGCCATGGCCGCTGAGCCTGCACGTCCGCAGCCTGTGCTCCACAACGGGAGAGGCCACAGCAGTGAGAGGCCCGCGTACCACAAAAAAAAAACCACAAAAAAAACATTTAATGAGTAAAAAAGATGAACAGATGTTTTATATTGCCTTCCTAACTTAAAAAATTATCTTTGGTCACTTATGTATTATTTAATGTTCATTTGAAAAATAATGTTCAGCTCCTACTAGTCTTAAATGCTGTACTGGACCCTACAGATGTAAAAGGGGAAAAGGCAGACACAAACGTTGTATGGGCTACACAGACAAGAAAAGAGGCAATCACAGCATCATGAAATAGACCTCATTTGGAGGGAGCATGTAGGAAGGGATGCCACCCAGTAACCCTGATATGAGGTGCCAGAGAATCACTTCCAGAGGTATGAACTTTTAAACGTAACCTGAATGATGACTAGCAGTTAACCCAGTGAGAGGATGAAGGGGTTCATGGGTGGGCTGGGTGGAGAAGAGTGTTACAGAAAAGCAGGGGGCGGGGTGGGAAGGAAGGAAGGAAGGAAAGGAAAGCAGGGGTGGAGGTAGGAGGAAGAACACCACTCTGGGACCACTTAGCTATAAAGCAGTCAGTCTGTATTTTACTGCTTTGTTTTCCTGCAACCACAGATTTGTATCAGTTCCATGAAGTCCTTGTAATCTACATAGGTTTAGAATGTCCCGGTGTTCTCATTTATTCTTCCTTAATTGATCAAGGTTTTCTTGTAATATTTATTACCCTTCCAAAGGTGAATTTTAATCTTTGAAATACCCAGACTTTTTTCTTAAGTGTTAAAATATCTAACACTGAAAGCTTTTAAGGCTTAGTTCTGTAATTATTTTGCTGAAACATCCATAAGATGAGCTATCCATCAAAATAAACTTGGGGCGGGGGAAGCTTTGCCTTATGTCAGAATAATTTTAAACTTAAATAATACTCTTTGATAGAAAATTCTGCCTTTTTACATAATCATTGCATAATGTGTAGAGAATTAGAAACAAACTTTATTTCTTAACACTGAAACCAGCCTTCCAATAAAATTGTATTATATGTATTATTTAGATTTACTGAGTAAGCTATATATATGAATTTGTATACATTTTAAAGGTCTATACTGTTAAAATAATTTCTAACAATAAATGGCAATATTGCCCACTATCAGTATTACTATTTAACCTCAAAGGGTACTATCTGTTTTAATATATATGAAATTATATTGAGCATTTTAGGCTACTAGTGCCTGCATAGGTTTTACAGAAAATAATTTCAAAAATACTTATTTTAAAAACAATAACATTACATAAAATTTGGAAAATATAGGAGATAAATCACTCAAAAGCCTTCCACCTTAGTGGAACAGCTATTGGCATTTTACCTATTGTAAGATATTCACAAACTGGGTGGGAATGAGGTGTGTGGTATAATCAGGCAAATGCATTGCCCGCTGTCTTTTTCCTGCCCCTAGCCCTGACACCTTAATCTCTGTTTGAAACCCTCTTGCTGGCTACCATCCAGGGTTTGATGCCAGGAAAGGCAAATTTCTACATGGAACAATTTGCAAAATAAGTCTCAGAGTCCCTCACAACCCTTTCATTTGTAGGATTCGGCCTCCTAACACCATGGGCATCTGCATTACGTTTCCTTGGAGATAGCACACATTATACCAGCCTCCCCCTCACCAGCACCACCAAAAAAAAGATATAAGGAAGATAAAAATCTGCCATTGCAAAATACAATGTTGAATGACTCTTTTTTTAAAAATTTTTTTCTGCTGCACAGCTTGTAGGACCTTAGTTTCCCAACCAGGGATTGAACCCGGGACCCTCGGCAGTGAAAGTGCAGAGTCCTAACCACTGGACCTCCAGGGAATTCCTGAATGAGTGAGTCTTAATTCAAATATTTCTATCAAATAATTTCACAATGTCATTGGCTCAACCAAAAATAAAAATTTGGAAAAAATCATTTATATAATAATGTAAGATTTTACTCTTAAATCTAGCATTTTCCTTATACTGAACACTATTTTCATTTAAACACACTGGAAAAAACTTTTCACCTTTAACACTGAGAGAAGTGGGAGTTTTTTCCTTTGGTATATTCATCATTATTATTTTAATTTCTAGTCATTCTTCTTTTAGATACATCCCCCCACCCCCCAGTTATGAGGAAAAAATCAAAAGATTTTAATAGTTATTATGTGAATTGTTTATATTGTAAGTATTGTAAGCATTACAATAAATATTGTAAGTTTTCTCAATATTCACTGAATGACTCCAAAACAGGGGTTCTATGGAGAGATATAGTTAAATTGGTTATTTTTCTCTTGCCTAGTCTACCTTCAGTCCCAATGCCATCTTTTCTTTTTTATACAATCTGCAGAAAAACTGCAACTTTCAACCCATTTCCTTCTCAGCTCTCCTCCTGGTCTTTATATCTTCCTGACCCCCTTTTTGCATCTCTCTGTCCCCTAAAACTTTACAAGACATTGAAGAGTTAAGTGAGTTCTTGCTCACTTCTCTACCAAATACAAATTAACTTTTTTGGAGAACAACTTGGAAATAATTTAAAATTTAAAAGTCATAATTTAAAATTTTACCATACAGTCTTACTTCTAGGAATTTATCCTATAGAAATACAGCACACAAAGATGTATAAAAGAAAAACTTTGAGTATTCTTGGTAATAATATAAAATTAGAAAAAAAATCATAAATGCTTCCAATAAGAAACTGAATGACAGCATAGCCATACAATGATGTATTCAATTAAAAGCATATGGTGTATGTCTCTGTATTGACTTGAAAAATACCCATAATAAATTGTTGAGTGAAAAAATTTACAGATCAGGATATAATATGACTCCATTTACATTATACATATTGTGTGAAAAAATTCCAGAATATGCACCAAACTGTGAGAGAAAGCAGACTTTCACTTTCTGCTTTATTCACTTTTATATCAACCTTTTTTATAAATCAGCAAGTATTTCCTGATACTATAAACTACTGTTAAACTATATTAATTATAAAATTTGATACTAGCTCAGGAATAGAAAAATAAAGTTATAACTTATACCCGATCATATATATAACTTATTATATTGATATGATAATGATGGCATTGTAAAATAATAAGAAAAATGGATTATTCAGCAAATAGCATATTTATCCACTGGAAAAGAAATTAAACTAAATAACCATTTATTTCCTTATTCTAAAGAAAACAAGTGATTTCCCAATTCACCACAATTTTAAACCTAAATAAATTAATTCATAAAAGTTCTAGGTTAAAAAACAGGTAAATATTCTATAACATTACAAGCATGTCACAAAATCCAGAAACACTAAGATGTTAGTATTCATTTTCTCAGGTGAAAAATCAGAGAGCTTTACATCTATTTGTTAAGTATTTCAATTTTGTCTCATTTTTAACAATAAATACCATGCAAGTAATAATTTTTTAAAAAATAAATGGGCTCCAAATGGACATTAGAAAATCTTAAATATAGTTGTAAATTTCTATACTTCATGGCACAACTGAATCATGGGAAAGAATACATTTTATATAAATATAAAATACAAATTATTTCCTAAATTGATTTATTTGCAAGTCTTGTCTTCCCAACAAAATTGTAAATTCCCAGAAGGTAGACATGTGATCTTATTTTTTTAACATAATGGTTCAGAGGTGTTTGGCTATATATATATATACACATACACACATATATATTCATTTCACTTTGGTGGTCAATAGTTTATCAACGCTGCATGGTACAACATGCTATGTTCATGTTTCTCTTTTGTCACTAAATTCAGTTCTATTCACTTGAAGACAGAAGGCCCTTAACATTCCAATCAAGAGGTTTTTGAGATTTGTGAACACTATCACATTCTATTTATCTCTCTCACAGCCAAAAAAAAAAAAAAAACCAACCAAACAAACAAACAAAAACCCTTTTATTTCCTGACCCAAACCAGCACTTCTTCAGACATCTTTATTTTCCTTTCCATTATTATCATCAGCACTAGCACTGTCTTCTTTTTCGAGAAGGTCTCCTCAAAGAGTTAAATAAATGCATACTATACAGTGTGCAACTGTAAAGATGCAGAGAATCACAACCCTCATTGAGATGTGGAAGCTGAGTTGCTTCTTTTCTCTGGTTAAGTGACTCATCTCTGCCTACCAAACTACAGTCTTTAAAAATTCAAAATCTTAACTCCCACAAACTTTTCAAGGGATAATTTGGCAATACTTATAAAAAAAACTTCTGAGTGCACATAAATTTCTGTATTTATTTAAAGAGACAATATGCTTGTGTTTGAAAAGGAAATTCCTTGAAGAATATACATGAAACCCTTAATTTTGGTAAAACTGAAGTCAAGTGGGACTGGAAAATGGAATAGTTCAGGGAACTTTTATTTTTCAAGAGCTTATAATTTTTGGAAAAGTTCTGCTTCAGCAAAATTACAAATGTTTACAAGCCATATCATATCCGGTTGCTCATAAACAGGAAAAACTAAACGTCTGTTGTGCCCATTAAACACCTCTGAACCCTTATATATTGAAGAAATAAGACCATATGTCTATACTCGGGGCGTTTACAAATTTGTTGGGAAAACAAGGCCTGAAAATAAATCAATTTAGGGAAAAAAAACTGAGACAGCCTACTGTCAAGTTCTAAGTTGACTGCAGTCAAGTGCCTGTCGTCAAAATGCAAAAAGTGATGGTTGCAATTGTCTGAAAGGAAGGATCAATACTTAGGGAGCAGGAGGTGACCTGATAACACATAATTTATAGGTCCAAAGAAGAGAGAAGAGTGTTCTAGAGGAAGGGTTCCAAAAAGCAGAGACCTGGAAGTGGGAGGAATCGGGGTGTATGTGAAGGTGGGGGTCGTGGATAGAGACAGTTGGCCGTAACAGAACATGGACCTTCTGGAATGAGTCTTAAACATATTTCTAGACAAGATCTTCCTTGCAGAAGGTTTCAGAGGATAGCTTCATGATTCTAAAATCACTGATAATTCCTACAGAAAATTGTTCATGAAAATTAAATAATGTTATATAAAGAAAATGTAACAGTGACACTAACTGGCTGGGAATCTTAACAGTGACAAATTTAGAGATGTTTGGCTTCAGATAAAGGTATGGGGGTGAAATTTGAGGAGGGGAGAGAGTACTTTGCTACAGTCCTTCAAGAGTCCCAGGTCCACTGGTGACATCTGATTGGCTCTGCTTATGCCACGTACTCATGCTATAGAGTCCAGGGCCTAACAAGAGAGAAACATCCCATTTCAGCTTAACAGTAGGAGGCGAAGTCTTACCTCTCATCTACTGAGGAATTACTTCGATATGGTAAGGATGTATAGATACTGTTCAAAACAGCAAAACTCCACCATAATAAGATCTGTCCAAGCATTAACAAGTTGCTTTTGGAGGTTGTGGGATGAATGATTGTCCCCCAAAATATATACAAATGCCCTACTCCCCAGAATCTGTGTATGTTACCTTATTTGGAAAAGGGTCTTTGAAGATGTTAAGTTAAAGATTTTGAAATGAGGTGTTCATTCTGGATTAGCTGGTTGATTCCTGAATCTAATGACAAGTGTTCTTTTAAGAGACACACAGAGGAAAAGGTAATGTGAAAACAGAAGCAGAGACTGGAAACCAATAGCCACCAGACACTACGAAAGGCAAGAAATGCATTCTTCCCTACAGTGTCTATAGAGGGTGCAGCCCTGCTGAACACCTTCACCGGCCTCCAGAACTATGAGATGATAAATTACTGTTTTTTTTAAGCCACTACATTTGTGTAATTTGTTACAGCAGCCCTAAGAAACTAGACCGAGGGAGTGAGCCTCCTATTGCTATAAGTATTTAACAGGTCAGATCCTGTTTCTGAGGTCAGTATTTTGTAGGCAATTCTTGCTCAAAGTAGGAGGCTGCATTCACTGACACCTCATGTTCTTTTCAACTCTAGGGTTCTGCCCTTCTGGCTTTCACATGGCGATCTCACCAAGATCATAGCCTCACAGTTGTTTATTGTATCGTTTCTATGCAATTAAGCTTAATGACTAGAATATTAATGTTTGGCTATTGATAGGATATCAGAGATTTTATTTCCAAAGTTTTTTATATACAAATTTGATCTATTACTTCCACCCTCTCTTGCTTTTCCTTTTATCTCTTTTTTTGACACAAAAGGTTGAATCAACTAACATGAAAAAATTAACTGTTCAGATTATGCAGCTGTCATTTTTCATGCTCCTTGGGAATATTTGCTGGAAAATTAAATGGAGTTGGGCTGCTACATTTGTTACCAAATCATTGGAAATTCCCTTATTGCACTTTGAATCATCCTGAGACACACTTATTTTTAGCCATTTTCTTGATGTTGTCATAAATCAGGGTTCATCTCTACATCCTGGTGACTCATGTCTCATCTGCATAAATAAATATTGAGAAGTGGTGAGTACAGATTTCTCTTTTGTTTTAACAAGAGAACTTAAGCAGGTGACAAGGCATTCTGCACGTCTGGAAGTTAAAGTCCATTGTGCTAAATTTGACCTGATTTTATGTTCTTCCGTTCTTTCTCTAAACATGAAAAGTTACTGACTGCATAGAATTCTTTGGAGGGTTTTCTGGGTATTTTTAATCAATTTAATTTTTATATCTCTATTTAGGATACTATCTTATGATATTTCATGGATATACTCTATTTATAGCTAAGCATTACATATTTACACGTTATGGAACATTTGCTTGCAGATATAACCTTAGTTTTAGTAAATATATTTAAGCCTTACAAATATTGGATTTTATATGTAAAATGAATTGTAATCACCAGTAGATACCAAAGTGGTGGTGTGTGAGAGATCTCTTTGCTTTATAGTTATCTTACCCACTCCTACTCTTAATCCAGCCATTCTCCCATTATCCTCTCATAATATCCTTCCCTCTCTGACCTATTCAAGGAGCTCACAGTGTGGAGAGAGGGTCAGAAATATACATGAATAAGTACAACACAGAAAGTACTGTAGTAAAGCTATTAACATGATATGTGGAGGAACAGGGGAGGGAGAGGCTCATTACATGTTGAGGGATAAGAGAAGTCCTTCTGGAAAAGACTAAAGGGATGAAAGCCTTACGCAGTGAGCAGGACTCTTAACAAACCATGTAGTGGGAAAGAGAGTTTTATAAATCAGAAGTAGAAGCAGCAAAGGACCAGCCAAGAGAGTGTGTTAAGACAAGCTCTGAAAATACCAGGGAAAGGAAGTGATAGGCAATGGGGCTATCAGAGGCTGGATCGGATTTGGATTTTATTATTCAAATAAAGAGTCATTGAAGGCTTTTAAGTACAGAAAAGATTTGCTCTCTAGAAAGCTCAGATGATATGGATGTTAAATTGGAGGGAAAAGAGCTGGACCCAGGTCATTCTTCTCATGCAGCAAGTTTGGAAAATGGTATTCTGGCATGGTGATGGTGAAGGAGAAATTGAGTGGGAGTCATCACTAGGAAAACAAGGGGCCTTTATTAAACCTGAAAGGTGGGGGAGAAGGACAGCAGGTAAGGCCAACAGATGTCATTTCAGAGTCTTTGCTGCTTCGTAATTGCAGACGTGGTCATTCCAAGGAACTGAAGGGCTGCTTATCCTGTTGCTAAAATAATGAGGGAAAGTCTAGTAATACACTCTCAAATGCATCACACAACTTGAAACACCATTTGAATTGAACCCAAGTTGTTCAAACCAAAAACTCCTAAAAATCAAATGACAGCTTTGCTGCCTTTGCTGTGGTTTGTAAGCATGGTAAGCTTACAAACTTTCAACCATCTGTTGTTTTCCTAGATTGCTAGAGCAAACTCTAGAGCTTACCCTGCTATACAATCTCGTATTGCTTTATTAATTTTTAGCCCAAGTAAAGACATTTTATATTGTGTATAAATACGTGTGTGTGTGTGTTGGGGCAGGGGAAGTGTTCAGCGTGAGGTGTAAATTCTGCTTTCCCCAGTAATGACATAAAACGCAGTTGCTGTCCTCCAGCCTAGCCTGGCCCACCCTCCCTATTTACTCTAGAGCTGTCTTTTATTTGCAGCACTTGACCGAGCTGGTACTAAGTGCCTTTTATCCCAGGCTGAATGCAGTCTGACCACTTGGCTTTCACGTGTCTACTTCCCTTCTGCCTTCTCATTTTACAAGAGTGTGCTCTTCCCAGCACATTTCTCTGTAGTTACGTGCCTCCTGCTTCCTGTGGAGAGATGAAGGCTGAGCAGGCTATAATCCTTAATCATATTTACTGCTCCCACTATTCGGTTCTGAAATGTTTGAATGAGGTTTGGTTTGGTTTTCTTCTTGTAGCCAGAACCTTTGTGAGACAGTATTCTTCCTTACTTGTGACAGTGTTTGAAAGGAAAGGAGAGAGAGGTGCAACTGGCACACTTGGAAAGTTCTAGGCCTGCTCCTTGCCAAAAAGAAAATACAAGCTCAAGATGCTTCCTTTGGGAGCGAGAATACTTTGCGGCACAATTATGTTCACAGTGCAACGTACTCCCTTCTTTCCCACAAGGAACCTGTGCCTTCCAGAACTATGGAGCATCCCTGCTTGGGTAAATCAGGTCTCAGAATCATAGTTTATATTCTCTATCACCTTGTGGCAAACAGTAATTTGCAGCCTAGAGGTCGCTTAGCTGGCAGGGACGACGACTCAGCAATTCTTAAACTGCATTTGAACAAAGAGAACTGTATATTCCTTTGAAGATGGATTTGCCCCATCTTTGAAGGCCTCCCTAGGCTCAAAGGTATAATGGAAAATAACAATTATTTCAGTTCCTTCTCTTGCCCTTGCTGTCATAAGATAGGGTCCTACTTTGGGGAAATAATTCCCAAAAGCTTCCGCCAGTTGTTTAATGTTCTGGAAGCCTTTTGAAAATAGAGTGAGGGTAGGAGATGCAGGACAGCTTTCTCAGCAGAATGATGCTGTGGGAGTTTTCAGAGCCGCTTAGTCCTGAAAGTCAGGCTAAGGAACCCTCCCGATTCTTCAGAGCTGAAGAGGTGGTTTTGAGAGTAGATCAGGAAAGCAGCACAAGCAGCGGAAGAAGTGCTTTACCAGTATCGGGAGACAGAAGTTCTAGGCTTGGCTCTGCCACTAACCAGCTCCAGGGCCCAGGACAAGTCACAGAAACTTGGAAGTACTGACCTTCAGTTTCCTTAAAAAGAAAAGCTACACGAAGTCAGTAGTTCTCACCTCAGGGAGGTGGAGCATATTATGATCACCTAGAAGTGTGTGTGTGTGTGTGTGTGTGTGTGTGCGTGTGTGTGCACATGTGTGTGTGTGTGCACGTGTGTGTGTGTATTTAGCACTCATGCCACACCAAGGTTATAATAATGTCAGAGTTCAGGAGGAGGGAAATCAAGAAGCCCGGGACAGATGTTTCCAAAAAGTTTCTGAGATGCTTTTGATACAAATCATTCCCACCTTCAACCCCACTACTTCCTGACAGAGAACCTCTGGATTAGATGATACCTAAGACGCCTTTTGTCTTTCACATTATATGACTCTACCTGAAAAAAAAACACCTAGGGAAAAGCAAATTTTAAGACAACAATGAGATACCCATTTACACCTATTAGAAAGGCCAATATCTGGAACACTGACAATACCAATCCTTCAGTAGACGAATGGATAAACAAATTAGTACATGCAAACAATGGAATATTATTTAGCACTAAAAGGAAATGAGCTACCAAGTCATGAAAAGACCCGTAGGAACCTTAAACACATATTACTAAGTAAAAGACACCAATCTCAAAAGGATATATACCATATGATTCCAACATATATGACATCCTGGAAAAGGCAAAACTATGGAGACAGTGAAAGAGCAGTGGTTGCCAGGGGTAGGGAAGGGAGGGATGAATAGGTGGAACACAAAGGATTTTTAGGTCAGTGAAAATACTCTGTATGATACTATAATGAGTGATACATGTCATCATGTCTACATTTGTTTCAACCCATAGAATGTAAAACACCAAGAGTGAATCCTAATGTAAACTATGGACTTCACATGATGATGATCTGTCAGCGTAGGTTCACCAATTGTAACAAATGTACCACCTGATGGAGGATGTTGATAATGAGGGAGGCTGTGCATGGGGGCAGGGAGTATACGGGAAATCTCTGTAACTTTCTCTTAATTTTTTGTGGACCTAAAACTGCTCTAAAAACTAAAGTCAATAAAATAAATAGGGTATCATGATTAGGACCCATCAAATTGCTAAAAAGCATATATGATGACTTGTTTCTAAAGCCAGGTAACCTTCATCTTGAGGTAATGCAGTTGAGGAAATTATAGGTCTCAAAATGAAATACTTTATTATCTAAGTGAATTAAGAGAGAAACACCACAGGGGGAAAAAAAAGGAATGAGCCTTAACTTGTAATGAAAAAGCTTTATATATAAACACAGAGAGATAATTTTACGTGGAAAATTAATGACAGCTCAACTGTTAGTATGACAAGTTGTATGTGAGTTTTAGCATTTAATATTTAAAGTGTGTAATTTTATTTTATTTGTTAAAAAAATTATTCCACATCTTTGTTTGTTTGTTTATTTATTTTAATTTATGTATTTAGGCCACACCACACAGCTTGCAGGATCTTAGTCCCCTGACCAGGGATTGAACCTGGGCCCATGACAGTGAAAGCACAGAATCCTAACCACTAGACTGCCACAGAATTCCCTAAAGTCTGTAATTTTAAATGACAGGGTTTTTCTTATTGTCATACCATGTAATTTGGCAAAATGCACACACAAAGACAAACAATTATCTATTAAAGCACTTAATGATACTACTCTGCAATGATTTCCTTTGAAAACATACAATACATTGTATTAGACTTTCAAATAAGGTAACTTCCCATCTCTTGCTACTTCCATGTTTGGTTCAGTTCCAGCCCTATCCTAAAAACAAGAATGAGAGACCCATAAGGATAATTTGGAATAATTCTTTGTGATGATCTATGTGAACTTCTATATTCCCTTTTCTCTCGCTACTTCCATGTTTGGTTCAGTTCCAGCCCTATCCTAAAAACAAGAATGAGAGACCCATAAGGATAATTTGGAATAATTCTTCGTGATGATCTATGTGAACTTCTATATTCCCTTTTCTCTCCCCTCACACCCACACAATCTCTCTTCACATATTCATAAAAGAACTGTAAAGTAAAAAAGGGCTCCCAGGGGCTTCCCTGGTGGCGCAGTGGTTGAGAGTCCGCCTGCTGATGCAGGGGACACGGGTTCGTGCCCCGGTCCGGGAAGATCCCACATGCAGCGGAGCGGCTGGGCCCGTGAGCCATGGCTGTGGAGCCTGTGCTCCGCAACGGGAGAGGCCACAGCAGTGAGAGGCCTGAGTACCGCCAAAAAAAAAAAAAAAAAAAAAAAAAACGCCCCTTTAAAAAAAAAAAAACCAAAAA
>NW_020174712.1:3865834-3906912 GCF_003031525.2 Neophocaena asiaeorientalis asiaeorientalis | reverse complement strand
CCCCCAAAAAAAAAAAAAAAAAAAAAAAAAGGCTCCCTTTGAAAACAGAACATCCATATAAAAATCCTAATGGGAAACTATTCCTTTAACAAACATTGAGAGCCTGTCTTTCATCAAGCACTGGACTAGGCATTAGGAATATAAAGTCGAGTAATATATAGTCTTGACTCTGAAGATGTATATGTTTTAGTAGAAGAAGCTGCAAAGTAAATCATCATTTCACCATAGCATAAGTGTCTTCAGAGGGTAATATGGAAGTACCTAGGAGAGGCTTCTAAATTAGATTAGGACTTAAACGAGAACTTCTCTGAAGAAGTTATGCTCATACTTTTGAAGAATGTGTAGAAATTAGCTAGATAAGAAAGAGAAAAAGAGAAGAGAATGAAGATAGTACTAAAGGAAAGACACAGCATGATCCACTTTTCCATACTAAACAGACGTGGGAAAAGGGAACAAATAGAGTCAGGGAAAGAGGCCAGACACTTCTGAAAGACACATGAACGCTTTGAGTCCTAGACTAAGGAATGTGAACTTTATTCATCAGGCCATGGAGAGATGTTGAAGGATATCTGAATAACTTAATGACATGATTGGGCAAGTATTTTATAGTAATTGTTCTGACAGCATTCTGAATAGTAGTTTAAAAGAGAAGCAAGAATTTTAATTAGATGGTTAATGAAATAATTCAGGCAAAAAGGTGAAATCCTAACCTAAAGGGAAAATGCTAAGGTAGAAATAAAGCAGCTAAATGAAAACTGTTAAAGAGGTAGAATTCAAAGGACTCCATGACTCATTAAATGCAAGGGGTAGGGAGAGGGACAAGGTGGGGATGTCACACAGGTGTCTGGCTTCATCAATGGCTGAGTAGTGATACTACTCATTGACTGAGATAGGAAATTAAAAGTAACCAATTCTCTGAAATATCTATTTGAAAATGTTAGATTTGAGACTTCTGTAAGACATATCAATGGAGAGAGTCTCAAAACAATTGGATATAGAGATGTGGAGCCTTTAGAAAATCTGAATTTGCAATTTTATATGAATACGTATTACATACTCAGCAAAAAGTTTGGAGGAGAATACATCCTAAGTTTAAAAGAGTTATCTCTGTTTGATAGATTTAAAAATGGGGTTTCCTTTTTCCTTCCTATATAAATATTTTTTTCAAATTATATATATAATATATATATAATGAATATATATTACTTTATTGTGGATAAACTTCCTTTTAATAATAAAAACTAATAAGAAAAAGAGAAACGTCAGTGTCGTCAAGAGTACCATGGAGCAGTAGAGTAAGGAGCTGAGGAAAGTGTCTACTGGTTTGACAATATGGAGATCATTTGGGTATTTTACTAGAAGTCCCTTTCCGTGGACAGAATTGTAAATAAGCTCAGAGAAAGTAGAGATAGTAAGTACAGGCGATGCTTTCAAAAAGCTTGACTGTGAAAGGAAGCGGAAATATGGATGGCAGCCTGAAAAAGAGATGGATGAGCATGAGAAAGATACTAGTTCAAAGGAACATCTAAAGTTGGAATCAACTCAGTGAGTTTAAAGCTAACAGGGAAAAGCTAATACAGAATCAAAAGCACAAGCAGAGAAGGGATGACTATTGGAGCAATACCTCTGAAGAGACAGGAGGACATTGAATTTGAATGTCAGGTGAACGAATAGCCTTAGACCTGAAATAAGAGGAAAGGAGGAAAAGATGGGTAGAAAAAGAAATAAAGCAACAAAAATTAAACACATGCGTTAGCCTCAAGTTTTTCCCAAATCTCATGTAGATAAAAGTTATCAATACATAAAAGTATAAAAATCTAAAAGGAATGTAAACATCAATGATATGATTTTGAAAATTGAAAAGCAGATGGATACGTGGTAGCTGATTTAGCAGACTTGAGAAAGTTGGCAGTGGAAAAGCTAAAAAGCAACCCAATGTACATCTCCCCATCTGCAGGAGACTCAGGGATAGGGGGAATCCACTTGCAGAATGCTGGCAGTTTGGGGTATCCCTCTAGGCAAGAGTTTGGAAGGGCCTTCCCAGGGGAATCTGGCCCACCTACGAGAAAAAAAACACAGATACTGACATTGGAGATTCTGCAAGAAAATAGCCAGCCAACAGCATAGAGTTACCCAAAAAAGCCCACTGGGAAACAAGCTTGAAATTTAAAATATATCAATAGAAATGGAAAACCCAATAGAAAGATTAGAAGATAAGGTGAAGAAGTCTAGAAAAACAGAGAAAATAGGAAATAAAAGAAAAACAAAAAGAAAATTAAAGAACCATTCAAGAGAGCCAATATCTGTATAATAATATTTCCAGAAAGAGAGAATAAGAAAGGAAAATGGAATAAAGAAAATCATCAAATAAGACAAGAAAGTTTCCCCAGAGCTGAAGGATATATTTACAGATCAGAAAAACCCACCAAGTGCCAAATTCAGTGAATGAAAATAGAACCACACCAGTAAATTTCACTGGTAAATTTTTAAAAAGTAAGGCGGGGGGTGAGTAGGAAGGAGGGATTTTTTTTTCAACAGAGCAAAGGAAAAACAGGTTGCATATGAAGGATTAGGGATTTAAATGGCTTTGGAATTCTCAGCAGCAGTGCTGGAAATGAAAGACATGGAAAATGGCTTCAAAATTCTGAGGAAAAATATTTCCAGCCAAGAATTCTAAACCTTGCCAAGCAATCAAGGAAGTGTGAGAATAACATTTTCAGACATGTGAGATCTCATAAAGGTGACAGCTGCAGGGCAGGCATAATCATCAACAAGCCAACCTGGAGCAGGTCAGAGGCTCCAAGAAGAAACTTTTCCAAGAAGAGGAAATTAACATTAAGGTTTGCAGGGATTGAGAGGAGATTTACACAACTGGGAAGAGGATAGGGAAAACCAAGTAGGTTTATTATTAATCCAATAAACACAGAAGATGTGTGTTTTAATTGCCTCCTATCATCCCTTTGGTGAGGGAGGACTTCCCAGCCTAGGGTTAAGGGATGGCTGAACACATGACACCTAACACTGGACAGATGAGATGACAGCTGTTTATTAATAACAAATACAGCCTGGGGGAGGAGGACACCACAGCAAGACCACACAGAGGTTGCTCTCAGGAACCAAGGAAACTAGCAGGCTTTGTAGCATCAAGGGGTTGAGGTGACCCCTGGTTCCTGGGGGAGGATGTGATTGGCTGTGTGAATAATGCCACGTGCTAGCAGGGAACTGACATTCATTACTCAGAGATAGGCAGGAATGCACCTGGTCCCCTTGAAAAGGAGGGTTGCTTGGCCGGAGGATGTTTATCCATGGGAGCAGAGTAGGAAAGGGAGACTTGTAGATAGATCATTTGAGGCCCTCCTGGTTCCTCTAGATGTTAAGGCAGCACATAATATTGGGCCTTAATTTTAGGCCTTGCCCCACATTGTTCAAGAAAGAAAAAGTAATTATAGTAACCTATGGCTTAACTGTGAATAGCATTTACATTTTACAATAAATAAACGTAGGGAATGGGAAAAGAAAGAAAATGTGGTATATGTGTTGAGAGGGAGGGGGTCATGCTGTGTAAAATAGCTAATCCTCAGTCTGCATTGTAGGAAGTCAACAGAAAGTACCTAAAGTGGACAGATGAGTAAGGGGCAACATATGCATGATATTTAGAAATATGGCTGTAACTGCCCAAAGAGTCTGCTAAAAGCAGTTTGCTCTGGAAAAGAGGAAATTAAAGATAAGAAAGTCAGGGACTGCTGTTTTATCATACCTGTTTGTCTCTTTAAATTATGTGCATGAATAACTGAAAAATTTTTAAACCTAATTTTTAAAAATTAATGAAGAGGGACTTCTTGCTGTCCAGTGGTTAGGCCTACACATTTCCATTGCAGGGGACACGGGTTCAATCCCTGGTTGGGGAACTAAGATCCTGCATGCTGTGAGGTGCGACCAAAAAAAAAAAAAAAAAATTAATGAAGATAATTTTGTTGTTTTTTACCACATCCCATAGGTTTTGGATCATTGTGCTTTCATTTTCATTTGTCTATAGGTATTTTCTGATTTCCTCTTGATTTCTTCAGTGATCCACTGTTTGTTTAGTAGCATATTGTTTAGCCACCACACGTTTGTGTTTTTTACAGTTTTTTTTCTTGTAGTTTATTTTTAATCTCATGGAAAAGAACTTGAAAAAAAATTTTTTTAAAAAAGATGTTTGTTTTACAAGAGAGAAACCTGAAGAATGTATCTGATGCTGAAATATTGGCTCTGGAAAAAATCCATAGGGATCTAAAGCATGGCTGTCATCATCCACTGGGCCCTCTTGGGTAGATTACCCAACCTCTTTTAACCTCCACTGCCTCAGCTCTAAAATGGAGCAATAATAACCATATCTACTTTATGAAGCTGTGGTGAAGATTAGTTGAGATGAGGCAAATAAAGGACAGGGAACTTACCTCAACATAATAAAGGCCATATATGACAAACCCACAGCCAGCATTGTTCTTAATGGTGAAAAACTGAAGTCATTTCCACTAAAATCAGGAACAAGACAAGGATGCCCACTCTCACCACTATTATTCAACATAGTTTTGGAAGTTTTAGCCACAGCTATCAGAGAAGAAAAAGAAATAAAAGGAATACAAATTAGAAAAGAAGAAGTAAAACTGTCACTGTTTGCAGATGACAATGATACTATACATAGAGACTCCTAAAGATGCTACCAGAAAACTACTAGAGCTAAACAATGAATTCGGTAAAGTAGCAGGATACAAAATTAATGCACAGAAATCTCTTGCATTCCTATACACTAATGATGAAAAATCTGAAAGAGAAATTAAGGAAACACTCCCATTTACCACTGCAACAAAAAGAATAAAATACCTAGGAATAAACCTACCTAAGGAGACAAAAGACCTGTATGCATAAAGCTATAAGACACTGATGAAAGAAATTAAATGATAAAAACAGATGGAGAGACATACCAAGTTCTTGGATTGGAAGAATCAACACTGTGAAAATGACTATACTACCCAAAGCATTCTACAGATTCAATGTAATCCCTATCAAACTACCAATGGCATTTTTTCACAGAACTAGAACAAAAATTTTCACAATTTATATGGAAACACAAAAGACCCCGAATAGCCAAAGCAATCTTGAGAAAGAAAAACAAAGCTGGAGGAATCAGGCTCCTGGACTTCAGACTATACTACAAAGCTACAATAATCAAGACAGTATGGTATTGGCACAAAAACAGAAATATAGATCAATGGAACAGGATAGAATGCCCAGAGACAAACCCACACACATATGGTCACCTTATTTTTGATAAAGAAGGCAAGAATATACAATGAAGAAAGGACAGCATCTTCAATCAGTGGTGCTGGGAAAACTGGACAGCTACATGTAAAAGAATGAAATTAGAACACTCCCTAACACCATACACAAAAATAAACTCCAAATGGATTAAAGATCTAAATGTAAGGCCAGACACTATAAAACTCTTAGAGGAAAACATAGGCAGAACACTCTATGACATAAATCACAGCAAGATCCTTTTTGACCCACCTCCTAGAGAAATAGAAATAAAAATAAACAAATGGGACCTAATGAAACTTAAAAGCTTTTGCACAGCAAAGGAAACCATAAACAATACGAAAAGACAACCCTGAAAATGGGAAAAAATATTTGCAAACGAAGCATCTGACAAAGGATTAATCTCCAAAATATACAAGCAGCTCATGCAGCTCAATAGCAAAAAAACAAACAAATCCAAAACTGGGCAGAAGACCTAAACAGACATTGATCCAAAGAAGATATACAGATTGCCAACAAACACTTGAAAGGATGCTCAACATCACTAATCATTAGAGAAATGCAAGTCAAAACTACAATGAGGTATTACCTCACACTAGTCAGAATGGCCATCATCAAAAAATCTAGAAACAATAAATGCTGGAGAGGGTGTTGGAGAAAAGGGAACCCTCTTGCACTGTTGGTGGGAATGTAAATTGATATAGCCACTAGGGAGAACAGTATGGAGTTTCCTTAAAAAACTAAAAATAGAACTACCATACGACCCAGCAATCTCACTACTGGGCATATACCCTGAGAAAACCATAATTCAAAAAGAGTCATGTACCACAATGTTCATTGGAAGCAACCTTCCAATGTTCATTGGAAGGACATGGAAGCAACGTAAGTGTCCATCGACAGAGGAATGGATAAAGAAGCTGTGGCAAATATATACAATGGAATATTACTCAGCCATAAACAGAAATGAAATTAAATTATTTGTAGTGAGGTGGATGGACTTAGAGTCTGTCATACAGAGTGAAGTAAGTCAGAAAGAGGCAGGACAGGAATAAAGATACACATGTAGAGAATGGACTTGAGCACACAGGGGGGGGAAGGGTAAGCTGGGACGAAGTGAGAGAGTGGCATGGACATATATACACTACCAAATGTAAAATAGATAGCTAGTGGGAAGCAGCCGCATAGCACAGGGAGATCAGCTCTTTGTGACCACCTAGAGAGGTGGGATAGCGAGAGTGGGAGGGAGATGCAAGAGGGAGGGGATATATGTATACATATAGCTGATTCACTTTATTATAAAGCAGAAACTAAAACACCATTGTAAAGCAATTATACTCCAATAAAGATGTTAAAAAAAAACATAACAAATAAATGACTTGGCACGGCACCTGGCATATAGTAAGCTCTCAGCAGATGACTGCTTTTCTCAATGGACTAGAAAGCAAAGTCTTTTGCTGAATGGGATGAGTGAGGTCAGTAGTTTGAGGAATGAGATGAAATCTGTCAAGAGCCGCTAAGGGAATGGGACTAAAACTGAAAACAACTGCTGTGTGAAACTGAGGGCCCAGCTGAGGTGAGACCAAGAATGTGGAGCAGCAGTGCTAGGGTAGGCGCGGAGAAATCGAGGGCTTGGATGGGTCGGAGCCTGGAGTTTCGCCAAGCAAAAAGGGCAAGAGACTTAAGAAATAGTGGCAAGAGAGTGATTGAAATGACGGACGGTAGAGTTTAGGCTGGAAATGGAAGCTGGCGAAAGTAGAAGTAGCCTGATTGATGGAGCCTGGAGGGTTTCCTTCAGCCAAAGAGGATTACAGGGAGTAAAAAGGTGGTATAAACTAGAGGAAAAGAGAATCTCTTACTTCAGAAACAAGATCGAAGGGGAGGTCATGGGGGTTTTCCGTTTCATAGCTCCATGGTATAGAAAATTATACAAGACATGGGAAAAAATGTTTATCTTACTATATCCTCTCAAAAACCTTAGAAGGGAAGGAGGAGGGATAACTGATATCTATTGACTACTTAACAGGTATCTGGATTGTGTTAGGTCTGTTACATATTAATTTTATTTATCTTATACAACAGTCTTATGAGGTAAATAGTAATATCCCCATTTTATAAATGAGTAAACTGTAGTTCAGAAAAATTGAATAATTAGTTCCAAAGTCAATATAACCTTCACAGCACCCAGCTGTGAAGACAGGCTATTAGCACAGCAACTAGCTGTGGGAACTAGGGAAAAACATTTATTTTTCCTCAAAATGAGTGGGTTCTTTAATGCCAGAAATAATACCCTAAATAACAATGCCTATGAACATCATCATTCTCCTTTGTCAAGTGGAAGCAACAAAATCTACCGTACCCACCTCAGAGAGTTGTTAGGAAGATCAAATAAGACCACGTATGTGAAAGTGATTTATAAATTAAGACATACTGTATGAGTGACAGTTTAAAATACTGAGAAATACAGGGGGAAAAAAATCAAAGTCATGAAGAATAAAAATAGGGAGACATTGAAATAGTATCCAGTGAACACTGACTCTCCCACTTATGAGCCAGAGACCTTGGGAAGATCATCTAATTTCCCTGTCCTTCAGTCTCCTTATCTGGAAAATAGGGACTAAAATTGGACTACCTTATAGATTTGTGAGAGTTAAATGAACTGATTTATTAAAAGCGTTTTAAAGAAGTTCCAGGCATAACAGAAGTGCTAAAAATATTAACTCTTATCGTCATTATTACTACTACTATTTTCAAGGTGTGGCATTTTTGTATAGTAATATATATTATATATATACTAATACATAATATATACATTAAATGTATTATATAATATATACTAAGAAATATAAATATATATTATACAAAAATACCACACCTGGAAAATATATAATAATATAAATTATAATATATAATGTATAACATAAATATCATAAAATTATATTATATATAAATATTTCCTTATATAGAGAGAGAGACAGAGACAGAGAGAGAGAGATAGACTCCCCAAGGACTAGGAAAAAATTCAAAGGGGAAGTATCAGGAGGCTGAAATGAGAATAAAGACTGAGATTAGGAAAAAAATATGAGAAATAAAGACACTTGGTCTGCTGTCAACAGGACTAACAAGTAGAAGTAATGGGCAGCCTCCTGTACGTGTGATCTGTGGAGCTCCATAAAGTCTGTCTGCTCTGCTGCCCGCAGAACATCAGTCCTACAGAGATATCTCTGTGTTCATTCATGCTAGAGCCAACCATGTGCTAGCGGTTGTGTTAGGTGCTGGAGAATAAGAGATAAATAAGATAGGTCCCTGTCCTTAGGCACTTAATAGTGAAAGAATCAGCTACTTAGACTAACTGCTCCAATACAACATGGAAGCTAGTTTTTTAGAAGGAAGATAGAAATAATTGCTAACATATATTGAATGCTTACTATGGGCCAGGCACTATGCAAGTGCTTTATATATATTATCTTATTTAATCTAACCAGCAAAGCCAGGATTCCAGCTGCAGAGCTGCTGTTGTTAATCACCCTGCTCTGGCTAAAAGGACAGAGTCAGGAGATGGTTGCTGTAATGAAACTGGGAAGGGCCTGAACCAGGGGGTCGTGGCAGGAATGAAGAAGAGGAGACGGATTCAAGTTACACTCATGGGATGAAAATGTCTAGGTCTTGGCAACTCACTGGGTGAAGTGGGTGAAGAGATATTAGAATCAAAGAAAAGTTCCAGATTACTCTGGAGGGGTTTTGCCCAGTGACATGATTCTAGAAGGCACAAATATTTAAATGTTTTTAAAAGCTTAAGCTTATTTTCAGAATCCCTCATGTATCAGAGACTACTAGTTTCCTACATAATAGCCATTAAGACATCTTCTTAACTAAGAGAACCTGTACATTAGTAGGTGCAAAAATAAATTTTGCAGCCTCCCTTCCTGGTCGGGATAGCCAATGAGATGCCAGCAGAATGCATGAATGCGGCTGCAGGAAAGTTCCTTTGTTCCTCTCCCTTCTTTCCTAAACGAAACATGGGTAGATGGCTGGAGCTTCAGCAGCCTTTTCGGTGGATGACCTTGAGAATGAGCACTAAAAGCTAAGGATGAAGGAATTAAAAATAGAACAGCCTGGGGCATTAAAGTCATCATGCCACCACAATACCAGCCCTGGGACCCACATATTTGGCTCTGCCTGGAGAGAAAGTGAACCTCTTTCTTGTCTAAGCTACTGTTATTTCAGATTTCATTACTAGCAACTAACTGCTCTTCTTAACTGATATACCTCCCTTCATCACAAAAACTAAACTCCCATTCTTTCTACCCCTGCAGGTCTCTCGTCATTTTAGGGAGCTCCTCGGACTCAGAGCCATCATCTATAGCAGTCAAGCAGAAACTGAAACCAGAATCCCAAACTCCAAGGCCAAGAGCTCTGCCTACTTCCTCTTTGCTCCTCCTATGTCTGGCTTTGCCCAAGAGCCCTAGCTCATTTGAAAATCTAATTTAAGCCCTGCTCTCAGTCAGTTTTCTTTCATGTGACCCTGTAGATGCCACCAACTGCTACCAAAAAGGTAGCAGGGTTGTGCAGAAGACGAAAAATTCAGTTTAGAGAAAGCTGAGTTTAAGATGATTTGAGGATAGCTAGGTGTAGTGTCTTAGTCCGTTTGAGCTGCTATAACAAAATACCATAAACTGGGTGGCTTATAAACAGGAGAAATTTATTTCTCACAGTTCTGGAGCCTGGGATGTCCAAAATCAAGATGTTGACAGATTCAGTGTCTGGTGAGAACCCATTTCCTGGTTCACAGGCGGTGGCTTTTCACTGTAACCTCACATGGCTGGCAGAAGGGAGGGGATCTCCGTAGGCACTAATAGAGGCATTCATGAGGGTTATGTCCTCAGAACCTAATAATCTCCCAAAGGCCCCACCTCCTAATATCATCATTTTGGGGAATTAGGATTTCAACATCTGAATTTTAAGGAGACATAAACATTCAGTCCATTGCATGAAGATTTCCAGAATGGAGTTAGATATGAATCTGAATCCCAGGAGAAAGGTGTTGGTTGGAGGTTAGGTGGGCATTTGGAACCATGAACACGGATGGGGTCTCTAGGGAGAGTGTTGGAAGGAGAAGAACAGTAGGGAGTGAAAGAACCCTAGCAAGCACGAGCCTATAACGTGGGCAGAGGAGTCCTAAAACGTGACAGAAAGAGCCCAATTCAGTCGATAAACATGAACGAGGGAAGAAATGTGTTATGAAGAGCTAGGGAGTAAGAGCTGTCAAGAAAGATAGAGTGATTCCCTTCGTGAAGCCTTCCTTAGTAGCTATTCCCTGCCTACAGCCTTATTTAAATGGAAGCTCTCCTCCCTGAAAGGTGACGTAGGATGCTAACTAGCTTGTTCTGACTGGTCGACTTTCCTAAAGTAGAGGGAAGGGAGGTGAGGGGCAGTAGAAATCTAAAGACAAGGGTAGTGGAGAAGGAGTGACAGGAAGGTGAGGAGGTAGCAGTGAGGTAAGAAACATTCTCTACGTCCAGCTTCCCACCATAATTCTGGGAGGCGACATGAACCTCACTCTCTGAGCACAGTGGGCCCTGTTTGCCACCTCCAGCAGTCTGTTGTGTCAAACAGAAAGCCTGCAGCCTTTGCCACTTCTAAAGCCAAGGATTAATTCATCACAGTTACAGTGAAAAAGGTGAGAAAAGCAGGTTATAACACAAGACAGAGAGTCTCTGAGGCCATAGCTGGCCGTTTAAAAAGTCATAGCTTTCTGGTTCTTAAATTTGTAACAGAATGAATATTTAACTTGAATGGATATTTGTCAAAGATTATACATTTTGATACAACCGTGACCTGCTAGTCCCATAATTCGGTTTTAGAAGTCTGTTTCAGTAAAAAAAAAATTGGACCGTTTAAAAACATATCCTTTAAATTGGCTAAGAATATTTTCATATCTTTTACTGAAACCACTTTAATTATTACAGAGGAAGCATACCCATGTGTAAAACATGTGACTTTGCCTGTTTTTCTTATATACTATGCATTATAAACACTAAATCTGTCAGTTGCTTGCTGTTTAATGTGGTATCAAGGTATTTGTTCTGTTGATGATTATTTTGATGGCTGAAATCCTTTATTTTGAATCAGATGGAATATTTGTTTATTGCTCCAGAGTCTCATTTGTTTATGTTTTCAACTTCTTTTCCTAAGAGAACTATAGCTATTTCTGCGAGATGCTCAACACTGAATGACTCTAAGATAAGAAATCAGATAAACTATCCATTTGATAACAGATATCCATCTGTCACATTGAGCTTTTTTAATATATAGTATTGTGTGCAAGAAGGCCACCGTAAATTCTACTACCTCCAAGATGCATAGAATGTTTATTGAAGGCCTTGCAAATTATGTTCTAACAATTGTGTCTAGTTTTAAAGATTCATTTTCAAACACTGAGATCCTTGATCGTTATAATTGCATTCCATATCTCTGAAGAGTGCCAGACTCATAATAGAACAGGGGAATTGTGTCTAGAGGCATACTCTAAAAAAACAATGGAAGAGAGCCCAGAAACAATGTCCCTTTCATGCTGCCTGCTGAGCCTCACTGCTCTGTAATCAGGAGCGCCACAAGCTTGTAAGAGGAACTAAAAAGGTCATGAAGGAAGGCTGGCTTGTCAAATGGGATTTTCCTCTTCCATCTAGAGAACGTTTATAATTTCTCCTTGTCCAGATTACACAAAGGCCCTCTGCTCTTCTTCTTAAATATATTTACACTTACGAGAAAATTACTTCACCCTTTAGAATTCCACACTTGTCACTGTAAAGCACCGCGACTGAAGAGGGGTCCTGATCTCCTTTGCAAGCTGGGACTAGATTATATCAGGAAACGTTTCATCACATTCTTTTCCTGTCATTAGAGTAAAGTATCATGTATATTTATGCATTCCTTTGTATGAAAGTGCAGTTTGGGTCTGAAAAGAGCCTGTACAAAAGGGCATTTTTAATTAGACAGCCTATGTGTCTCCTGACTCAAAAATGGCTGAATAAAATTATATGTACCTATACTGGACAAGCTCACAAAAGCAAGTTTCTACTGCTCAGCAGTGCTTACCTAATAGTTGCATTCCCCACGACCTCACACATCACCTGCCAGACATCCAGCTGAGCTCAGATCCCACAGATTATTACTGGTAATAATGTTTAAGGCAAAAATTGTTTGAGCATAGCACCCTGAGCTTCTAATTTGGCAGTTAGAGCAATCTTGTTGTGACCTGTAAACTTTGCACTTAATCTGCAGGGTATTTAATACATAAATTAGGCGTAGGGCTACATGCCATGTTGCAGATTTAATGCCTTAAATTGTGTCCGGTCTGTGATCCAAAATGACCATTCCTAAATTTCCAGCAAAAAGAAAAAAAAAATGCTCTTCTCTTGAATCCAGGTGAAGAACTCTTTGGCAGATTTCAAAGCCTATATAGCGTTTAGGGAGGGTTGTTTTCTTTTTATAGGCAAAAATAAATAAATAAACAAACTCTCTTTCTTTGTAGCCAGAACCTTTTGAAAGAGAGCTCAAGTGCTAATATTGAAACTGAAAATGCCCAGCTCTGGCTTGCCCAACTCTTGCCCTGGCAGCTGGGGTGAAGGCACACAAGAGTCCATCCACACAGTGAGGGCTCCACCAATTAAACAGACCCACTTCCTTTGAACCAGAAGCTGATGACAAGATGGGGAAGGAGCCATACGGAAGTGGACAAGGTGGTAAGGGGGCCAGCAGTTGCTGCAGCTACATCTGTTTTCAAAGGCAGCCGTTTTGTACGGGGTCCTGTGATGGAGATAACAACAATGCAAGCCACAGTATGTGTCCAGTGGTGGCAGTTGTGGGTTTTCACGGTTGGGCAGAAAAACTTCTCTACCAATTTAGGTCCAACTAGGGAGACTTATGAGTTAAGTGACAATGGAGAGATTAACAGGAGAAAAAATTATTACCCACGGATGTGGGAGTACCCTTTAGAGAGAGTAGCTCCAGGAACAGCTAAGGGTAAGTGTTTATATATAGACTTAATACTAAAGGGGAAGGGACCTTTAGGACATCAGTTATAAATGTCATAGACAGTTTGGACTATCTAGAATAGTAAGTGAAGTGTCTCTCTTGATTCACACAAATGCCAAATTTTGTGTAATTTTATGAGCAAAAACATTTAGCCTGTTACTTAGTTTCTCTCTCATGGATTGCTTGACAATTCTTTCTCAGAAGTTATTATCATACAGCGTGTTGGTGCATCTGCTATTATTTCTTTGGATTTCACAAGCTATACTCATCAATGCTCCAAGGGAATGTATTTAATTTCCTGCGTAAGTGTCAGCCTGTTGCTCCAGAGCTGCTTAGAAAATTTTCTTTCATCTATCTTCTTACTTTCCAGACCAAGAGAGTTGAACCACAGGAATCCAATTTCAATATTGACGACTCACCCCAGTCTAAGATCTCATTATTGGTTAGCTTGTCTTTCTATTTTATCTTGAGAATGGCTTGTTGGTCATATTTATAGGATGTTTTTGAATTTTTTGACCCTCATTTGTAATGGCTTTGACTTCTTGTTGTCAGTTTTAGGTCAAATATTTGTAGATTGTTTTGTAGACTTAGCCACAAGTTGACTGATTACGTTGCTATTCAGTGTCTGAAAGAACGTTGATAGTTCTACTAGATTATTATTAGTATAAATGTAATTTTTAGTGGACTATCTGAGTTTGTTTGGCAGCAAAACTGACACAAGTGTATTAACAACAGAGACATGAATGTGGTTCTCCTATTGTGATCTTCATGTCTCAGTACTGTGTCACCTTTGCAAAACGGCACAATCTCTCTTGCATAGTTTTCTAAATGTGTTTCCATAGTGTCTAAATGTGGCCCACACTGCCATCTGAATGACTATGTTGAGAACGTCTGAGAATGCTGTTTTGTGTGAGAAGAGCTTCTTGTAGAGGTAGTGGGAGTACAGTCTGAAATCAGCTACCAGGTTTCTAATCGCCTCCTTGCATAATGTTGGCTGAATAGACTGAAAAAGCTTTTAAGATGTTTTTAAAATATCTTAAACATCACTAAAGTTCAGACCTGCAGGATTTGTGCTCAGTCTTGCAGCCAGTCTCTTTCTGCTGTGTGTAGTTTTGAAATCCATCCAAGAGCATCCCTTCAGGCCTTTCGAATAGTCAACTTTCCTCTGTGTGCAGGGAGGATAGAAGTCAGGCTGATTACATCTCATGTCATGCCATCAGCTTGTTAACCAAATCAAGCAAACTGCCTAGAATTCCAGCAGAAAGTGGAAATGTGCATCTAACAGGAATTAGCTTGAGCAAAGAGACTTCTTGGTAAAATGCCTGGAATTGTTGGTGCCATGATATTAGCCTTTTTTTGTTGAAAGCAGATGTTCACCACAGCACCCTTAACAGTGAGCAGCCAAGCCAGCTTGCCTGACACTATTTTATAGCACAATCTCTGTGGTTTCACTCTCTTGGCATCTTAGTCCTGATTTCTATAACAAATAACTTTCCCCATCTACTCGTTGTTATTCCTTTGTCTCTTCCTGGGAAATGCATTTATCTTTTTTATTTTCCAAGTCAGATGTATTCTTTCCTCACACACATTTCCTTAGTCACATAAACTATGCAATTGATTGTGATAATTATTGTGAGCCTAATTTATACTCCTCAAGCAATTTATATTTTCTTGGCCTATCTACTATAATTTAAAAGAGTTACTTCTTATAGAAAAATGTAAGATTCTTCAATGTTTGCTTTGATTTATAGTTGAATATATCATACACATGAATATCAAAAACTGCCTAATGTTATGGTACTTGAGAAATCACAATGTCTAGTTCTTAGAAAAATATTTTAAGCAACTCTAGATTTACATTAACTCTGTACAAATACCAGAGTGTCTTCTTTAACTAAGAATTCATTAAAAAAATAGACACTTAGAGCTAGATTTTAGGAATTCTCTGAATAATGATTTTCAGAATAAAGTACAAGGAATTCTGCAGAGCTTTCACTAGGGGAAAAAGGAATTATAAAAACAGGGCTCAGACTCTCTACCATTCCCCATAACAAACACACACACACCACAAACACACACAAACACACATACACACACACACACACATACACAAACTCACATACACAAACACTCCCACTTCAAATAGAGCAGATCTGCTGTATCTGACTTCTACCCATAACACCCATATAAAAGGGTCACCTGCTATATAAACATCAGCATAAAAGTTCTGATTATTGGGGTACAATCTCTTCATTGTTCTGAAAAGATAAAAAAAAGACTCAAATGGCTTAAGTAGTTAAACCAAGGCTTTGGTTTCTTATCTCCTGGACAAGTCACTTCTCCACTTACCTTACTTTCTTTTTGTATTCTTCTTATTTATGAAATGTATGTTTAAGGTTTTTTTTAATGTACAGTTATTTTGATTTTTATATTTAAATTTTATACTTAAGTAATATTTAAGTATTTAATTTACAAGTATAGCTATAAACGGAGGCAGTTTGAGTTTTATAACATAACCAGAAAGCTCTTTGTCACTTCCCTTGAGCACCTAAAACTATCACTGTGAACTATGCTCAAAAGGCTTATTTATGTATCCTAGTGCTGACCTCAGCAAAATTACAATGTATTTTTCTCATTTTATATACAGATCAGAGAACTGTAAAATACAGGACAAAGAAAAATGATATGCAAAAGTAGCAGAGTTTCATTCTGCTTTTCAAAACAATGTACTATGCTTCTTTGGCCATTATGCAGAGTGTATCCATACGCTGCTCAAGTCTGTTAATAAAATATATTGGACAGTCCTAAAAAAGGGTAAGAATTTCAGAAGTATTTACAGTATGCACTTAAGAAGGTTTTCTGGAACTGTTAAGGAGAGCACTAAAAAAAGGATTAGAAATACCACTATTCTATCTAAAGGATAGGTTTACCTTACATAAATAATTTCAAAACTGGGTTTTTCTTGACAATTTAGTGGAAAATACCTACAGTTAGAAGTAAAGGTGGCCTTGAAGTTCCCCAAGGATGTGATATGATTAGGACCTTGAGTATATCAGTTTAGCCAGGTATCTATTGTGACTTCAGACAAACTATTCTCTTCTGCTTTCTTTACTTAGGAAGCAATGTTAGCCAATCTCTTAAGATTTCTATGAAAAAAAAATATTATAAATGATAGTAGAAATCTTTATAAAATATGAAATTTGAATCATGACCACTATAATGACAACTACATTCGTGGGTCATTATGATCAAATAAAGAAAGAGACAGTATTTAACTAAGAAAAAGCAAGAAACCAACACACATCCTCTACATTTCGAGAATGGATTTTCCAGAATAAGCAGGATGTATATGTGCACACTCATGCACATATGTATACATATGTATCTACACTTACACTTACACATATACATATACACAAGCTTTGTAACCAGACAGACATGAGTTTCAAACTTAGTTCTATCACTTACAAGCTACAAGAACTTAATCAAGTCTGTGAACCTCTTTCAGCCTCATTTTTTTTTTTTTTTTTTTGCGGTACGCGGCCCTCTCACTGTTGTGGCCTCTCCCGTTGTGAAGCACAGGCTCCGGAAGCACAGGCCCAGCGGTCATGGCTCACGGGCCCAGCTGCTCTGCGGCATGTGGGATCTTCCCGGACCAGGGCACGAACCCATGTCCCCTGCCTCAGCAGGCGGACTCTCAACCACTGTGCCACCAGGGAAGCCCTCAGCCTCAGTTTTTTAAATGAAGTTTATAAAAAATCACTCAATTGTTGTACGGGTTAAGTAAAACTAGATGAGAAACTTCATATAACGCATCTGGCACACAGTAAACACCCTGCTTTCTTAAACACACACACAAAAAAATGTAACATTATATGTTAGTAAGTTTTCAGATCTTGCAGAAGTCCTCGTTCTATAACCTCAGCCAGCTCCTCGACAGGTCTTGTGCAAGCTTAGCCTTTAGAGACGTGGTGATATTTTGATACAAATCTTGACTTTGATATATTTCCGTATGTGTTTTGCCTTAGAGCAGACTCATATAAATGGATTGAATGAAAATCAGGGATAACAATTTACCTATAGGCAGATCTGCTCCAAGAAGACCATGTTTGCACAAACTGCAATTCATAATACATATTTGTAATATCATGAATAAATCAATCTGATGGCATGAATAGTTTCCTATGAACCAAAGTTAAATGAAGAAACATCACAGTTTATTCACTTTTTCATGTTATTATTGTTACTATTGTCTCTTAAAACAGCACAGTCTTTCACATAAAAACCTCTACCGCCTACTGATCAATCCTCTGTCCCATCTTGCCTTGAAGTGTGGTCTCTCTCTTGTGAGGCAGTGACTTCTTTCTTCCCTTGCTGGATTCTGCTGCTCTCATTTCTGTGTGTTTATACTATTTTTAACATTAAAAATCTATACTTATAAAAGGCCATTAAATCAACACATAGAACTTTTGGGGCAGAGTAGAATGGATACATTTAATTGGGAATAATGAATAATTCATTTGACTTGGAAAAAATGTTTAGGATTTGGAACCTCTCTATCATTAAATCCTATATGCAGACCACATTGAAAAATGCTACATAAAGCAAGGCTGACCAGCCTGGAGTCTTATCTCTTTGTTCCTACCTCATTCATCTTCTTCGCCATCAACACCACCACGGCCACCATCAAAGTGGGTCCATGGAGCATTCTTCAAGACCTGTGAAAATGGTCTCTTTACAATCTGTCTGAGAAAAGGATGACTTCTGCTTTTGGAAGCAAGAAGAATTCTGCATGAAGGATTGCTGAGCTCACAATGAAGAGATGTGAACAGGCAGTACATAAAGGAGAATATCAAAATGACTAATAAGAAACAAAAGATGTTCATTAATCTTCAGTTATTAGGAGAATAGAAATTTTAAAACTGCACAGGGATTTCACTACATCCATATCACAATGGCCAAAATGAAATAAGAGAAGGCTCTTCAAACTCCCCAAAGGGTACTGGGTGGACAGAGAATGGCAGTGGTAATCTTAGGGGAGGTCAAGAGGCTGAGTCCTGGGCTTGCAGTAAGGTAGGAAAGCTGAACACATGACTGATGAGACCATGGAACTTGACGTGGGGGGTCTAGATAATATTTAACTGAAAAAAAAACCAAAGACAGAAACATAGATGTTGTACATTTTGAGACTTTTTTCTAGAAAAGTCAAAATGCATAGTGCTCACTGAATCGTAGCAAAAGCAAATACAAGTCCTTTCTGGAGAAAAGCATCCTCTATATAGACTCCCAGGTTACCCTGGATTAAAATCAATCAACAGGAGTTTATAATCAAAGATCAACAAACACACGCGGGAAAAAAATCACCTTGAAGTCAGCAGAAACAGCAAATTTAAAGTCTTCAGGTAAAGGACTAATAGAGAATCATTTTTATTGTTTTGATAGAGAAGAATGAGCAAGACAAGAATTACTAGATATATTGGAAAAGGACTCCAAAGGAATTTTAGAAATAAAAAAATAAAATGTCAAATTAAAAGCTCAACAGACAGATTGAAGAGCAGAGAGATGAACTGAGATCAGTGGACTGGGGGTGAAAAAAGCTTATGAAATAACAAGAATGCAAACAAGTGAGTCCAGAGATAGACAATATGAAAAAAGGTTAACACATAAAAAGGACAGAATGAGAAGGTCTCTATATATCTAACTGGATGGATTGAATGAAGGACTAAAGAGAATAAAAGAGAACAATATTTAAGATAAATAGAAATATTATCTCTAATTCACAAGACATTGTGTTTGCCTATCAAAATAAATTTAAAAATAAGCCAACATCTAAAGACTATGGAGCATCAAGAATAAAAAGATGAGCTTAAAAGCAATAAAAAAAAATACTGATTACCCACATAGGAATGATAATTAGATCTACAACTAACTTCTCATCAGAAGGCAATGACTTGGGACTTCCCTAGTGGCGCAGTGGTTAAGAATCCATCTGCCAATGCAGGGGACACTGGTTTGATCCATGGTCCAGGAAGATCCCACGTGCCATGGAGCAACTAAGCCCATGCGCCACAACTACTGAGCCTGCTCTCCAGAGCTCTCGAGCCACAACTACTGAGTCCGCGTGCCACAACTACTGAAGCCTGCATACCTAGAGCCTGTGCTCCGCAAAAAGAGAAGCCACCACAATGAGAAGCCTGCGCACCGCAACGAAGAGTAGCCCCCGCTCACCGCAACTAGAGAAAGCCTGTGCACAGCAATGAAGACCCAAAGCAACCAAAAATAAATAAATAAAATATAAACTTTAAAAAAAATTTACCTCAAAAAAAAGAGAAGGCAATGACTTAAGGTCATCAATATGCAGAGAGAAAAAAATTTCAATTAAGAATTGTGTACCCAACAAAATTACTTTTTAAGAACAAAGATGATATAGAAAGAATATCTATAAATCAATAATAAAACAACAATCCAGTTAAATATAAAGAGATATGAACAAGTAATTCATAAAAGCGAATATCCAAATGACTAATAAGAATACAAAAGATATTCATTAATCTTCAGTTATTAGGAGAATGCAAATTTTAAAACTACACAGGGATTCTACTACATCCATATCAGAGTGGCCAAAACTAAAATTAATAAGATAAATAATGCCAAGTGTTGGCAAGAATGGGAAAGCAACTTAAACTCATATCTATTGCTGTTATGAATGTGAATTAGTATAAACACTTTGGAACACTATTTGGCAATGTCTACTAAACCTAAACATATATATATATATATATAGGATATATATATATAGGATATATATATATATATCTCCTATTAACCAGCAAGTCCACAACTGAATATATATGCAAAAGAAATGAGAGTTTATGTCCTCTAGAAGATATATTTAAAAAGGTTTTAGGAGCTTCATTCATAATAGCCAAAAAACTGCAAACAACTCAAATATTGATCAATAATTGAATGAATAAATAAATTATGATACATGCATACAATGCACTACTGCACAGCAATGAAAAAGAATGAGCTACTGCTACATGCAACAATAGGAATGAATCTCATAGACATAATGTTGAATAAAAGAAACCATACTAAATAAAAGTACATATTGTAAGATTCCCTTAATATGGCACTTTTATAACCTAATTTACAGTGATAGGCATCAAAACAGTACTTTTGGGGTTTACTAAATGGGAAACAGGAAGAGGGAGCCTGGTAGGGTGCTGAAATTATTCTCTATCTTGATCTGGAGGATGGTTAAATGAGTGTGCCCGTGTATATGTATATATATGTAATTGTGTGTGTACATAAATATTTTAAATATGCATTTACATATTCAAAATAGACTTGTACATCTTACTACATATGAATTATGCTAAAAAAAATACAAAAAGAGATAGTTCAAGAAACAGAAAAATGACCCCAAAAGTATGGTCTTAGATCAAAGAAGTACTGGGAAGCAAAAGATTGGCAAACATGTGCATAAATATAAATAAATATTGTCTCTATAAAGTAATGTTTCGAGTGTATGGGTTTTAAAAGGAGTTAGAGATAGAATTAAAATGTTGACAAAATGGCCCAAAAGTTCAATGGAGTAATCTGAGTTAAACTGTTCTAAGATCCCAGTTCTTTCTAAGAAGGAGATTATTTTATTATGCATGGTAATACTTCAGAAGTCATTACAAAAATAATAGAAAAGAACTATTTAATTTTCAAAAACAACTCAGTCAATGTTGATTTAACAAGCAAGAAATGTAGAAGAAGTGGGAAACTTAGAAATCCTAAAAAAGAATAAAATCAAGTCCAAAATGTCCATAAAGAAAATGAATGCAAATAAATTTAACATGACAATTAAGAGATATTGCCACACTGCATTGAAAAACATACCTACAACCTAAAACCTAATGACATGTAAAGTTTGTAAGTACTAGAAGAAAAAGATATACTACTTAAATTATAAACTAAAGAAGGCTTAAGTTATTATCAGAAAAAAAATTCAGATAAAAAGGATTATTAGGGTTCGAGAAGGTCATAAAAGTTTCAGTTCAACCAGAATCATAATTATAAATTTGTATGCATCTAATAAAATAGCCTCAAAATATATAAAGTAAAATTTAATAGAACTATAGGATGAAATTGATAATGCTATCATTAAGTGGGAGATTTCAACATACTTCTTTCAATTATTTATGGATCAAGCAAAAGAGAAATTAAGATATAAAAGATTGTACAATGCCATTTACCAACCTGTACCCAAAAACTGGAAAATAAACATTTTTCTCAAGCACATATAGTACACATGTAACAATTAACTGCATAATTGACCATAAATAATGTCAAAATTTTTCAAAGAATTAGTTTATGAGTTCCTTCTCTTCTGACAATGTAAATTAATTAGATGTCAGTAACAAAATATAAGGAAAAAACCCTATGTTTGTAAATGTAAAACATACTACTAAATAACTCAGTTGTCAAAGATGAAATCAGAATAGATATATTAAAATGAATATCTCAGAAGTGAAATGTACTATGGAATTCAGCAGAAGTGGTACTTTGAAAACTAAAAATAGCTTAAAGTTGTTAGAAAATAATAAGAGCTAAAAATTAATGAGCTATGTGCCCAAATTAACAAAATATAAGGAAGAGTTCAGAATTAGAAAAGAATAAAATTATAAAAGTTAAAATAAAGTCAAAAGTTGGTCTTTGCAAAAACTAATAAAGAAACTTTTAATTCAACTGTAAAGAAAAGATGAGAAGGCACAAAAATATTAGGAATAAAAATGTAGACATAGCAAAAATTCCAGGAGAATACTAAGAAAAATTTATGCCCCCAAATTTGATAACTTTGATAAAATAGATACATTTCTAAATAATTTTTTTAAATAAAATGGACTCAGGGGGACATACAATACCCAAAGACTTCTTTACAATTAAAGAAATTGAATCAGTAGTAAAAACTCTTTCAACAAAGAAAACACTGAGCCCAAATACTTTAGTAGGCAAAATCTACCCAGTCTTCAAGATTTTTACAGCTTTATATAATACCTTTCAAATTATAGCAATAAAGGAATTACTAAACTCATTCTATGAAGCCAATATAGCTTTGATACCAAAATCACATAAGAATAGTAAGAGAAAAAGAAAGTAAATTATAAGCCAATTTCTTTCATGATCATAGGTGCAATGAGCCTATACAAAATAATAATAAATTAAACACAGTATTATGTAAAAATAATAATATACCATGACCAAGCTGGGCTTATTCCAGAAATGCAAGAGTCACTTAAAATTATAAAGCATATAAATATCATTAACTTGGTAAACAAATTAAGATCATATCAATAGAAACAGAAAAAGCATTAGATATAAATTAATATTAAATCATGATATTTAAAATTTTCAAGATGCAAACAGAAGTGAGAATTATCAACCTAAAAGGAAATTTATCAAAATCCCACAGAAAATATAATTATAGTAGAAAAATGTTAGAAGCCTACTTTAAAAAATCAGAAATAAGATACAGATGCCTTTTTTACTGTATCTATTCAATGTTCTAGCTAGAGAGATAAGACAAAGAAATAAAAGATATAACAATTGGAAAGGCATAAATAAAAGTGTCATTATTTACAGAAAATATAACTGTCTAGATGAAAATTCCAAAAAGACATACAGATAGATTTAATTAAATGAGAGAGTTTAGCAAAGAGACTGGATATAATACCAATATGCATAATTAAATGCATCTCTATACAGCAGCAATTAATAGAAAGCATTTTGAAAAAAAGATACTGTCTGCAATAGCAATAAAAATATTCTGTACCTAAGAAAAAATCTAATGAAAGATAATACAAGAGATGTATACAGAATATTATTAATCTGTATTAATAGCAAAAGAAGAAAACCTAAATTTAAATGATTTCGTCTGGGTCCCTCTATCCACTAACGGTAGAACCTGAGAAAACGCTTTTAGTAAAAGTCATTTACTGAGAGCCTGATCTCATAAGAAGGAATGAGGGATGAGGGAAGTTAAACAGCGAAGGAGAGAGATCCAACACAAGGATGCATTTTTTTGAGCTGGCCATTTTTACACGCAACTGGATATTTTCTGCCATGGAATCATTTGAGAAACCTTATGAAAAGCATCTCACGACCTTTTTCTCTTGTGAATAAAGGCAGTTGCATTTATCTATTGATTCCCATTTCCCAATGATCAAGCATTGCTAAAAAGGGTATTAACTACTCTGTCTTCCAGGATGTGCCATGAGTGGTTCCCAACAGACCTCTTATAGTAAAGAAGACCCAGCCTAGGAAGCAAAAGAACTGTCATGAGATTGAGGAGGGGCACTGTCAGATTGCACATATGTGAAGCCAGTTAAAGTTTGCATGGAATTGGTCACCGTGGCTGTGGCTAGAATGAGAAGTGAGGCTGAGAGGATTTGCAATGATGTACAAGAAGCATCCAATACAGACACATACCATGTTCATAGACAGAAAGACTTAATATTGTAAATATGTCAATTCTTTCCACACTCAATTCCAATCAAAATCTGAAACTTTCTTTATGGACTTTTTAAGCCCATTCTAAAATTATATGGAAAACCAAAGGGTCAACAATAGACTAGACATTTCTAAAGAAGAATAACATATGGGTTACTTGCCTCACCAGTTATCCAGATTTATAAAGCTAACATTATAATGTGGTATACAAACAATTGACCAATGGAAGGAAAACCAGTTGCCAGAAATATATCATACATATGGAAACTCGATATTGATGGGTTCTGTAGACTACTGGAGGGAAAGGTGAGTAAAGTATGTTTGGGTAATTAGTTGTCTCCATGAAAAAAAAAAAAGAAAGAAAGAAATTGGACTTCTACCTCAGACCATTTATAAAAATCAATTCTCACTGTATTAAAATTTTAAATGCAAAAGGCTAATTTCCAAATCTTTTAGCAGAAAATAAAGGGGAATATTGTTAGTATCTTAGGATAGAGAAGAGTTTCTTAAAACAATTAATTGATAAAATCAACTAAATTAATGTTAAGAATGGCTGTTAATCAAAATATAACACAAATAAACTGAAAACAAATGACACAAATGTTTTCAGAGAATTTTTTTTAACATGTTAAAGCCATATCAATGTTATACAGCCTTGAATGGAATTAGAGCCAGATAGTAATCCAAAGGCAGTAAAGTAACAACTCACTACCCAAGAGCAGAACAAGCTGTGTCCTCATTGTTTTTCAACACAGGCACTCTTGGCATTTGGGGTAGGACCACTCCTTGGTGTGTAAGACTATGCCATGTGTTGCTGGAGGTTTATCATACTGACTTTCACCTCCTAAATGCTAGGAGCAACTATCAGTTATCATGACAACACAAATGTCTCAATACATTTTAAGTATTCCCAGGAATTGGGCAGTGCCTCCACTGGTTGAAAATCAATTTGATTCTACCTAGAAAATACATTTTTAAAAAAACAGAATAAGAGAGAGAACTGAACCACAGTTGAGGGCTAAGCTTCCAAGTCATGGAGAAAATCAGATGTTTTTGCAAAGAGTGAAGGAGTTAACTGTCTGAAGGCCTGTCTGAAGCTTCAGGAAGAAACCTTGGGGGAGGCCCAGTAAGGAAAGCTTATTTTCTTTTCTGGTGCATTGGAGTGCAACCTGGAGATCTCTATCCAGAGAAAAGGATAAGAAACAGATTTTGAGGGAACTGAATCTTCCATTGGATGATTTCCCCAGACAAAAACCAAGAAAACTTCCAAAACCATCTAAGAAAGACCATACAGTTTGAAAAGAACTAGGTTTCTTGACTTATATATTGGGCCATCAAGGAAGGGATTACTGAGGGGGAAAAAATGTTCCATTTCATGGCCAATCAGGGCAGAAAGAAATACAGGAGGAAATAATAAAGTGCCAACTCCCGAAGATGAAATCATGGCAAATCCCTTGGGGCTTGAGAAAAATGAAAAGGGCATACAAAATTACAAAGCAGTCAAATGTCTGTCCCAGATAATGGACACAGGTGTATCCCTTAACACGCCCAGACTCTATCCTACTTATCTAAGATTAACTTGTGTAATTATTATTTGTTGCACAATAATATTGGGTTCGTGTAAACTCAGTTTTCAAAGTCTGTAACTCATGTAGGATGATTATATATTCACTTAATAATAAAGGAAACATGGACTAAAAGCATTTAGCTATAAAGATTAAATTTACAGGAACACTGGAGAGAGCTTTTGCTTACAAAAAGGGCCTATACAGTAAATAAAAAATAAAATGAATGAAATAATATATATTTATCATGTATAATATAATAAATGATGTTATAATAATATAATAAATTATATATTATATGTTATGATAATGTGAAAATGAAAAATAATATATAGTATATATAGTAAACATAAAAAGATGAAAAGGATTTGCATAAGCTAATAGCATTGGTATTCAGCTATACTGCTTTTTAAACTACTAATGATTATCCATGGTTATAAGAGTAAAGGTCATCATCAGTCTTCTACATCACATAACTGGATTTTTCAGAGACCCATTCACCTGCATAAAGCCATGTCCATTCATCCGTGCATTTATTCACTCAATAAACACCAGCTCTGTCCCTACCATTTGCCAAGCACTAGAGAAGTAGTTAGGAATCTCTGCCCTATAAAAGATTATAGCTTATTAGGGAAGATAGAGAAACAAAACAAACACTAGAGTTACAGAAGATAAATTTTTTCATAGGGAACACTGAACAGCTAAATAATGTATGTATTATGGGAGTCACGGGGACAGAACAGAAAGCAGTTTAAAAGATCTTCCTAAGGTGACACTGATTTGAATTTTGAAAGATATATAGTAGTTAAATAGGAGGAAGCATTTGAGAAAACAGAATAGCATATGCAAAGGGCCAAAGGTGTAAAACACTATAAACCTCAGTAACAGGATAGGGCTGAAGCACTGGATCAGTGTGGGAATGGGGCAAGTTTAGAGTGTCAGGCACTGGTCCCAACAAGAACTTTGATAAGCCTAGGCCTCCAATTTAGAACTGTTACTGGAAGGCATAGGGATCCACTAAAGGAATTTAAATAAGAAGCTGAAATGCTCTGATTTACATTTTGAAAGATCTTTCTGTTGGGGGGATGGAGGGTGGCCTGACTCAGGACAGGGATAACAGTCAGGGTTTTGCAGTGATCCAGGTGAGACACAATGAGGGCTTAAAAGCAGGCAGAGGCAGAGGATTTGAGAGGAAGAGGACTTATAAAAAAGGTATTGAGGGGCTTCCCTGGTGGTGCAGTGGTTGAGAGTCCGCCTGCCGATGCAGGGGACACGGGTTCGTGCCCCCGTCCGGGAGGATCCCACATGCCGCGGAGTGGCTGGGCCCATGAGCCATGGCCGCTGAGCCTGCGCGTCCGGAGCCTGTGCTCCGCAACAGGAGAGGCCACAACAGTGAGAGGCCCGCGTACTGCAAAAAAAAAAAGGGTATTGAGGAGGCAGACTTCACAGAATTGGTGGCTGATAGGATTGGTGAAGATGGAAGAGAGGTAGGTGTCACCAGGTTCTGGCTTGAGTATCATTTGCCTTACAGTTGGAGAACTTTAGAAATGAGAGTAGGCAATAGAGAAGAGAGTGAGTTCAGCTGGGGATATGCTGACTTTGTGGAATCCAGGAGACACCCAAATAAGAAGTAACATTTCATAGGCAATTAAATATATGGTATCTACACTCAGAAATAAGGTCTGGGTTTAAGAGTCAGATGTGTTTGCCTTCACAAGTAGCAGCTGATGCTAAGTTGGAGAATAGGGAAAATAGAGAGTGAGAAGAACTAAGCACAGCATCATGGAGATAACATTTCAAGGACCAAGAGAGGAAGAGCAACTACAAGAGACTTAACAAGAGCATCCAGAGAAGAACAAAAGCAACAAAGAGCCATGTCATAGAGGCCAAGGACAAAAGAAGAATGGTCACAACAGGAGGATAAAGAAGATTACAAAATTGTTCATAAGTCGTTCATTGCGCTTATGAATCAGGAGGCCATTGGCCATGCTAGGGGCAGCAGTTTAGGTGGAGTGAGGGGTTACAATGTTGAGAAGTGGGGGAGAAAGAGTGAGGAGGAGAGGAAATGGAGATTCTGATGGACATAGCTCTTCCAGAAACTTAGCTATGGAGTCAAGAAGAGACAGTGGCTTGAGGGGCTCAAGAGATTGAAGGAGGGTTCTTGGCCCTATATTTCTGCACACAGTTCACAAATGCACAAGTACAGCACGTGGATACACAAGGAAATGTGCCTTCTTTATTTTGTGATTATTCCACCCAACAGGGTAGAATGGAATACATTTAATTATTATAAATGTTCTCATTCTCTTACAGCTTAAATGGCCTCTCCTGATGAGTTCATCTCTTTCAGGTAAATGCCCTGTTCTTCCCCAAGAACACCTGCATTAATGACACCATTGGGGGGTTAATATGTGCAAGGCACCTGTTCAAGAATTTTACAAAAATTATTTAAACTGTCATAACTACCCTATTTTTACTTCAGTAATGAGGAAAATGAGTAAGTTGACCAAGGTCAGGCAGCTAATAAGTGTTGAAACCACGATTCAAGCTTATGCAACCCAACTTCAGGGCCTGTGCTCGCAGCCACACTTAGCTAACACCATGAAGTTGTCTGGGCACGTGGAGGATTGAGAGAAATGAGTCCTAGGATCCTTACGGCCTCCGCTCATCCAATGATTGGATCTGCTCCCTGCACTGGTGAATGCTGCGGTGCAATGGGTCCCCTCTGATCCTCAAGCTGGTAAGCACTACTAGGTTCTAATGATGGCCTATGGACACCCAGATCTCCACACACTGTGGTCCATTCCTCCTCTGCTTAGGCTCTCTCAGCACCTCTTTGTCCCTTTCCACAGCATCTAAGGACATCTGGAAGTCCCATGTGTCCCCTACAGGCCTGGGAACTAGTGGCTCTGCCTTAAGCACATCCTCCTTCAATCACTGGGTGCTATTTCCTTTACATCATGTTGAACACTGCAGCTAGCTGCACCCTCCCCCATAATGCCTGTCATCATTGCCCTACATCTTCCTCTCATTTTGCTGCTTCAGGCCTCAGGTCTAAACAGAAACATTTCTCATTTCTCTCTGTCTCCGATTCTGAGGTCCAGCTACACTTTCCATATAATAATCAGCCGAATTTGTATGTTAATGAGAGCTAAAGAAATTTAGAAAAGGCATATCCTTCTCACCAAAAATTATTGCCTCACTGCATACTCAAGAAATTCAGCCTATGACTAAAGCTGATCAGTCCTACCTTTGTTCCAGGCAGAATTGTCACCGTCCTCTCATTCTGTGGGGCGACGGGCCTCATGGGCCAGCTGTACAGGTAGGAGGCTGGAAGAGAACGTGACATTAAAGGGGAGATTAAAGTGCATTGGTTTAATATCTTTAAAATATTATCAACAGATATGTGCCTAAAAACCTTTAGGATTATAAACAAGTCTAAGTAAGTAAAGTCTTCCTATTCCCCTCTCCCTAACACTGTTCTTCCTTTTAGTCTGGGAATTTAATCCTGTATTTGGTCACAGATTTGCCTTCTATAATTTTATTATAGCCCTTTTTAATTTTTGCAGCCAGAGTGGGAGAGACTCAAGCTTGTCAACATTTTGCATCTTGAGAAAAAAGATTATTGTAACAAGGTACTTTTATTTAGGACCAGAACTGACTTGGGTGTCTAATGAGTCATACACAAATGAGAAATTTAATACTACATATGCAAATATTTTCATTACATAAATAAGACATATTTTCCTTACAGGAGTTCAGCTTACAGATTTAGAGTGTAATAAAAGAACTACTGGTATTATTTACATCAGCAACACAGATACTCTAGCTTTAAAAGGTGGCATTGATACTTATAAGCCTGACTTCTCTATCTGCTTTAATGAATGCGTTCATGAATTATATGTATCTGTGTGCAGTAAGCCATCAACCAACACATCTTATTGCTGGTTCTTTTAATGTAGGTTGGAAAATCATCTACAAGCTCATACAAATTAACAAGTGAAGCAATAAGACTGTAATAGATGAGCATATAAGAAACATGATCAAACATTTCATACAAGAGAAAAAAACAACTAATAAACATATAGAGAAAGAACTTTTTCATACTGAAGAAGAGCAGACAAGAAGATAAATGATGTATGATTAGTGATCATTCAATTAAGAAAAACTTAAAATGATAACACTCAATTATTATAAAGTTGAATGAAAGTAGGACCCTCATATGTTTATAACCACGTAACAGCTTTAGAAAACAATTTGGAAATACTCTCTGAGACTATATTATAGTCACACACTTGTGCCAAGTAATCCTAATCCTGGGAATTTATCTTAATGAAGTGATCCAAAATAAGAAAAACAATTTGGGTTCTACAATAATAATTTGGAGTTGGCAAACTTTTTCTGCAAAGGTCCAGATAATAAATATTTTAGGCCTTTGTGGGCCATAGGGTTTCTGTCTTAACTACTCAACTCTGCCTTTACAGTGAAAAAGCAGCCATAGATGATATGTAAATGAGTATGTTTGGCTGTGTTCCAATGAAACTTTATTTACAAAAATAAGTAGTGGACAGGATTTGGCTTTTGGCCCAAACCCAGCTTTACAATGTTATTAATGGCAAATGAGTGGAAAAATCTAACAAATCTTAACAATTAGAACACAGTTGCATAAAATATGATAATCCACTTAATGGTTGATTAGGTAGCCATTAAGATAACAACAATTATAAAAACTGTAGCAGCATGGGAAATGTTAAGAAGCAGGATCCAAAATTATATACACAGCAAGAATATAAACATATAAAATTCTATCCATACAAGGACAAAGGCTAAAAGGGAATACATAGAAATTGCAAATAATTGTTTGCTATGATGGATGAGATTTGAAGCTTATTATTTTCATCATCAGTATTAAAAATTTGCTTGAGAGGTAACACAATCTTTAAACACTCGGAGCGACACTGTATTGCTGTCATCACAAGGCATCTGCCCTTTCGTTAGAAAAAGTGCCGGGAAAACAAGGCAGAGGCTTTAGGCGCTTCAGTAGATCTAGGGTGATTATGTGTAGTTTCATAACCACAGACAAATTCCTAACTCTGGTCCATCATCTTGCAAATTGGCTACAATGGCCGCAAACGATCAGATGAAAAATTTGCATGGCTTAAACAAATCCCTTTGCACTACTGGGGCCAACTCAAAGGGCCTATCAAGCTAATGGTCAATTAACAGCATGTCATCATAGAGGATGGTGGCCCATATATTTTAGATCTCATTCTTGTTGCAGCATGCCAGAGCCTTCCTTAAACAAAATCCCATATTTATCACCAATTGAGCATAGCTTGAAGTCATGGTCATAAAATCTTTATACTGCAGTATACTACTTAATACTGCTTACTATGTTTATGCTATCTCCTTTGGTCTACAGAACTCACTGTAAAAGAATATTGGAAAATTTTAATATAATTCTTGATTTCTATGGGCACATTAAAAACATACATAACCACTCTATAGTTTGATAGTTAAGAGCAACGGTCTGGATCCAGACGGCCTGGATTTAAATTCCTGTTTCTTAACTTACTATATATATGAACGTAGGCAACTTGATTAACTTCCCTATGCCTCAGTTTCCTCATCTGTAAAATAGATATAGTAGCAGAACCTACCTCCTAGGATTGATTAAATAAATTACTGATGCAAATTGCTTAGAATATAGTTTAGCATACTCAGCAATACTGAGGATGCAGTGTTTCTGAATACTTAATAATTGTCTATTATTGTCTTGAAAAACTGTATTCCACTAATATTTTATTTCAAATCACTATTGTTCATGAAATTTTGTCTCACCACTCTATTCATATTATTTTCTCCTCAGGCAGCACATAAAAACGTATGTCAATTTCCTAAATAGACAATGGTTCAATACCACATCTCACAAATCTATAGCACTGTAAAAAGTGCAATGGAAAAAAATCAGATTTACTCCGGTAATAGTCTTAATTTCACTGTTCCTCCACAAACACTGCTTACTATCTAAAAGCAATACTGACAGTCACTTTCCCCCGCCCCCAGGCTCCAAGAAACACTGCTAATAAGGTGACAAAAGTTATCTTAGACTTTCAGTGGGAGCTACGTGGGAGATGAGGTGGGTCCTCTCCAGGACGGTTCTAGGAAGCAGGTGGAAAATTTGTCCTGGGGCTTGTGCTGTCAGACAAAAGCAAGGATCCGACTAAGCAAAACAGTGAATATTGTATTTTTTATTATAAGTCATAATCAGCATTTATAGAATTTTCAATAGTTGCTGTCAACACCCTGCATTTACTATCCAAGTGTTGCCAGTTGAGCAAGTTTGTAAGGTATAAATCATATTCTGAAAACAGCATCGGAGTTGAAAAGTAAATAATATATCTAAGTGGGTAATAGCATGCTTTATTTGCTGCCATTTGTAAGAATAAATATATTTATACTTTCCTACTTATACTAAAATCACCATTTTTACACTTGCCAATATGCCTTTTGTAGTGTAGCACAAAGTGCTTTTCCAACTTTGCCCATAAGTCTTCTGCAGATTTTTCTGCTCACCTGTTAAGTTTAGCCAGACTTCACGAGCCTCCTAACAAAGTTGATGACCAGATTATAGTTTAGAAGTAGTTATAATCTCAACTGGAAGGTCAGTAAAATGAAATTTTATAGAAAATATTTCCAAATACAGTCTAAGATGCAGAAATGGTTAAAAAAAGATTTTGGAATGTTTGTTAACCAAAACACCTTGTGGCTTACATAGCAATGTATTCATTGTATGTCTTATTATGCAAGACATGTTCCAAAGAAACATATTCAAGATGCAAATTCCTGAGCCCCACCCCGGCAGATCCTGATTCAGCAAACCCAGAATGGGGCCCAGTAATCTGCATTCTTCCCTGGTATCCTGCTGTCTTTTATTGAGTGTATCTCAGACCACATATTGATAAAGACTGTGATAGACAATCACAGTGTTTCCACACCTCCACCATCAGAGAATATTGAGAGTATGAATTTATGTAGTAGTTTGTATACCTTTGTTGACAAACAAAATCATCCTGAATTAGGTTCTAAATGAGGCTTTGCTGCTTAATGTGTGATCACCAGGCCAAGATACTTGGATTCTCTCATACTTTATCGTCATAGTTTGTTGGTTACTTCCCCAGCACCTCTTACCCGAGACAGCAACCTGAATTTCCCAGCAATGCAGCTGGTGTGGGATTTGATCCTTCCTTTAGCTCCAGTTGGAAGTTGGCTGCCTTAAGCCATTCAGCAAATCTGATCCCATTAATCACAGAGATTAATTCAAAAGGAGTGACACATGACCCAAGGCCAGTCAGGGCCAGGAAAACTCACTTCAGGGATTTTATTTGAAATATCAGGAAGAGAGACTCTGTTTCCTGGTGGAAGTGCCAGGAAGCATGTGGCTAGGAGCTGCTAGCCCCTGATTTGGGCCCCAAGCTGGGAAAACAGGACTGAGAAATAGAGCCAGGAACCTGAGCCTAATCTTGGGATCTGAGCCCTGGATAAAGTCTCTCTGTCACTTTGAACATTCAGTTCTGTGAGCCCTCAGATTCCATTTTTCACTTAAGGTTGTTTGAATCAGTTTTGTGTTACATGCAACCCAAAGCATCCTAACTGATGTACCTGTGAAATGAGAACATTTTGCTAGATGTCTCCCTTTCAAAAATACCTATGATCTTTAAAATTCTTTAAAGTTGAAGATTAGATTGATTAAATTACCCAGTAATATCCAGAGAATGCTCTGCACACAAATTGAATAGAGACCTTATCTTCTGTTAACTTATAAACTGACTGGGAAATTTTCAACTGGCTACTCTTTGGCAAATATTTTGGAAGTAGCTCTTAATTGGGCCAAGTACTAAAAATATGTGAAATGGGGTATAATTTATTATTCTATGTCCTACTGGACACACTAAGTGCCACCAATAATTGAATTCTTATGTTGATCTTAACCAAAGGGAGAGTATGATCTAGACAATGGGTAGACTGGGTAAGATGAGAAGAGGAAGAACTTTAGCAGAGATTAGTCTACTGAACCAGGTGTCACAATGGATCTTAAGGTATTAAAGATGGTCGTTTTACAGAAAGGAAATGAGTTATTAGCAATGTATCAAAGAGTTCTTCCAAGAAATGTAAAATTATATTTTTCCCAATTCCAAAATACATTTCAGTTCAATTCAACCAAATTCATTGCCATCTCAGATATAAATTTAGAAATTTTCCTATATTCTGAATCTTCAGATCGTGTTCCACATAATACAGGTTTCCCATAATGTTTTGGGAAGTAATTAAATATATTAAAAATAACATTTGTGGGCTTTCCTGGTGGCGCAGTGGTTGAGAGTACACCTGCCGATGCAGGGGACACGGGTTCGTGCCCCAGTCCGGGAAGATTCCACATGCCACGGAGCGGCTGGGCCCGTGAGCCATGGCCGCTGAGCCTGCGCATCCGGAGCCTGTGCTCTGCAACGGGAGAGGCCGCAACAGTGAGAGGCCCGCACACCGCAAAAAATAAAATAAAATAAAATAATGACATTTGTGTTACCATATTGCTTTCCAAATTAATATGTTGTTACATGTGGTATGATCTATTCTGGCCATCTCTCTTGAATTAATTGGGATTACAAGCCCTCAGCTTTAGGCTCATCACTACAAAAGAATCTGTCAGATAATATGTAGAGACGGAGCCAAGCATAAAGCTAGATCTTACAAAGCTTACACTTTTCATCTCTGTAAATCATAATTCCAGTGCTTGCAACATTCTGAGTTCAGACACCACAGGCAGTAATAACTGGCTTAAATGCTTTCACGGTACAGCTGTTTGCAACAATACCTCCATTCATAACTCTCAAAAAATAAAATGGCAGCTACAAGTGCCTTGAAAGAACATATGCTCCTCTTTACATTGTCCTACAGGTTAACCCCCAGGATGCTCTCAGCTCCACACAGCAGTAGCGGTAAATGAAAGCATTACGTCCAAAGTTATTGCACAAGGCCATGCATAACTACACATATCTCCGTGTTTTCTCAGTGAGGAATCTATGTTTGAATTGCACTGTGAAATTATTCTTTGTGTTCTGGTGAATTTGTTCATATTAGCATAAAAACTTCAAAACATCTTATCTGGCTGTTAAGCAGAATTACACTCAAGTCCTGACAGAAGTGCTGCAGTAGGGACTGCATGAGTGGAGACCCTTTTTAGTTGGACATTAACGAAACCCAACTCAAACTGGCTTATGGAAAGGGGGAATGTAGTGACCTTGCAATTGGAAAGTTGGAAATGGATATATCTTTAAGCAAGAGATGGGTCTCAGGTTAAAAATGTACTTGGAGAGCTCTGCCTCTCTCCTTCCCCGTCTTTCAGCGATGCTTATCTCTACTTGTTATATCACAGGCAGACTCTTCCTGTGTGTGTGTCAGACAAGATGACATCCCTCAGCCCCAGATGCACATGTGCCCTGCTTAGCAATCACAGTGGAATTAGACATCCTCCACCCATCAAAGTCACATATCAATCTCCGAAAAGACACTAACTTAGTTTTCTTGAGTCACATGCACTTTCCTGAATCAATCCTTGGCACACCGATAGCTGGGCTTGGCCACATGCTTACCCAAGAAGTGGGGACAGGCCATTCTGACTGACATCACCACCTGGATCACGAAGAATGGCGGAGGAGTAGAGAGGAGGATGGCAAATAATACTGAGCATACAAAATCTACAGCTTCCACCAGTCCCTGCAAACCTTCTGTCCTCCTGATAAAAGTACAGGCCCTAAAGAAAACATTTTCACCATATGGAAAAGACTGTCCCAATAAAGGGGATAGATCCTATAGGTTTTTATAAGTTTTCATTTGTAAACATTTTTAAACCAATCAGTCAGCACTGAAAGATCATTTATACCTGAACCAATGCATGAGTGGCATTTGTATATAATATTTCCTATGTGGATGGGGGACATTTGACATTTTCTGCAAATTCTAAAATCATGTGAATAATGTGAAGACTTGAATCTGGAGAATATAATGGGTAAATAGAAAATAAATCAGGTGAATGCTTTACACTCAAAGCTTGAGCGAGAAGGGGATCTTCAATTAGACTATAATGTGGGAAATAAATTACTTCCCAATGAAAATTTATCACTTGCATTTAAATTCAAAATGAGGAATTTCACATTATTTTACTTCATCAGGTTAAAATAGTCATTGGATTTAATTATGACACTTATAGAACACGGCTTTTCAGTATCAATAGTCATACCTACTTCCACCCTGAAAATAGCATAAACACTTAGGTTCAAAATTAAAAGCCATCCCTACCCTTAAAGTGGGTGATTATTCTCGCATCCTAGTTTAAAGCTTCTTTGGATAAACAATTATTTCTTAATGTGCTTTCCAAATGCACATAAAAATGGTCAGTGGGAAACCAGTGTGATATTATAGGGACTAATTCAGTTCCAGCTAACTGAGTAGAGTTTAAAAGGGAAATGGTTATTCTTCAACTGCTTTCTCTAAAGTTTGACAAAATTGTAGACTCAAGAATTTATTCACAGGTTTGAACATTCACACTGAACTCTGGTCTTTAGGAACAGAGCTCTCTAGCTGGTAAAACAGGTTCTTATTTTTGAGGGGAAAAAAAAAGTTCCTGAACCTAAGAACAGCAATTTCCTGCTTACGAAGCAAAGGTTAGATCTATATATCCTGCCTGCTGTGCAGCCTTTATGTCATTACGGAGAACTTGTCTAGCAGGGTAAAAAAATAGTTAGAAATCATAAAAATAACTATAGAAACTGTAAAAAAAGAAAAGACAACTATAAATTTAAAGTTGCTATTATCACTCATGCTTATTATACAAGAGAGAAAACAATAGCTGGGTTAAAAATTAAGACAAAAGTATAATTTAGTGAGTTTACTGATCCCAACAATTTCAGAGACAGGTAAGAGTTTTTGCTAAATCACAATGTGACTAGAATCACTAATTTGGCTATTTCCTCAGTAGGGATCTCAACCAATAAAATACGGTTTATTTCACAGTCTTTCAAACTCATGAAATCCTTACAGTACTTTTATTATTTCTGAGATATAACAGAAAACTCTTTCTAAGAATATTAGTTCTATTTCACTATGCATACAAGATAAGAGGACTCACACAATTGCTTTCAACCCTTTGTTTCTTTACTAAAATCCAACTGAAACTGCAAGTCATTGCTCTTTTGACTGAAGTTTATCCCCAACCTATAAATCCCTTCTTGGTAATTGGTATGATGAATTCACTGAACTTTTCTTACTTTATATCAAAGTTTTTCCTTCTCTCAATTCTCCCAAGTATAGAAGCTTTAAATAACCACGTTTTTAGTGCTGTTCTCAGAATGAAATTTTTTAAATTAATATTTCCACATATTTTTGTTTAAGTTGAAACAAATCTAGGATTCCATTTGCCGTATAATCTTGTCACTGTTCTAGAAAACAAGCTAAAAACCAAGTATCATTCAAAACTCTCAATTTTTTAATGTAATTAATCATTGTTAACTTCTTTAATCTTAGCAAGCTCATCTAACCAAGTATGTTTTCAGTTTATATATGTTATTTGCCAGCAAACTAAATTAAAATATAACTAGAACAAGATATAAAATTGGTAATGGTTAACAATTACAAAAGATATTCTTTAATTACGAAACATTTTGATCTTTCACTTCAACTTATCTAAAGACGTGTTTTTAGAGTGGTTAGACCAGGCCATATAAAGGGTGTAAAAGATGCTATGACTCAACTTTACTACATGAGAGTGGACCCATTCCACCCATGTCATTTAGAGGCCAACTCTATGCTGCCTCAGTAAAAAATTACCTTCGTGCCTGGGGTATAAGAGATTCCAACCTGTCTGAGCACGTCTAAGAAACTGACAGTATAGGCACAATGATTCAGAAGCCTCTTGGGAAAGCTACATCACTTTGGGCCTCATCTTATGGAGTACAAAACAAAGTAGAAAGAGTAATTTGTCTTCCTGGATCCTCTTCACTATCAAACACCATCCAGCTTTGGCACTCTAAAGGATGTCAGTTCTGAAGCCTGGTGGAACAGCTGCGGGGACCTACTGAAGCAACAGGAAAGACTATGGAGCCTGCTGAAATGGCTGCTGAGAGAAATCCCATCTGGTCTCCATGCCAAAAATCGTTGTCTCTCTCCAAAGCAACAGAGAATCATTTTTCTCCTGCCCTCTGTGACCATAATTGATTAGATTTCCCTCTTCTTGTTGGCTGCTAGAAAGCTTAGAGCCAACTTCTATTTCTGGCACTATTATAGACCAGATATCCTGAAAGACCTTGCCAATAAAGATGACTAAAATGTTGAATTAAGAAAAAATAGATATTTAATTGCATTGCGGAGATGACACAAAAGAAGACCACAGAGGCCAAAATTAAAGTGAAAGCAGACACCCAGAAGTTAGACAAGTACCAATGCCAGCTTTCCCTCTGAGTGCTTGTGCTGAGCCCTGAAGACCTTGAGTTTCCACCATGACAACTGCCTAGGGTTTGGAGGGCAAGAGATAAATACATGCCCAGAGTGGGAAAGTAAATAGGAAGATAGGTCCACATAGTGCTGATATATCAAAGAGCAACATATTCTCAGTCTTAGGACAAGTGAAAAATAAACCCACCTAACAAAAATGGACAGCACAGAAATTTCCCTGTCTCAACTTTGGAGCAAAGTAGGAAAAAAAAAGATATCTTGAGAATTTACACCAGTGAAGTTCAAATTCACCTACCTATGTGATATAGAACACTTGGCAGAGAATTTTATTTGAAGTAGCCCAACTGAAGAGTATGTGTGCCTAAGATGACTGAAAAAGCAAATGTAAACTCTCTTTGGAGTAACATTACTTCAATCCAGACATTAATGAATTCCCATAGTTAAAAAGAATATGAGCTCTCTGTAAAAACAGTCATAAACAATAAAGGAAACAGTAAAACATAAGATAAACTCAACCGAGACCACAACAGAAAATAACCACAAAGACTTCAAATACTGGAATTTTTAGATTCATAATATAACATAGTTATGTTTATAATCATAAAGAAATAAAAGAGGAACATGAAAATAAGAGCCAGGAACATGAGACTGTAAAAAACACAAAATATATTTTTAAAAGAATCAAATGGCAGTTTTAGAAATTAAAAACTCAATGAACAGAGTAAAGAGAATAGATGCAACTGAAGAGAGAATTCGTAAGCTAGAAGATAAATCCAAAGAAATTATCCTGAATTCAGCTAATGGAGTGAAAAAGAAAAATATCAAAAAGAGTTTGAGAGACAAGAAGAATAAAGCAAGAACATCTACCTTCTTCTATGTTTTCAACCAGAATTCCAAAAAAGAGAAGAGGTAATATTAAAGAGATAATGACAGAGCACCTCCTAAACGTTGAATCCCATAGGCAGAATGCACTGTGGCATTTTAGCCCTTGAATCCTTCAGATTGTGCCAAGATGATAAAGGCCAGACTAATCAGAAGTTACCTGTGATAAAGAAGGGGTGGATACTTAATCAGTGGCTGGACTGACCTCAGAAGACCTCCAGGAATTCCAGCAGGACAGCAGGTATAAATGCCATGAGGCAGAAAAGGTTAAGCCTAGTGGCTTCAGAGGGGATGGAATAAAATTATCACAGGAGGTTATTGAGTATTACTCCTTAAACTCAAATGCTGCCTATTACATATGGAAATTCCATGAACGATGAAAGGCAGCAAACCAAGGTGACATTAGCTGAATTAATGCTTTGTGGATTATGACCTTTATTTATGGAAAGGAAGAAACCATTATATCTGTATTTCTATATACAGATATAACAATCCAAAATCCCTCGATTACGCCTTCCAAGAGGTCAGAAAAATGGAATGTGGAGAAATGCTTAACGTCCTCTTTCTCACTTCTTGGTCTTCTCTTTGTGTCTCCCTGGGCCTATAATTCTCCTTGGAGTTTTCCCTAATAAACCCCCTTTCTGAATGCCCTTCTATTTGTTCCCAGAGCTTTGCATGCCTATCACGGCACTTACTCTACCCTACAGAATCTTAATCTTCTCATCATCTGTTTAACAGTTTGTTCCCTACGCTCCTAACTTTAAACTGTACATTCCTACAAAATCAGACCTTAGTTTATTAGTCTTTGTATCCTTAGAGTCTGTTAGGATCTAGTTCATTGCCTTGTATATAGTTCAGTATGCTCAACTATACATGAATTGCATACATGTATTCCTAGTTATCACACCCTAATGTGTCAAAAAGAATGAACCTTTCCTCTTTGAATCATAAATGAAATGTAAAGAGAATTGCATTTAATTGAAAGTAAAAGAAAAGGCTAAAGAATAGCATAACACACTACAGCCAAAAAAATTAAATGTTTTAACGTTTCCTTATATTTCTCTCTGTATTCTGATTTCAGTGATTTTGCTAAGAATTTTGCTTCCAAAATTGTTGACAAATGTTTAGCATTCCTTATTTTCCAGACTGCATAAATTTTATAAAACTTTTTTCTTTTCAAACTTTTCTCCCCCTGGGGCCTCCCAGGCCTCCACAGCTGGATGTGTTTTGCCTGCATGGAATCAAACAGCATTAATGCCTCCCCATCAGCTGATGCTATCATTTAACACACATCTTTTTTATTCAAAAGTAACACTGCACAAGATTCCTCATTAACTGTAGCAGAAGGTTTTGGAAAAGCTGGTGCTCTTCTGGTATGTGATATGGAGCCCAAGAACAGAGTTAGAAAAATAGAATGATATGAACATAAGAATTATTATTTCCCCCAACAGTAAGTCCTAAATTATGCCCTAAGAAAGATGAATAATATAATAAAACAAGGGGTATATTTATTATTTTTAGTAAGTTTTCATTTTGACATAATTACAAACTTTCAAAATTAGCAAAAAATGTATAAAGTCCAGTATATGCCTTATACAGTTTTACTGTGTCTTCTTTCTCTCTCTCTCATATACATACACACACTTTCTCTCATATGACTTAGGAAAAAAGTATATATAATATGTATTTTTACTTACAAAGAGGAATTTATAAAAATTATATATATATAATTTTTTCTAAATCATAAGAGAGGAAGCTACAGGTATTGTGCCCCTTTACCCTTAAATATGTCCATATGTATTTCTTAAGAACAGAGACATTCTCTTATATAACCACGTGCAACTATTAAAATCAGAAAATTTAACACTGACATTATTATCTAATCTATGATCCATCGTCAAATTCTGCCAATTGTTCCAATAATATCCTTTATAGCTTTTTTCCCCCCAAGTCCGAGATCTAAGCCAGGATCATTCATTGCATGTGATGGTCATGTCACTTCAGTGGCCTTTAGTCTGAAATAGTTATTTGGCCTTTTTTTATGTTTCACCCTGTTACTTTATGCCTACAGGCCAGTTATTTTGAAAAATGTCCTTCAAATCGGGTTTGTTTGATGTTTCTTCATGATTATATTCAGGATATGCATTTTTGGCAGAAATGCCATAAAAGGGAAAAACATCGTATCAGGAGGCATCTGAGAGTTTGGCCCATTATTGGCAACATTAACTTTGAAAGTATATATGTATACCCCAATAAAGATGTTAAAAAAAAAAAAAAAAAAAAAAAAAA
>NW_020174712.1:3824978-3865819 GCF_003031525.2 Neophocaena asiaeorientalis asiaeorientalis | reverse complement strand
AAAAAAAAAAAAAAAAAAAGAAAGTATATATGTAACTATGTCAGTAAATCAAGAGATGAGTAATTCAAACATAGATTCTTATGAAAGCTTACAAAGAATGAACCAAATATTAAAAATGTGTGACATTCAGAAAGCTAGTATATACTCACACTAGCCCCTTTTGATAAACAGGCAGGAAAATAAGTGAAGTATTAAAAACAGAACAAAAGAGAAATTGTTGTGGGAGAATCTGAGAGACAAGGACATCCGCATATTAAGCAAAGCAAGTTGCTAATAGTTTCAGGGAGTATATAGTAAATTGGGAGTCATTTTTAAAAAACTAATTTGAATTCCCCTAGATTCCCTTTCCAGGACATGACTGGTAATTATGTTTATGAATCATAACTGCTTCATAACAATGGAAAATTTGTTATGTCTCTGGCAAAAAAAAAAAAAGTCATTCCTTTTTAAGTTCCCTTTGGTTCAAAAGCTTTTAATTTTAAAAGGGTTACAGGAATATGTCTTATGACACAGCTTTTAGCAAAATTATAAAAATGCAGGTAACTATAAAAATACAATACACAGATTTATGTGTATATGTGTAATTTATACACATAGTTCTAATATATACATATATACAAAAATAGAAAATGTGTTTCTTTCCTTTAGTAAAGGTCATAATCTGCAAAGCATTAACTCAGCTAATAGCTCATGTCACCTTGGTTTGCTACCTTTCCCCATTGATGGAGTTTTCATGTGTAACAGGCAGCGCGTGGGGTTTAAGAGTAATTCTCAGAAATCTCCCGTGGTAATTTTATTCCAACCCTGCAACTGGATATAGCACAATGCTATTTAGAGTAAAATAGAAGGGAATTTCGATGCATTACAATGTGCAAACTATAATTTCAGCTCCAATTTTCAGAAATTGTTCCGTTAGAAAAAATAACTTCACTGGAAGCTTCAGCCCTGTACTATTTTTATGCAACTCTCTAGGCATGTAAACTTAAAGACCCGGATTGCACAGAGAAGTTATTTTTTATTTGTTTTGTTAAGAACTCTGTTCACTTAGCACTCAAGTGGAGAATGAAGAGATCCTTTGTTGTTTTTTTTTTAAGATAATGCTATGATGGCAAGAAGGGCAAGCAGTTAGACTTTTTGCTTTTAGTCCTTATCATTCTCCATGACTTAAAGACATTAATTTTAATGAGGTTATCTCATGTGCAAGGCACGATTTTAAACTATGGTAAAGGACACCCTATCACTTGAACTATTTAATATTACCTAAGGGTTGTAAAATACATCAAATACAAATAATTTTTGGATAATGTTGTCATGCAGTACTATAATAATTCACAAATGACTCTGAGAGAGAAGACATCTAAAAAAGATTTGTAAAAACTGCATGGGCAAGAAGCTGGAGTGGGGTATAGCTGACTGAGCTTTGTGTGTGTTCCTAGTTGAGAATCTTCCTAGACTTTAATCCCTAGGGAAAGGGACTTTTTAAAAAAGGGTTCCTTCTTAGATATTATTGAACACTCTCCCAATCCATTTAAATTCTGCAATAGGACATAAAACATGAAGTTATTCAAAGGTAAGGAAAGTTCATGACCAAATGAAGAAAACTTCTAATACATTCCTCTTCTTTTCTAACAAGTCTTTTTGTGTTAACCCCCTTTTGCCCCATTCACTCTGCTGCCTACACAATTAGGCACTTTCTCTTTTGGTCATCTTTCAAGAGCTGAGCTCTCATAAGTGTTTCTTCACAAAGGATTTATGGAGAAACAGTTGAAAGTAGACTTGGCCATGGTCCTGTCTTTATAGCTTCTGGCTCCTGAGAAGATAAAAAAACTTTGCCACGTCTCCTTCATGTCAAATAACTTTATCAGAAGGAAGAAATGAGTGAATTATTCCAAGTCACTTGGTGAATCATTGGCAGAGGAAGCAATAACTGACTTTTGGACCCTGCGGACCCTCCTCCTGTGGCCCGTCATTTCACATCCACGAGAGAGACTGTATGGAATACACAGCAAAATCATTAACCAGGAGCCAATGACTCCAGTACAAGCTCCTCACAACCTACAGCTACTAACAGAAGGTTCTACCGGAACCCTTAAATATGATCCTGTTTATACTCGAGGTCTTACACAAGAGTTGGTCCTTTTTACTCTTTTACTTTTATCTCTGTGGAAAAATCGGGAAGTTGTTTATATGGGGTTGTTGCTAGTTGCCATGGATGGAATGCAGTGACTCCGAGGAAAGGATACAACAGGTTAAGGCATAACAACAGATATAAAAATATTTAAAAGAAGGGCTAATGGGAAGCAGTTTTCCCGTTTTGTTTCTACATCTTAACATATGTTGCAATCGCTATGGTTGGGAAGCAAGAGTTTTTTAAAGCAGTTATTTCCTTTTTAAAAACAGTTCCTCCAGTTATGAACGCTGACCGTTTTCACACAAGTAGCAGAGACTAATTTGAAAGAAAACTAAATTCCATGCTGCTTGAAGTGAGATGAAATAGGTAAGTCCACATCGTTTATGAATAAAAATGTACAGTACTTGGGGTCAGTTATGTTCTTGCAAAGTGTAAACCATTATGTAGTATTTCCCTCGGGAGAGCCCCTTCTTTGGGGTCATGAAAATAACATTTACCTTAAGTGATCATCGACGTCCAATCAATAGCAACACTGTGTGGTTTTGAATCACTCTTTTTATAACTGATATATAGTATATATACGAGCCTCACTTTTCTCATCCAAAATGAAAGCAGACATAGAAAAGCAGCAGAAGATGTCAACTGACTGAACTCACCCAGAGGGAGAAAAGAGAAAAAAAACCTGACACCACGAGGGGTTGGCTTTGAAGTGGTTGTTTCTTTATTAACCTAAGGGACAACCTGAATCTCTAGCATATCTTAACTAATCCAGGTCCTTTAGAAAAAGTTTTGGATGTGATTCAGACACAGCAAGCCCCCTACACGGAACATTTCCACAGCTGACATGATTGGCTGGCTTGTGAGCCAGACATTAAAAACGTCTCCTGGATAAGCTCCACTGTGGCCTGGTACAAAAAACAGTCGCTCTTCTTTCCTCCACCCACGCTCCTGGGTGATACAGTTGAGAGAGAACTGGGATTTGTAAGAAAGAGACCGATTCAACCTCCCGTTGTGAATTTAACCTCTAAGTCAGATTTTAAGCGAAAGTAAAGCAAGGCAGAAACAAAAGTGCCGGGGCAGAATCCAGCCCTTGGCGTAGCTTCCCTTCCAGTAACCCCTTCCTCGCGGGTCTGTTTACAACAAAGAAAAATTAGAGACAACACAGTTATCTACCTTTGAGAGCTGGTTAAAAATAACAGAATGAGCCCATTGACAACTATTTACCAGTTAACAGTAAGAGGTAAGTTTATGTATCAATATGGAAAAATAACCAAGACATTGTTAAGTGGAAAAAGCAAGCTGCAGATTAGGGAGGAATCATTGAGTCCATTTTGAAAAAAAATGTGTATTTTTAACTTTCTGAAAGAATATGCAGACATAGCTAATTGTTGTCACTCCAGTCCAGGATACATCCATAGAGGCACTGAGGACACTTTGTACTGGATAATTCTTTGTCAGGAGGCCGTCCTGTGCATTGCAGAATGTTTTGCAGCAACTCTGGACCCTCTGCCCCCTGCCTAAGTGTGACAACCTAAATGTTTCCAGACACAGCCAAACGTTCCTTGGGAGGCAAACTGTCCTCAGTTGAGGACCACTGCTCTGAGGGGTGAAGCTGGGCGGGGGGAGACTTTACTTTTCATCTCTCCTCCTCTGAACCACTGGATTTATTTTTGTTTATTTGATTTTACTATGAACATATACTACTTTTATAAGAAAAAAAACTACTAGGTTTTTTTTTTTTTTTTTTTTTGCAAAAAGGGAAAAAGTTTCCAGATTCACCTCAGAGCTTATATATAATATGGACCAAAAAAATGAACTATGTAACTAATAAAAATACTCAATAAAGCTATGTTGCCATTTTGATTGATTTAGTAGCTTCATGTAGTACGTTTACTCCAAAGAGCTTAAGGCTCTGTAAAAAAAATTTTTCAGAAAACACACTGTAAAATTTTATAGCCAAAAAAAATGACAGCAACAGAAACAGTACAGAAAGTGGCAGCCAAAATCAAGCCATTTAATGAATGCAATCAGCACGGGCATACAGGGTTAGGCATTTATTTTCGGCAGAGCAGAGCTAGCCCTCGGCCAAACTGTGAGGAATGCGCGATGTCTTCAATATCCTTCCATATCTCCTGCCACTGCCCTCAATCATCAATTCATTTATTTATGCAAATACACAAGAGGACTATATTAGACTCTGAATTCTTTGGGCTTTGAGAAGCACCAACAATTTCAGGAAAAATTAATTTATGGTTTTATCCTTACTGGTGACCTATGCACTTGAACATACTACTCAGAGACAGGAACGTTCTCATGAGGCAACTTCAGAGACCCGTGTCTCTGGCAGGAGCTACAGGGGGAACAGAGCTGCCTGCCAAGTTATACTACAAAGGCAGACACCTGGTGAGGCCAGGGCAAGGCCAGGCTGCTCCTCAGGAAGGGATGAGAGAAATCCAAGAGGAGAGGGAGGCCATGCTGTTTACGCAGTAAAGGGAAATCCTGAAGGAGGAGGTGGAACCTAAAAACTTTTGAAAGGGAAGAGCGAAAATGTTTGGTCCAAACTGAGGGGAAAGCAAGCAACACACCAAAGAAGGTGGGGAGAGGGGATGGGGGAGGGAGGAGACAGGGGAGGGAAGAAGGCAGCCAACAACAATTCGGAAGGGAGTTGTATGATGGGGAAGGGTGTCAGGAAAATGAAGATGGAAAAAAAGTGCCTCCCTGGTGGTGGAGCAGCAGATAAGAAGTTTAGAAAGTGGACTTGGTTAAACCCGGAAACCATTTCTTAAGGGAAAGACTATTTTCTTAAAGCACAGAACCAGTGGGAGTTGTTAAGGGTGGGGTGGATGAAGTACCATTCCTGAAAGTCAGAGACATGATAAGTAGGCTCTACTTTTTAACACAAATAGTATTCGTCTTCTTCAAGTCACCATATTTTAACTTGATGGTGCTTATCCATTATTCAGGCTCTCCTTTCACCAGTCTTCAGCCAAGACTTGAATTGCCATTTCCTGGTACCGTGGGTGGTTAGGATAATGGTGGGTATTCTACAGCCTTGCTTCACTTCTGGCCTCCCTCCCTTTTTGAGGGTGTGGACTCCCTTTGCTCCACTCCATGAAAGATACTGTCACACAGAATGCTGTCTGTGTGTGGCCTTGGAGCCCCTCCAGCCTGAGCCTTAATAATAACAACAGCAACCAGAAAAGGCAGAAAATGGATTATAAACCTCAGTGTTAACATTAGGACTAGCCGAGGCCATGGTGCTGGTGCTCTTTTCTTCTGAAACAGAAACAGAAAGGATGAATGTTTGGGGCTTCACGTGGAATGAGTCATCATTTGCAAAAATTTTTCTTCGTTGTACCTCAAGGCAGTTGTGATGTGGACTTCTGAAAACATCAGGGTTCTTAATATTTGAAAAACCACAAAATCAAGAACTCTCCATTAAAAAAGTAAACAAGACTTTTTATCCCTCCTTCATAATCTTATTTATGGCAGTGTTTAAACAGTTTACCTAAAATTGAAGGGTTAAGAATTATGAATTTACAAACTGGAAGCTTTTATGTAAACCACTTATAACCGTGGTGTCTGATCTGAAAGAAATGGAGTTCCTTAAGGCATTTCCAACATTTCTAAGAGTTAAACAGAAACTGCAAGTTCACTTTCAATAAAGTTGCACAGGCTAATTGAAATGTCAGGAACCTTTGATTCAGCATGGAATTATATTAATGTAATGTGGCAACACTGGTTATCTCTTGCTGACCAGAATTTCTGTTACAGAAACAAGGAAAGAGAACGGAAAAAGCAGGGACGGAGGGAGGAGGAAAAGAGACAAGAGGAATGAAGCAGGATTTAGTTCTAGACCTGAATCACTCCTTCTTAAACTGGGTGATTTTTAATCTCAACAGGCCTCAGTTTACTCATCTGTAAATTTGGCATAATGCTATCTCGTGCTCCTATTAATATTAGGAATAGTCCATGTAAGCATTCAGGTTATATAGAGTGGAATCGCCAATATTTCTTGGGTACCTACAATGTCCTCAACCCTATTCTAGGTGCTTTCCGTGGATTTATTCAAAACAACATCATGAAGTTGCCACAATTATTATCCCTCTTTTGAGAATGAGGAAGTTGAGACACAGAAGAGTTTTTAAAAACTTATCTAAGGTCACACAGCTAATGAACTGGGGTCTTAACCAAAGCAATCTGGTTAAGAGTCCATGGCTTTTCACTACAAATCCACACTCTTAACCACTCTGCTTTATTACCTTCATACATATTTTGAACCTAATGTGTGATCACGTCTATCAACACCATTATTCTATGTCATTGTTAGTAAAAATAAGAAAAAGAAATTGCTACCAAAATATGTATTGTGTTTAGTAGACAAAATTCTTCAGACCTCAAGATTTGTGGTGGTTAAAATGATTGGTAATCATTGCTCCATAATGAGGAATTTGACATTTTATGGTCAGTTATTAATTTAGTCACTAGAAAGACTTTGATATAAAGTGACCCTCCCATCATTCACTCTTTTTTCCAATCATTCATTCATTCACCAACTGCCTGCCAGGCACTCTACAATATGCTGCTAATTTAACAGATTTAAATATAGTATTATTCTGGAACCACAGTATACTTATAATATATGAGTTTATGCTCATTAAATACAAAGTATATTTTTAGATTCCTAAGTGTATGCTCTGAAATCACAAATCCTTTTCTTGATCCACTTTCCTCTTTTGTAATTTATTTATGTACAACTGCATACAAAAAAATGCATTTCTCACGCATATAAAAGGTCACATGCTTCTCCTGAGAAAATTTAATCCAAATTGAAAAAGTGTAAAGCAAATAAAGGAGAGGAAAAATAACCCCCAAGTAATCCTTACACACTATGGATCTTAGTACAAAAAATATATAAGGCACATAATAATCCTTCTCCCGTGTCCTGATATACAGTCCTTACAAAACCAATTTGTAAAAAGTTTAAAAATAAAAAGCTTCTTCTAACTGCAACCAATTAGAATGCAATTAGCTACAGTGAATGGTCTACTCCTGACAGTCCAACTGCAGGTTATTCAGTTTATGGATTAACCATACTCCTTGTTCTACCACTTTCTCGTTTTATGCCTCCCTGCTTCTCTTCTTTAGCTTTGTACCTGTTCATTAATATGTGAAGATAAGAGGCTCAAAGAACAAAGTTTTGAGGTAGAACTCAATGAGGCACTTGGATCCCTCATTAGTAGTTCTCATGGGGCTTTAATCACAGAAGAGAGACAGTACAATGAGCTACATTAGCTCTCATATATCAAAGTAAAATATCCTCCTTTTCAATAGTTGGGTTGACTGTATATAACATCTTTACCTGGAAACATTCTTAGGGATCATGAATTCCTACCTCCAAACTTTACAGGTGATGAAACTAGAGCCGAGACAAGGTAGGTGACCTGCCCCAGGCCACCCAGTTAGATAACATCACAGTCAGGATGAGAAACTAGGATTTGCCAATGCCTCAACCTCTTCTTTTTGATCCTTTCTTCTAATTTTCATCCAGACTCATGTTTTCCCAGTATACTGTATTTCTTCAGTATTACATACTAATAAGGAATTGAGCAAATTTAACGAAAACAATTCCATTAATAATTACAAAAAAATTAGTTTATTTGAAAACAGTTTTGATTCTACCTTTCCCATTGGTGGGGTAAACCAGTGTTTATCAATCTGTTATATATCAAGTCCTTCCAAATCACTTTAACAAAGAATATGGATTGAACAGATTGTATACCAAAAGTTCACTTTTTCCAAGAGCATTTAGTATAGAGGTAAACAACTTGAATGTTTTTGAAATGACATATGAAATAGAAGAAGGAAGATAGGAAAGAAAAAAGGGAAACAGGGAGGGAGGGAGCAAGGAAATGCTAATGTCATTACTTCAAGGACATAAGAGTTTAATAGTATCATTGAAAATTATTTTTATTATAGACTCTTAGTGATTGTCAGAAAATCTTACAATATATACCCATGACCTCTCTGTTTGTACCAATAATAATCTAAAATATATTTTTGAATAGACTGCAAGAGCAAATACCTTAAATTGATACACTCATAAACTATTATTTATATGAATCATCAGTCCCAGAACAAGATTACTTTCCCAAAGCTTGCCCATTGATTTATTTCTGCTCTAAGAGGTATAGCATAAATAATTCAATATTTAAAAATTGTCTGGGGACATTGGTTGAAGATGGCAGAGCAGAAGGACATTCACTCACTCCCTCTTGCGAGAGCACCTGAATCACAACTAACTGCTGAACAGTCATCAACAGGAAGACACTGGAACTCATCAAAAAAGATACCCCACATCCAAAGACAAAGGAGAAGCCAAAATGAGACGGGAGGAGGGGTGTAATCACAGTAAAAGCAAATCCCGTTAACTGCTTGGTGGGTGACTCACAGACTGGAGAACACTTATACCACAGAAGTCCACCCACTGGAATGAAGATTCGGAGCCCCAAGTCAGGCTTCCTAACCTGGGGGTCTGGCAACGGGAGGAGGAATTCCCAAAGAATCAGACTTTGAAGGCTAGCAGGATTTGATTGCAGGGCTTTGACAGGACTGAGGAAAACAGAGACTCCACTCTTGGAGGGCACACACAAAGTAGTGTGTACATCCTTCCCAGGGGGAAGGAGCAATGACCCCATAGGAGACTGAACTAGACCTGCCTGCTAGTGTTGGAGGGCCTCCTACAGAGGCAGGGGGCGGGGAAGTACTCCTTGGCATGAGTCCTCCTGGAATCTGCCATTAACCCCACCAAAGAGCCTGTAGTTTCCATTACTGTGTCACCTCAGACCAAACAACCAACAGGGAGGGAACTCAGCCCCACCCATCAGCAGACAAGCAGATTAAAGTTTTACTGAGCTCTGCCCACCAGAGCAGCACCCAGCTCTACCCACCACCAGTCCCTCCCATCAGGAAGCTTGCATGAGCCTCTTAGATAGCCTCATCCACCATAGGGCAGACAGCAGGAGCAAGAAGAACTACAGTCCTGCAACCTGTGGAACAAAAACCACATTCACAGAAAGAAAGACAAGATGAAAAGGTAGAGGGCTATGTACCAGATGAAGGAACAAGATAAAACCCCAGAAAAACAATTAAATGAAGTGTAGGTAAGCAAACTTCCAGAAAAAGAATTCAGAATAATGATAGTGAAGATGATCCAGGACCTCGGAAAAAGAAAGAATGGAGGCAAAGATCAAGAAGATGCAAGAAATGTTTAACAAAGACCTAGAAAAATTAAAGAACAAACAAACAGAGATGAGCAATACAATAACTGAAATGAAAAATACACTAGAAGGAATCAATAACTCAGCAGAATAACTGAGGCAGAAGAATGGATAAGTGACTTGGAAGACAGAATGGTGGAATTCACTGTTACGGAACTAAATTAAATGAAATGTCAGGAACCTTTGATTCAGCATGGAATTATATTAATGTAATGTGGCAACACTGGTTATCTCTTGCTGACCAGAATTTCTGTTACAGAAACAAGGAAAGAGAACGGAAAAAGCAGGGACGGAGGGAGGAGGAAAAGAGACAAGAGGAATGAAGCAGGATTTAGTTCTAGACCTGAATCACTCCTTCTTAAACTGGGTGATTTTTAATCTCAACAGGCCTCAGTTTACTCATCTGTAAATTTGGCATAATGCTATCTCGTGCTCCTATTAATATTAGGAATAGTCCATGTAAGCATTCAGGTTATATAGAGTGGAATCGCCAATATTTCTTGGGTACCTACAATGTCCTCAACCCTATTCTAGGTGCTTTCCGTGGATTTATTCAAAACAACATCATGAAGTTGCCACAATTATTATCCCTCTTTTGAGAATGAGGAAGTTGAGACACAGAAGAGTTTTTAAAAACTTATCTAAGGTCACACAGCTAATGAACTGGGGTCTTAACCAAAGCAATCTGGTTAAGAGTCCATGGCTTTTCACTACAAATCCACACTCTTAACCACTCTGCTTTATTACCTTCATACATATTTTGAACCTAATGTGTGATCACGTCTATCAACACCATTATTCTATGTCATTGTTAGTAAAAATAAGAAAAAGAAATTGCTACCAAAATATGTATTGTGTTTAGTAGACAAAATTCTTCAGACCTCAAGATTTGTGGTGGTTAAAATGATTGGTAATCATTGCTCCATAATGAGGAATTTGACATTTTATGGTCAGTTATTAATTTAGTCACTAGAAAGACTTTGATATAAAGTGACCCTCCCATCATTCACTCTTTTTTCCAATCATTCATTCATTCACCAACTGCCTGCCAGGCACTCTACAATATGCTGCTAATTTAACAGATTTAAATATAGTATTATTCTGGAACCACAGTATACTTATAATATATGAGTTTATGCTCATTAAATACAAAGTATATTTTTAGATTCCTAAGTGTATGCTCTGAAATCACAAATCCTTTTCTTGATCCACTTTCCTCTTTTGTAATTTATTTATGTACAACTGCATACAAAAAAATGCATTTCTCACGCATATAAAAGGTCACATGCTTCTCCTGAGAAAATTTAATCCAAATTGAAAAAGTGTAAAGCAAATAAAGGAGAGGAAAAATAACCCCCAAGTAATCCTTACACACTATGGATCTTAGTACAAAAAATATATAAGGCACATAATAATCCTTCTCCCGTGTCCTGATATACAGTCCTTACAAAACCAATTTGTAAAAAGTTTAAAAATAAAAAGCTTCTTCTAACTGCAACCAATTAGAATGCAATTAGCTACAGTGAATGGTCTACTCCTGACAGTCCAACTGCAGGTTATTCAGTTTATGGATTAACCATACTCCTTGTTCTACCACTTTCTCGTTTTATGCCTCCCTGCTTCTCTTCTTTAGCTTTGTACCTGTTCATTAATATGTGAAGATAAGAGGCTCAAAGAACAAAGTTTTGAGGTAGAACTCAATGAGGCACTTGGATCCCTCATTAGTAGTTCTCATGGGGCTTTAATCACAGAAGAGAGACAGTACAATGAGCTACATTAGCTCTCATATATCAAAGTAAAATATCCTCCTTTTCAATAGTTGGGTTGACTGTATATAACATCTTTACCTGGAAACATTCTTAGGGATCATGAATTCCTACCTCCAAACTTTACAGGTGATGAAACTAGAGCCGAGACAAGGTAGGTGACCTGCCCCAGGCCACCCAGTTAGATAACATCACAGTCAGGATGAGAAACTAGGATTTGCCAATGCCTCAACCTCTTCTTTTTGATCCTTTCTTCTAATTTTCATCCAGACTCATGTTTTCCCAGTATACTGTATTTCTTCAGTATTACATACTAATAAGGAATTGAGCAAATTTAACGAAAACAATTCCATTAATAATTACAAAAAAATTAGTTTATTTGAAAACAGTTTTGATTCTACCTTTCCCATTGGTGGGGTAAACCAGTGTTTATCAATCTGTTATATATCAAGTCCTTCCAAATCACTTTAACAAAGAATATGGATTGAACAGATTGTATACCAAAAGTTCACTTTTTCCAAGAGCATTTAGTATAGAGGTAAACAACTTGAATGTTTTTGAAATGACATATGAAATAGAAGAAGGAAGATAGGAAAGAAAAAAGGGAAACAGGGAGGGAGGGAGCAAGGAAATGCTAATGTCATTACTTCAAGGACATAAGAGTTTAATAGTATCATTGAAAATTATTTTTATTATAGACTCTTAGTGATTGTCAGAAAATCTTACAATATATACCCATGACCTCTCTGTTTGTACCAATAATAATCTAAAATATATTTTTGAATAGACTGCAAGAGCAAATACCTTAAATTGATACACTCATAAACTATTATTTATATGAATCATCAGTCCCAGAACAAGATTACTTTCCCAAAGCTTGCCCATTGATTTATTTCTGCTCTAAGAGGTATAGCATAAATAATTCAATATTTAAAAATTGTCTGGGGACATTGGTTGAAGATGGCAGAGCAGAAGGACATTCACTCACTCCCTCTTGCGAGAGCACCTGAATCACAACTAACTGCTGAACAGTCATCAACAGGAAGACACTGGAACTCATCAAAAAAGATACCCCACATCCAAAGACAAAGGAGAAGCCAAAATGAGACGGGAGGAGGGGTGTAATCACAGTAAAAGCAAATCCCGTTAACTGCTTGGTGGGTGACTCACAGACTGGAGAACACTTATACCACAGAAGTCCACCCACTGGAATGAAGATTTGGAGCCCCAAGTCAGGCTTCCTAACCTGGGGGTCTGGCAACGGGAGGAGGAATTCCCAAAGAATCAGACTTTGAAGGCTAGCAGGATTTGATTGCAGGGCTTTGACAGGACTGAGGAAAACAGAGACTCCACTCTTGGAGGGCACACACAAAGTAGTGTGTACATCCTTCCCAGGGGGAAGGAGCAATGACCCCATAGGAGACTGAACTAGACCTGCCTGCTAGTGTTGGAGGGCCTCCTACAGAGGCAGGGGGCGGGGAAGTACTCCTTGGCATGAGTCCTCCTGGAATCTGCCATTAACCCCACCAAAGAGCCTGTAGTTTCCATTACTGTGTCACCTCAGACCAAACAACCAACAGGGAGGGAACTCAGCCCCACCCATCAGCAGACAAGCAGATTAAAGTTTTACTGAGCTCTGCCCACCAGAGCAGCACCCAGCTCTACCCACCACCAGTCCCTCCCATCAGGAAGCTTGCATGAGCCTCTTAGATAGCCTCATCCACCATAGGGCAGACAGCAGGAGCAAGAAGAACTACAGTCCTGCAACCTGTGGAACAAAAACCACATTCACAGAAAGAAAGACAAGATGAAAAGGTAGAGGGCTATGTACCAGATGAAGGAACAAGATAAAACCCCAGAAAAACAATTAAATGAAGTGTAGGTAAGCAAACTTCCAGAAAAAGAATTCAGAATAATGATAGTGAAGATGATCCAGGACCTCGGAAAAAGAAAGAATGGAGGCAAAGATCAAGAAGATGCAAGAAATGTTTAACAAAGACCTAGAAAAATTAAAGAACAAACAAACAGAGATGAGCAATACAATAACTGAAATGAAAAATACACTAGAAGGAATCAATAACTCAGCAGAATAACTGAGGCAGAAGAATGGATAAGTGACTTGGAAGACAGAATGGTGGAATTCACTGTTACGGAACTAAATTAAAAAAAAAGAAGGAAAAGAAATGAAGACAGCTTAAGAGACCTCTGAGACAACATTAAACACACCAGCATTCGCATGATAGGGGTCCCAGAAGGAGAAGAGAGAGAGAAAGGAACAGAGAAACTATTTGTAGACATTACAGTTGAAAACTTCGCTAACATGGGAAAGGAAATAGCCACTCGATTCCAGGAAGCACAGAGAGTCCCAGGCAGGATAAACCCAAGGAGAAACACACCAAGACACCTAGTAATCAAACTGACAAAAATTAAAGACAAATTATTAAAAGCAACAAAGGAAAAATGACAAATAACATACAAGGGAACTCCCATAAGGTTAACAGCTCATTTCTCAGCAGAAACTCTACACACCAGAAGGGAGTGGCACAATATATTTAGAGTGATGAAAGGAAAGAAACTACAACCATCATTACTCTACCCAGCAAGGATATCATTCAGATTCAATGGAGAAATCAAAAGCTTTACAGACAAGCATAAGCTAAAAGAATTCAGCACCACCAAACCAGTTCCAAATGCTAAAGGAACTTCTCTAACTGGGAAACACAAGAGAAGAAAAGGACCAACAAAAACAAAAGGACCAACAAAAACAAACCCAAAACAATTAAGAAAATGGTAATAGGAATATACATATCGATAATTACCTTAAATGTAAATGGATTGAATGCTCCAACCAAAAGACACAGGCTTGCTGCGTGGATACAAAACCAAGACCCATATATATGCTGTCTCGTAGAGACCCACTTCAGACCTAGGGACACATACAGACTGAAAGTGAGGGGATGGAAAAAGATATTCCATGCAAATGGAAATCAAAACAAAGCTGGAGTAGCAATACTCATATCAGATAAAATAGACTTTAAAGTAATGAATGTTACAAGAGACAAGGAAAGACACTAAATAATGATCAAGGGATCAATCCAAGAAGAAGATATATCAATTATAAATATATATACACCCAACATAGGAGCACCTCAATATGTAAGGCAAATGCTAACAGATATAAAAGAGGAAAACAACAGTAACACAATAATAGTGGGGGACTTTAACACCTCACTTACACCAACGGACAGATCATCCAGACAGAAAATTAATAAGGAAACACAAGCTTTAAATGACACAACAGACCAGACAGATTTAACTGATATTTATACGACATTCCATCCGAACACAGCAGATTACATTTTCTTCTCAAGTGCACGCAGAACATTCTCCAGGATAGATCACATCTTGGGTCACAAATCAAGCCTCAGTAAATTTAAGAAAATTGAAATCACATCAAGCATCTTTTCTGACCACAACGCTATGAGATTAGAAACAAATTACAAGGAAAAAATGTAAAAACCACAAACATATGGAGGCTAAACAATACGTTATTAAATAACCAAGAGATCACTGAAGAAATCAAAGAGGAAATTTAAAAATACCTAGAGACAAATGACAATCAAAACACGATGATCCAAAACCCATGGGATGCAGCAAAAGCAGTTCTAAGAGGGAAGTTTATAGCAATAAATCCTACTTCAAGAAACAAGAAATATCTCAAATAAACAATCTAACTTTACACCTAAGGAACTAGAGAAAGAAGAACAAACAAAACCCAAAGTTAGCAGAAGGAAAGAAATCATAAAGATCAGAGCAGAAATAAATGAAATAGAATAATGGATAAAGAAGATGTGGTACATATATACAATGGAACATTACTCAGCCATAAAAAGGAATGAAATTGGGTCATTTGTAGAGATGTGGATGGACCTCGAGACTGTCATACTAAGTTCACTTAGTGAACTAAGCCAGAAACAGAAAAACAAATATCGTGGTGGGGGTGGGGGTGGGATGAATTGGGAGATTGGGATTGACATGTATACACTAATATGTATAAAATAGATAACTAATGAGAAACTGCTGTATAAAAAAAATAAAATAAAATAATTTTTTAATTGCAAAATTCAAGGAAGATAAATGGTTATGATAATTTAATGCAATTAGTGTTTAGAGCTATACAATCAAATATATACTACATTCATGTATTATCTAGGGCTTTGATGGTAATACTTTTCTAAACATTTTGCTTCTCTCATCCTCAATCTGCCTTCATTTGTTCATTTTAAGACTGGATTATCCAATTCATTTAGATCTATAATTTCTCTAAATGTTTACTTTTAAAATCTCTAAACTTTTCTTCAGTTGTCAATTTAATTAACAAACATTTCTTCAAACATCATGTCAGTAAAAATTAAAGCAACTCTTTTTATATATCTTAAAAATATGAATAAAAATTGGAACAAAAGATATGCTTCATTTCTTATGGATAATGGTAAGTTAATTGTATTTTCTAAAATTAAACTTTAATATCCGATGAGAAGCCAAAGGACATTTCATGCACTTTTAAAAAATATTTTTCGTATAAATACGTTTGTAGAGTTGCTTTTAAAGATGCACCATTCTGTTTGTTAAGCAAATTCGTTTTTCTTTATTTATTGAGCTATCTGAAAACATGCATATAAGCTAGCTAGTCATTTTTAATAAAAAGAAAAATAAGTGGAGAAATGATTATAATAACACTATAAGAGTTATGATTTTTTAAAATAGAATTAAATATCTTCATACTTGAATTTAGTCTCTGTAGACAAAATTTCCGAGAGTAGTATTTACATAGTTTATTGAGTTATATTGCTGGGAGCATTCATATTACTTTTTTTTTTTAATTCAACTGTGGCATGCATAAGAGAGGCAACAACAACAAAAAAGTTAATATAAGTACTTACCAATCCCCAACTACTCTGCTGAGAGCTTTTTACTTGTATATTTTCACAATTCTATGAGGTAGCTGTTTTTATTATCGTCATGTTTCAGAAGAAGAAACAGGTTTACAAGTTAAACAACTTGCCCCACAGCTCATATTTAATAAGTGGCTGAGCTGAAATTTGAAGCAAGTTCTGGCTCTGAGCTCCTTCCACTGATAACAGACACTTTGTCACTTGGCAACACAATACGTAAGTTTACTTCCAGAGCAACTTTATAAAATCTATCTAAAGGTCAAAATTCTTCAAACTTGTGTACCCATGCAAGAAAACAGAAAAGGTCATTCTCTGGATAACTGAAGAAAAAGCTTCTTTCAACCTAAATTGACTAGGCTAGTTGATAAGAATTTCCATATTATTAACTCGGCTGTCCTCTTTGCAACATAATCTTTGAAATGAACTGGATTGGGGAATAGGATTTTTGGTGCATGATGCTATGAAAAATGGATTGAATTGATCGATTCAATGAAGTAGTTTTTAAATTAATTAAATTGAATATTTGGAGTTAAGTGGTCAAAAATAAAATTGTAATCAGTATTTTTCTGATTCTCATCAATAGCCTTCAACCCCACACCCATTCTAATTCTGGGTATCTTTCACAATTTTCATCTTTACCAATCATCAAAAATCTCTCCCTCTCTCTCAAAACCTCCATCCTTCTTTTGCATTTCTCTGTGTTAATTTGTAATCACTTTTTGTAAGTTAGGGGAAACAGCCAATTCTCTATCAAATGCTTTACACTTTAGATAACCAACTGTTCTGCACTAAAATAATTAAAAATAAGAGGTGTAAGAGGAAGGAGAGAGGAGGTCACACATTATGGGGACACAGACCAGATAACATCAACTTGGCATATAAAGACCAACAAAGAACTTCCAGGCGAACGCCTACCATAGAATTTTCACTCTTTCATTGCCGTAGCAGGATTCCCAACCTTCAGTAAAATCTTCTACCACAAACACGTTGTAAAAGAAAAGGGTTTTGATGTAAATTTTGTAAAATGCCGAGTCCCATTTTGGGTCAACAAGAACCCCCAGACCATGAGACATAATGGTGGAGGGACCCTGGATGAAACGACTCGTGGAGAGAAGAGCCAGAGAAGAGATGAGAAGGGAAACCCAAAGGAATTCTACAGAATCTGAGAAACAGCCTTGCCCTTTCTGTTTTCTCTGGAAAAAAAAAAAAAAAAAGAGTAAATAAATTTCTTCTAGATGTTAAGGGACAAGATATCCCCAAGAGCACTTTGGAGCTACCATTTCTTTCAGGAATAATTTATCCTAAAATAAATGAATTACTGAGTCTTTAGAAAAAGACAAAACAGAACACTAAGAGCTTTATGTTTTGAGAAGCAAAGATTGTCAAATAATAACAAAAAGAGTTGTTCTAAATATGTGTCACTGGCAAAGTCCATTAACAATTCCGGGGAAATAAAAATAGAGTCTGGGTAATAAAATAAAGTCTAACCTTTTTTTTTTTGTCCTTTGTGCTTAGAGTAGCGTCACTTGCTCACAGGTGGCCGCGTGCAGAGGCCTGAAACCTGCCCTTCCGGCCAGAGTTCCTGACGCAAAATAGCTGCGCCCAACACCTCAGCACAACACGCAGTGCTCAGAAGCTCCGAGAACAACGCCTCGATTCAAGATGGTGCCGACAAGGCATGCGTGGAGACGCTGCTCCTGGCGCTGCGATCTGGAGCATGAGCGGTGAGGCTGCGCCCTCGGGAGTAACTCCGCCCCCTCCAGCTGACGGCAGAGAACCCGGTAACGCAGCTGCCTTTCGGTGAGAGCGTGGGCTCTCTAGCGAGCTGTCACCTCTCCATTCTCTTCTGATCAGAGAATAAAGCTTTCCTTTGCTTCTGAACCAAACTCAGTCACGTTCTGGTGGCTTAGAGGACACACAAGCAGAAGGACCTTTGTTGGGGACCAGCTCTGGAGGGTCGATAACATGTGCTCTGTGTCAGATTGAACCCTTAATAAGACAAACAAAATAATCTTTAGAAAACCGTTTCAGGCTATTTCTTCCTGCTAACTGTTTGGACAAACATTTTCCTCTTTTTTATTTAATACATTTCAAAGTGAAGATTGTTCAGAGGACCCGGTTTATTATTTTGAGTTTTTCATGTAGATCAGGAAACTTCATGCTTGATGAGGAATATTCATCTCTTTGCTTTCTCTCCACAGCCGTTTACTGACTATCTAACTATCACAAACACACATACCTGTTAATTTTTCATCAGAAACTACGCCAGGGCACAAAGTGTAGCTGAGACCCGGGAGCTGTTAGATTCCCTCTACACAAAGCTGGTTGCTGTACAATGACCAGAGTGAACTGCAGGCCAAGGGTATGTGAAGTGGGGCACAAGTAGGGTCAAATACAACCCAGCCCTGTGTCACTCAGGTCCACTCAGACTTCCCATTAAAACTAGTCTGGCTAGTTTGTGTTGATGCTGTCTTGTGGGCGTTACCATAAGACACAAAGACCTATACATTTTGTACCCATTCCCACTTATCCATTAATATGCCTTTCTCCCAGATGTCCTCATCTACAATTTTCCAGTTTTTGCCCTTTCAGATCCCTGACCAATTAGCCAAGCTATTCACCACTGCCCAAGAGTCCATAAACATCCCACAGTTCCATAAAATGTGGATCATCCAGGGCACTGACTACAGTTTTGTTCACTGGGAGGATTTCCCTCCGTTACTGTCCTTCGAGGCCCTCCTGAAGTGGTTCTGTGGGATGGCAGCAATCCATCTATGGCTAGCACCAAGGTAGTGAGCCAGGAGGCTCTCTCAGCTCAGTCACCTGCATTCCTTGTCACTGTGCTCCTTCCACGTTAACCAGCAACAGCACATAAAGTCCTTCCCAGGCATGGAATTTCACCAGCTGCTTCTTCTGCACATCTCTCCCATTTTCAGGCAGAGAACATTCTCTCCTTTTAAGGGCTCATGTGATTAGAATAAGCCTACCTGTGTGGTCCAGGATAATCCTCCTATTTTAAGGTCCGTAACCTTAATTCCATCTGTATAATCACCTTTTGCCATATAACACAGTCACAGTTTCTAGGGATTAGGGAATAGATACCTCGGGCAGGGAGGCCTACACTACCTACCACAGGGACTACTCTAGTGGCTTTGGATAAGAAGCAGGGTGGGATACTCGGGTATACTGTAGAGATGGTAAGCAGAGCCACATAGGCTGGAAGCTTGGGAGTCCCCTGTGACGGCCCCTGTTTTCCCAGTGGTGTGGGAAGAAAGAGCTAAGGCTGGAGGTGCTGGAGGTTTGAGAAGAAAGAATGTGTGAAATAAGAGTGGGGAAATGTGTCACTTACAGGCAAAATGAAGGATTTAGCTGATGTTCGTGGCCAAGAATTTAAAGAGCGACTCGTAGGCCCAGTGGCTGTTGAGCCTGAGAGCAGTAGAATTGAAAAGAGAGGACAAAATAACAAGAGAGATCATAGGTTTGATGACTTAATGAAAATGTAGGGAAAGGGAAAGGAAGAAATCCTATTTAGGGCGTAGGTAGCATTCGATAAAAATAAGACACGTTTCAGAGAAATAAGGAAGTTGGAAGCTCAGGAGAACTAATTTGGTGGAGGCAAAGGGAGTTAAAAAATTCAATATTTGACAGTTTGTGTTTGGTGGAGCAGTGGGGCACTTGTCAGCCAAGAAGAGATGTAGACTGGAAGACTGAGAGAGTGATGGGGCCCAGACATACAAAGTGGGAAATCTTTGAGGACCTAAAAGTTGTAGCTGTGAGAACAGCTACATTTTCTAATCATCTAATCATAGGATTGCTATAATGTTAATAGATAATGTTCTATAGATAATAGATAATTTTAATAGATAATGCCCTATCCATAGCACCTTGCAGACAGTAAGTATTCAGTAAATATTAACTCTATGTTATTTTTATTATTATTGTAATGGTAGTGCTAGAATGTAAAACCAGTTCTTTCTGACTCCAAATGCTGTTTCTCACCTAAATGCTACATTTAGGCTAAGGATAAACAAGCTATAGAACCCGTTTCACAAGGATTATCCCTCTTCTGTTTGTCTTTTATTTTACTTTTAACAAAACCTTTGTTTAAAGGGCAATAGACATTCAAGATATTACTGGTAATACCAAAGGGACTAATTAAAATTCTGTAAACTCAATCAATACTCTATTATTTATGGATATATAGATATATACATAAAGATGTATGTAATGACATATGTTAATAAGTTGAAATAATCAAATATCATTTCTAACCCCAATGTATTTTGTGCTTTCATTATAGCCTTTGGCATGAAAATATTAGCAATGTCTCGATTTGACATATTCAAGGGTCTCAGATCTCCGTTGCAAAAGCCATTTCAATTTTTTCTCAGGAACCACATGAGGTACATTAGCAGGCAATGCACCGACTGGAGGATACATCAAATTGTGCTTTCTGTGGTCTTCTTGAGAAGTGTCATGAACAGCTAAACATTTTTTATTTTGCATGTCTTTGGCTAGGTACTAACCACTGAGCCATTATTCATAAAAGGCATGAAATTGCAAATTTGTGATGCCCAAGCCAGCTGTAACATCACAATTCAAACCACCCTGAGTTTGACCAACTTTGGCTCCTTCCCCACGGGGTGCGCCAGCTCGCTCCTATCAAGACAGCCAGCACCCTTCTCCATGGTCTGCTGCCATTCCACTCGCTGGCCCTTCTCTGCTTCTGAGGAGATGCCCACCCATCCAGGACTTCATAAACAACCCCGTCAGCTTCCATGATCATGTGTCTTTTCCCTGGGCCCTGCTAGAGGTAGAGGCTTGCCTGACTTCCCTGACATACATCTTTTGGTTTAACATGGAGGTATTGTTTCAAACTTGCTAATGTATGTGAAACACATGGAGTTCCATACATTTTCCAAACAGATTATGAATTGCTTCATCTTGGTAAATTCAAAAACAAGCCGTGTTGCAGCATGAAAGTGCCTGCATTTTTTTCCAAATACTAACCCACCTGGATTTAATGAATTTCCACTTTTGCCTTAGTTTTTTATATTAATATTAAAAATATCTTAACGACCCATCCATAAACATCTCAGAGCCTGTGTGTGCATAGTTTTCCATAGAGTGTTACCAGGTGATGGGCACACCTGGGCAGGAGGAAAGCAAGCCCTCTGATGCAACCCCCTTCTTAAGTGAGTTCTAGAAGTTGTTGTCACTCCTTTGTGCACATTTTAGAGACTTCCTTCATTTCACCAGGTCAAGAATTTACACCGTTAACAGGGGAGTCTGCTTCATCGTTTTTCTCTGCGAATGATGATGAGGATGTGATGATAATGACAATGAAGAGGGAGAATGGTCTAAACAAGCAGCCCCATCACATCAGTATTTTAAAATCTCACGATACTATTAATTTTTTGTTTTCTAAGAAGTAATGTTTTCATTTCCCTGGAGTGTGTGTGTTTGTGTGCGTGTGTGTGTGTGTGTGCGGTGTGTGTGGTGTGTGTGGTGTGTGTGATCCTAACTTCTGCTCTTCCAGTACTCTCATATTTCTTTATCTCCCAACCCATACAAACCTACTTTCCAGCTAAAACTAAAGTCATAGGGATTAAAGCAAAAATGCAAGTTAGAATCCACATTTTACCAAATGCATAGTGATTACAGCATATGTTTTTAATGCTTTGTGGTTTAAAAAGCAATAAAATATAATACCTTGTTTATGCCTGACAGCCATCCTCTGAGTAGGGCACTAGCTTCATTTTTCAGCTGAGGAAACTAAAGCTCATGAGGATAAGAAGCTTGCTCAGCATTACCTACAAGGGATTAGGTAGAACAGTATGTAACTTGACAGTACTTAACCACTTTTGACCTACAGTTTGTTGTTTTCTTAACATCTTTATTGGAGTATAATTACTTTACAGTGATGTGTTAGTTTCTGCTTTATAACAAAGTGAATCAGCTATACGTATACATATATCCCCATATCTCCTCCCTCTTGCACCTCCCTCCCACCCTCCCTATCCCACCCCTCTAGGTGGTCACAAAGCACCGAGCTGATCTCCCTGTGCTATGCGGCTGCTTCCCACTAGCTATCTGTTTTACATTTGGCAGTGTATGTATGTCCATGCCACTCTCTCTCTTCGTCCCAGCTTACTTCTACCCCTCCCCTTGTCCTCAAGTCCATTCTCTACATCCGCATCTTTATTCCTGTCCTGCCCCTAGGTTCTTCAGACCCTTTTGTTTTTTTGTTTAACCTCCAAAATTTACAAGCAGCTCATGCAACTCAATATCAAAAAAACAGACAACCAAATCCAAAAATGGGCAGAAGACCTAAATAGACATTGATCCAAAGAAGATATACAGATTGTCAACAGACACATGAAAGAATGTTCAACATCATTAATCATTAGAGAAATGCAAATCAAAACTACAATGAGGTATCACCTCACACCAGTCAGAATGGCCATCATCAAAAAATCTACAAACAATAAAGGCTGACCTACAGTTTTACTTGGTTCAGACTAATAAGTGAGAGCTAGGACCCCAGTCCAGAGCTCTTCTTCACATACCCTGATGCCTGGATTCTTAGTCTATGTGATTTTTTAATGCTATAATAATGGAAATGGTTAGATCATTTCTGTAAAGCACTTGAAAATAATATTGCTGGCAACTTGTTACCTGCCTCAGCCTTAAGATGAACTTGATTACCTGGTCATAAGTTAAGAAGCTCTACACACTCTCCAGGATAAGCAGTAAGTAAAAAGGAGGTAAAATATCAAAGAAGTGTATAGGTTTCATAAAAAAGCACAAAATTATGAGATTATGTATGATGGAAACAAATTTCATGACTTACTGTTTCACAGGAATAACAACTAAACAAACCATGAGATTTAAGCCACTAGAACTTTGAGTAGAATATTTGTAATGTGTAGGAGAGGTAGTTGCTGAGTTTCTAAAAATTGGGTTTATTAATTCCTGTTTTGTGGGTCTTCCAATATCTACTATTTACACCTTTAGTAGTAAACAGTAGTAAAAAAAAAAAAGTTATTTTTACTTAAATTCCTAAGATATTCCATTGCTCTATGATTGTATTACTATAGTCCTTGTTTATTCATGTACTAACTTGGAAAATTCATGTACTAACTTGGAAAATGTTTATTCATGTACTAACTTGGAAAAAAAATACACAAACTGGAAAACGTATAAAACTTTGTAAATGAGGAGCATAAATATGCTGAGGCACACCAAGTATACTGTTAACACAGCCTGGGTGAGAATGATAATGGTTCAATTTCAGCTCAAGTTATACCACCACCATTTCTGGAAGGCAAGAACTATATCTTATACAAATGTTGCAAGGTAATGGCTTTAAGTAAAACACTACACCATAGTAATAGACTATATTATTTCACATGAATAAAAAAAGGAGCATCTATAACTCTTTTAAAATAAACAATTTAAATTATTAGCTTTATTAACAATAAATATTAACATTACTAACAATGAATAAAGGAGCTGAAACTCAGTGAAATCCTAAGATTAGTTTTACTCAGTGGAATTCTAAAATCTCATTTCACTGATTTTAAACATTGAAAACAAAGTTAGAAACTAGCTAGACTATCCTCACTCCCATTTTGCAAAGGACATGGCTGACCACTAGAACTCAAATCCAGAGATTTTTTATCAGTTTAAAACTTTATCGCATACTCTGAACTCAGTCCCTACCTCCAGCTTTCCTGCATCATCAACTTCTACCACCATCAAATCTTGTATCAATTAAATAGATAGTAATGATCAAAACTGAGTGTTTACAGCTCACTTGCTCACTTTTCCCCCTCCCTCCTTGGCCTAAAGACAGGACAGAGAACCTTGGGACAAGACTTCTCTATCTCATAATATTTCAGCAAGAGTTCTAGATGAAATACTACCACTACCCTTATGAATGAATAGTTGGACTTGGGGAAAAAATGAGGAAATTCCTGTAGGATCAGAAATGAAGTTAAAACAACAGTCCTAGGAAGTAAATAAGCAATTAAGCCAACAGTTGACCTTGGTGCATCTACCAGTTTCGGATGACCCTGAACCTTGAACTTTGGTCTGATTTTTATACAGGGTCAGAGATCCCTGCCTAAAACCACAACCCAGTAAGGCTATAGCATCAATGATAGGGTGAACAGGGGATAGATAGAAAGCCACTTTGAGAGGCAGACAAAAATTGATCCATAAGACAAACTGCAAAGAAATATTATAATACAAACTACGTTTTCTAACCATAATTCAATACAGATAGACACTAGCAACAGTAACAAAAAGGATTGAAAATCCCAGGCATTTGGAAATTGAGGACTGATAGTTTCATCTGAATGACTGCTCCCACTTCATGAGAATAAAGTTTGCTAAATTCCTCACCTAAAATTCGATTGCATTAATTAGCCTGTAAGTCTGTTATGAAGTTATTGTGTAGCATGAGCATAATACTGGCTCTCTATGTTCTAATGATTCTTTATGTGAGGACTCATTTGTTTAATATATACAAATATTTTTCAAAGCAAAATGTAAATTAGCCAGGAGTCTTGATGTTTTTAGAAAAGAGCAGGAACAGCCATCTAACATTAAATAAAGGTGGTTCTTCTATTTCATTCACTCACATACCTTACTCTTCCTGTTATTAAAAGTAATTTTCTCCAAGTTATTCATAGAAGTTTCTCTGATGTTCTCTGTAAATTGTCTTACCATTACTGACCTTCTTGAAAGATTACATTTCATACTCTACTCAACAGACAAGACTCCCACCTTTAAACACTGTAAAGTGAAGTTATTATCTCCTGAAAACAAATCCACCATTTTTCATTTCAACAGTTATTCGTCACCTCGCTACGTGAGGTCATTTATATTCATTCATTCATTTACTACACAAATATTTCATGATACAAACTATGTGTTTTGTATCTCCAGCCATTAAGGATACAGTGATGAACAGACACATATATTCCTAGCTATTATAGAGCTTACTTTGTAGCAAGACACACTATACATAATATGCATTAAGTAAATATTTATTTAATTAATTAAACTTGATAAATCTGTTCATAAAATTGACTTCTTGTCAAGGAAAATTATAGTATAGAAAAACGGCACATGTGTTTTATCAAAGTTTGCCAAAAATCTGTATTTCCAGAGAACTAACAAATTGCCTTTGTGTAGAAATAACTGACAGCCTTTTGATTTCATAATATGTAATCACAGAATAAAGCTGGAAACGTTTGCTTGCTCAGCACAAATGGAGAAAAGTCTTACTTTAAAGAATATACATTACAATAGCCTTTTGAAATATAATCAGCTAACTTTAAAGATGAAGTGCTCAGAGAAACAAATGACCCATTCTATTCAAAAATGTATTGTGCCCTTGTGACAGTTGTTATATGGTCGTGTAAGTCCCCGGAGAAAAAACTATGAGAGTTTTCCTTCACTCCCACCAAGAGAAAATTCAATTCATACATACCGGTTATTCAGCCATGACCTATTTGTATAGCATCAAGATATTCAATTCACAAATGTGCCTGCTTGTTGGACCTGTTGGTTGGAGCCAATCTTCTAAAACTTGAAGAGGGGAATCCTCCGGGGGTTTATGCGGTAGGGAGGGAGACAGAATCTAATCCTTCACAGCACACTGCCTGCCTGCCAAAGCTCTCCAGCAATTCAGGAGTGCAGACGGTGAAACGCAGCCCCATCTGGGGAGGCTGTCTGATGACAGAACATCCTAGGAGCTGTCGCTTCAGCTACATCCGTGGCACCCAGTCACTTTATGAGAGTTGCAGATGTGCATCAAGAGTTGCATCTAACGTGACTATAGTGCATCCCTCCCACCATGAGGGAGGGAGATGAAAACTGCTTTGCTTTTCCACAGCAATATATGCAAATGATTTATCTTAATTATTTTTAGATTGCAATATGTTGCCTCATATGTCAAATGTACATTAAAGAGGAATTAGCTTAAATGTCAGCATTATATGATTCACTACTTAGCACTGCAGACACAGAAGCAAAAATAACGAATCCAAGTGTCAGTGTACACCAATCTGAAAAGTTTCAATAGCAGTATACTTTTATTTCTGCTGTGAATTTGAAATAAGACTTTCTGTCTTAAGCCCTACCCAGGAGACAGTACTTACAAAATCAAAAAACAAAAGACAGTCACAGGAGTCAATAAACTAAGGCCCATAAGCCAAATCTGGCCTGCCACATGCTTTTGTATATAAAGTTTTATTGGAAAACAGCCATGTCCATTCATTTACATATTGCAGATGCTCTCAGGCTATAATGGTAGAGTTGAATAGTTGCAGCAGAAACCATACAGCCCGCAAAACCTAAAATATTTACCATCTGGCCCTTAACAGAAAAAGCTTGCCAACTCCATGTTTATGAAGTGTGCATCACTCTAGAAGGTGTGTCCTTTGCACAGATGCCCAAGTACTGCACAGAGAGAGGACTATGGAGATGTGCATGGAGCCCCCTTGAGTATTCAGCAGAGTATTGATCAGTGACCAAACCGCCCAAGATAAGGGTAAAAATCATTAAAAGGATTAGAAGGAGCAGTGCCAGGCCACCACACAGAGGCAGAAATAGTTCCTTTTCCTATCAACCAGCCTGGAAAACATCATAATCCCAAAGCATTGGTTAGAATACTCAAAAGGGTGTTGCCTTAATAGGAGAAGAATTTTTTTTAATACACTGAATGAAATTAACAACATACTATCCATTGCAGAAGAAAAGATTAGTGAAGAAAAAGAAGCAAACATTATTGAAAAATAAAACCCAAGAAGAAAAAATAATTAAGTGAAAAATCACCAGTGAACTGTGGTACAAAATCAAAAAGCCTAATAATATACATTTCACTGGAGTCCTTAAAAAATAGGAAAGGAAGGGCTTCCCTGGTGGCGCAGTGGTTGGGAGTCCGCCTGCCGATGCAGGGGACACGGGTTCGTGCCCCGGTCTGGGAGGATCCCACATGCCGCGGAGCGGCTGGGCCCGTGAGCCATGGCCGCTGAGCTTGCGCGTCCGAAGCCTGTGCTCCGCAACGGAAGAGGCCACAGCAGTGAGAGGCCCGCGTACTGCGAAAAAAAAAAAAAAAGAAAGAAAGAAAGGAAGAAACCAAAAATATTTGATGAAACAATGGCCAAATATTTCCAAATTTGATTAAAACTATAAAACCACGGATTCAAGAAGTTCAACAAACATCAAGCTGAAGAAACACAAACTAAACCAACTTCATCTATTTTCACTATTTCTATTCAACATTGAACTAGGAGTTCTACCCAGTGCAATAATACAAGAAACAGAAATATAATGCATCCAGACTGGAAAGGAAGAAGCAAAACTGTCCACATTCACAACTGACAAAATTATCTATGTAGAAAATTAAAAAGAATCTACAAAAAAAGCTACCAGAGCTAATAAATGATTTTAGCAAGGTTGCAGGATACAAGATCAATATAGAAAAATCAACTTTATTTCTGTACACTAGTGATGGACAATTGGAAACTGAAGTTTAACAAGCAATGCTATTAATAATAGCATCAAAAAGATGAAATACATAGGGACAAATACCTATACTACAAAAAACTACAAAACACTGCTGAGAGAAATTAAAGAAAACCTCAGTAACAAGACAAATGTACTATTTTATGGGTTATAAAAGACTCAATATTGTTAAGATTTGAAGTATCCCCAAATAGAGCTATAGATTTAATATAATCTGAAAAAAAAATCCCAGTAGGCATTTTTGTAGACACTTACAAACTGATGCAAAACTTTATATAGAATTCAGAAGACCTAGAATAATCAAAACAACTTTGAAAAAAAAAGAAAATTGGAGGGTTTACGTTACCTTAATATCAAGACTTATTAGAAACGATAGTTACCAAGATACTGTGTTACTGGCATCAAGATAGATAAAGAGACCAATGGAACAGAATAGAACACATAGTTTCCCCCACTGCCAACATCACCCATTGTCTAGTAGCTGTGTGGTAGCAATTTGATTTTGAACTCAAAAGGTAAGGATACTACTCTCTCAAAACACTTTGCCTCACCACAAGTCTCTCTTAATAAACAATTATTAAATGATATTAATTTACTACACATCCTGAAATATTCTAGCCTCTCAACTGATAGAAGACAATTTCAAATTTCATTATTTATAACTCAAGCATACTTCTTGGAAATTTATCATGACATAAAATCTTACATTTAGCAGCATATTAGAAATAAATTCTAAAATTGCTTAAAAAATTATAGCTATTTAGAAAAGGATGGCTTTCTTATGAGGCAACAAGTTAATTTTCTTTCCTTATAAGATAATAACTAGTAAAACACAACTGGATATCCATGTGCAAAAGAATGAGTTGGACCCCTACCTCATACCATATATATAAATTAACTCAAAATGGACCTAACCTAAATATAAGAGTTAAAACTATAAGATCCTTAAAAGAAAACTTAGATGTAACTATACATGAATTTAGACTTGGCAATGGATTCTTAGATATGGCACAATCTCAAGCCTACTTCGTAGAAATACTTATCACAATCTAAACGTCCTACATGTAACAAGGTGCTAGAAAGAAATTTGCTGATATTTATAGCTATTTGGTAAAGAAACAGCTCTCTTATGAAGCAAAAGAGTTTTTTTTTCTTTCCCCAAAACATACTTTTCCTGTAAAAAATTAGTAAAACAATTCAGAACTTTGTACTATATTCCATGACCTTTGAGCCGCTGAAGGTTTCGAGCTAGAAGATTCACACCTCCCTCTTCTCGCAATCTGCCACATCAGTTGTAGAAAAACAAGCTGTTGAAATGTTGAGTCAAGCAAGTAGTTGTTTCCAAATTATAGGAAGTTTGCAAACCACCCCATGTGTTTGCAAACTGTGTTTGCAGTTTATTCAAACTGAAATTAAATGAAATTTTCTAAAACTCAAGTAGCCTTGCCATATTGTCTATCCTTATGGATCTCCAAACTTTTCGTTAGTTGAGAATTTTACAAAGGAACAAAAATTGTTTTGTCTATTTCACAAGGAAAAAGAAAAAAAGAGAGAGAATGAAAACAAAATCTTTAATTACCACTTTTTAGAGTTCTTAAGTAGATACAAAATCTTTTGAAAGATAGCTTCTTTCCCATCCAATTCTATGGTTACAATCTCTGTCCAGACCCAGCAATATTTTACTTACATTATCACAACCTCCTGGAATACAAGGCCTCTAACTGCTTTGGATAGAGAACTAAACCCTAGAAAACATTCCATGAGGATGTCTTATCAACTCACAGATTAAATCAAAGTTGTCTAACAGAATCCTCAATCTCTTTCACATTTAGTTTCTTCCAAAACTCTTTTAATTCTAAACAACCTTGCTGGACAGGGCTATCTCTGGCAATTGGTCTACTGTTATAGTCTCAGTAGCACCGAAAATACTGCATTGCTCATAATAAATACTGGATACATTTATATTAAATAAACATGTGAGTGCACAAACAAGTTAATATATTTTGTGATACATGTAGATAGAGATAAACACAGAGCTGGAAGAGTATAGATATAGTTCTGGAAGATGATGGATTCAGATGTAAACATGAATACAGCTACCACTACAGATGCTAAATGTACAGATGTTACAGATACAGATCACAATTCATATTTGTTCCTTACACTGGAAGGAAATTTTGAGATCTCAAAGTCAACTTTCCATAGAAAGTAGGAATTCCTTCTTCATATCCCTAACTTTGGCTTGAACACATCCAATGACAGAGCGTGTGTATATCAAAATGACTGTTCCTTTGTGGGACAACTGAAATTTATAGAAAGCTAATCATTTATAGTTAGGTTAAAAGCTGCTTCATATTTTCTATCTATTAGCCTTAGATCAATCATCTGAAGCTAAAATGTCTGTTCTTTTATAGGTGGAGGAAGCAAAAGGCAGTCTAGGAGAAAGAAAAGTATAAAAAAAGAGCGTGTTGTGCAGTGAAATAACCACTGGGTAAACTAATGATTAATAGGTTATGCACTAATTTGAGAAGGTGCTTTCTGAGAATAATGACAAGAAGGATATGTTTCCTTAAGCTGGATGTGCCACTTTCTGGGCTCAGGATCTCACCTATAAAATAAAATGATTTAACTCGTCAAGGGTTATGAGCTCAAACGCTATCAAGAGAGGAAACATCAATGAACAATACATAATAGGAAGATTTGGGGACTGTGTTGAACTTCAAAATACTGCCCCTCTAATGACATTCATGTTCAATTTAAAAATCACCCTACTGAGAGCCCAAGTAGACACATCTACCCCATCTGGCTCTCAGCCTGCTAGTTTTCTCCCTTGAACTGGAGGACTCTTCAACCCAGTTATCAAGTTCCTTCCACTTATAACCTCTACAGTTTTACAGTTAACTGACCCCTCACAATACTGGTCTTCTCTGAGCATCCTACTGTTTGCAGTTTACCTGTACTTGTGCTGGCTTTCGGAGGCATGGTGAAATTTGTATGTTATCTGTTCTTTTTTGCTTTTGTGCATTTCACCACTCTGACTCACTTCTAAGGGCATGTTATTCCCACCTTCTAGAAGTTCATTCCCACTATCATATAAAAAACATTCCTGCTCGTCCAAGAATATCTGTGTTTTGACAAGGAGTCCTACGGAGACTCCACTTAACACAAAGGTATAAAGTCAGAATCAAGACAATCCAGGCAAGACCCATAACAGCAGGATGAATGTTTGGGGGGAAGGGTTTCAGTGTCCTGTAAACCCCACTGAGTACGTGGTTTTCCAGCTTTTTAAAATTGATACCAAATTAAAAAATGAGACATAAAATTGTCCTGCTGGTCTCAAGCCTTTGATTAAGATGTAAGTATCTGCCAAAGTATCTGTGACTAATTTTGTACTTATTAGTTAAAAATAGTTGTGGAGTATTATAATAACTCTGGACTTTAGAGAATTAAAGAGACAAGGCCCTTCTCTGCCCCTTGGCAGACTGACCTTTTGCCAAAGACTTAATTTACTGGACACTAGTTACCTAATCCACAAAATAGATCGACGCACATCTTGCTTAATTCATAGACTTGCTGTGAGAATACAAATCGAGGTACCATATTTCCTTTGCAAAATATAGAGAATTATTTAATGCAACATGTAATTAAAATTAATTTACTTGACCTCTGCTTCTGAGATGTAGTAGGTTGGAGAGGCCAATGCTTCTACTGCAAAAGTAGAAAAAGAGAGATGTATTGTTTTTAATGTTCATAACAATATCAGAGAGCTGTGAAAACAACAAAGAGTAAACCAACTAAAATTCCAGGAAGACAGAAATATCATAAAAGTATCTTGTGATAGTCTGGCACTTGCTGTTCTAAGTTCAGGCTAAGTATAGGATAGGATCGGTCCCAATTAGAGATCATTATCATGGAAAATAGAAACCAGAAAAGCATTTAGTAGCTGGACAATGCTAGATGACAATTTGGAAACTTGAGGAGACACAGATACACTGAAGTTTTACCTCCCGGGACATTTGTTGAGCTCTGAGGCTATGCAGACTGCTGTGGAGCTAGGCGTAAACACTGAAGAGGCAGATGAGATTTCCTGCAGTTTCTTAGAGCTTAGGAAGCACACATGCCAGGGGAGAGAACTGTCTACAGCACATGATCAGTCTTTCCCTTAAGACTTTTGCAATTTCTTGAAGTTGCCTGGGAAAGGTGGCTTGGGAACTGGGCTGGGAACTTTGAAAGCACAGAGCTGGGTCTCTTGCAGTCTTTTAGAACTGACTGAAGAGAGAAATAATTGACAGGCTTTCAATCAAAATATAGGACCATATTTGAAGAACAAGAGCAAGCAAGACATCAACTGAATTTTACTAACACTGTAACCCACCCAGCCCCAGCCCAGTTCAACCTCTGACTGATTAAAGTGATGCTCCCCTTACTCTACATCTATCTGCCTGCAATTTAGTGGAAGACAAAGCCATCTGAGCTCCTCTGGTTCTTTTAATTATAATGTACAGCATAAAATTAAAAATTACTGGATATATAAGAGCCAAGAACATATGACCAATTATCAACAGGAAAAAAATAAAACAATAGATGCAGACTCACAGATTATTTCAATATTAGAGTTGGCAAATACTTTTAAATAACTGTGATAAACTTGTTTTTTAAGGTAGCGATGTACACGGTAGAAATGTATAGACATATTGACTGAAAAGCAGGCACGTTGATGTTTACAGCAGCATTGTTCATAATCATTAAAACTGGGAACCACCCAAGAAATAGTAGAATGGATAAATAAATCGTGGCATCCTCACATAATAGAATATATACAGCAATGAAAGTGAACAACCTAAAACTCCCCATAATAATATAGATGAATCAATGTCAAGCAAAAGAAGTCCGACCCAGAAGAATCCATTCTCTATGACTTGATTTATATAAAGTTAAAAAATGAAAATTAATCTATAATTGAGAAATAAGGAGATAGTGGCTTCCTTAGCTCCTCAGATGCTGGTAATGTTATATTTCTTGATGTAGGGACTGGATACTACAGTGAAAACTCTGAAAATGCATCAAGCTGCATGTACTCAGAATATGTGCACTTTTCTCTATGCACTATAGTAAAGAATTTTTTAAGACTGAAAAATACATAAGTCAATTCTTATTCCGTTCTACAAAAGTTCCCAAACTGAATATGTAGACACAGCCTAATTACTCGGAGAATTTACTTAAAGCCTAACTATGCTATGTAAAACAAATGCATCAGAAACAACACCAAAGGCAATATTAGAGGTCTTTATCTGCCAAAACCAGCCATTTCTCCAAACCACATTGCCATGGCTTCCTCTTACTTCTTTATTATTTGATTAAAAAAAAAAACTCTCAATTCTTCCTTTCCCCAAAATGTTTTCTTGTGCCAGGGCATTTAGTGTGGAGAGTAAGACACTCCTCTAAAACGCTTACAGTTTTAAAGGATACACCAGCCCACGGCCAACTGTGTTGCAGAAGATTTAGAAGGTAAATGGCAACACAGAGATGAATTTTTTTCCCAAGTATTTTAACTTAGTCATTTAGCCTGGCACAGTAATCCTCAACTAAAAGCCTCTGACTGAACATCATCCATTCACAACATCATGAAAGGCTTCTGTTATCCCACTTGCTGTCGGCTGGATCTGGATCTGCAAGAACTTGTTGCCAGTATGTCAGAAATTCCTTGTATCAGGGATATATAACCCTTTACAGGTTCAAAACTTACTTATTCACTTGTATATAACAATGTAGTTAAACCTGCAGTGCTTGCAAACTGCAGCAATTGAAATCAATTTTATTATATAGATAATCCACGAAAAAGATATAAACAAAAAATCATATTGGAGTGACAGCTGTCCTATAGATATTACCATGCACTTGTTTTTCCAGAAAACGCTTTATACATTTCAGAAAGCTGGACTGCATCTTTTTTTTTTCTTTGTGGTATGCGGGCCTCTCACTGTTGTGGCCTCTCCCGTTGCGGAGCACAGGCTCCGGACGCGCAGGCCCAGCGGCCATGGCTCACGGGCCCAGCCGCTCCGCGGCATGTGGGATCTTCCCAGACCTGGGCACGAACCTGTATCCCCTGCATCGGCAGGCGGATTCTCAACCACTGAGCCACCAGGGAAGCCCTGGACTGTATCTTTAATAGAAAATGTGTCTGTGCTTCCACAAAAACAGATACCTGAGAATCTTCTCAGACTTAATGAGTATATGAGCCATTTTTCATTACACTGCTCTAAAAACCATATTTTTTAAGCTGGTAACACTCTAGGGTAGAACAAAATGTAAATATATGGAGAGTTGACTAGACGGCATCTAGTATTGTGGAATCTGTATTCTATTAGCAGAGTCACTACCAGGATTTTTGTAATTAAAACTCTATTGACCCATCCCTTTTTCTTCCAAAACTGAGAAAGATTATTTACTAGGTCATAAATTTAAAGGTCATCAGATCTAAGACTGTGCAAATGAGCAGAGAAGAGCCAGAAATTCCCTCAAAACAAGCATTTCTGTGATGAGATCAGAAGCACGCAAGCAAGAACAAGTACTGAGGACATGTTCCATATTTACAGTTTCATCATTAAATAAAAATACTTTCTTTACATCCAAATTCAAGTTTGTGTTGAAGACCATCTCTGTAAATATGTAAATATAATTTACAAACACACCATAGCGCATCACTGTGTAATCTGTGGTGCTTCTTTTTTCCTCCCTGTCGTTTAGGAACTGAATGTCAAAATCATAGTGTTTCACTGTAACTACTACAGGGACAAATCTGTGGAAAATACATTCCTTAATCTGTCTCTTATTAGCAGGGTCATTAGCAGATTTTATAAATAGCAGTTGTAGGCTTGTTTACCAATTCCTTTTTTGCCTCTGTATATATAAAGATCATTTATCTGTGTCCTCAGTATTAAAGTTTTCAAATGTCAAGCCTAAAAGTCAAGCCTCATTTGAAAAGAAAAGACATATTGTAAAATCTTTCCTTATGTTTCAAAAGTTTAATTTTCCTTTGAGCAGGAAAAAAATTCCTATGGACTCTAGAGCAATCTTCAACACTTGACACTTCATAGAACTGGGGAAAATGCAAATGGCAAGGGTTAGATCATTTGTTGACTGTTTGTGAGTAATCTTTTTAACATTTGAAAAACACGTTGGACCACCTTCCAGGAAATGTCCTTTGGAAACAGGTCTAAGCTTAAAGATATATTTTTGCTACCAGCAAAGAAAACTTACTTCACCCTAACAGGGAAAGAAAGTTCCATATAGATCTCTAGGTTTCAGTTCACCTCAACTGATCACAACTTAAAATGTACTTTCCTTTATGTACACCATTGAGTTTGCATTGGGCTCTCCTATAAATTTTAAAATACAATAAAAAGTAATCTTGATTTATGTTCTTCCTGATTCATCCAGTGACAAAAATTAATCAGAAAATTTAAGACAAATTTTTTGAAATATCAGACTGAAATAAATTGTCTTTTCTCTTTGGAACACATTCATTTGGGCTTATAAATCATATTTAACGTAGTATTTTAAAATCCTTAAGACTGCAGGACTATCTTTGCAAGGAATGATTATACAATTTAATAATCTGTTATAACAAAAGTTAATAGTAAGCAAATATAAGATATATTGAACATATTTATTTTTAATTTCAGACAATGGAACAATTTATACTGCTTCTTTAAAGTAAGTTGCCAACTTTAAATGAATGGTGAGGTTTTTCACTGTTATTGTTGTGGTTTGAAGTAACAGGAATACAAAGTTCATGTTTAATGTTACAGTTAATGATTGATTTCTTACCCTGACATGAAATCTTTTTTTCTCTCTCTGTCTTTTCTCTGGTGTTCAATTTTTCTTTGGTTTTCAACTTTGAAGTGTTTGCTTTACAAAACTAAGTAAAAATGCACAAGGCATCCTTCAAGTATTGACCCTCCTTCTGGCAGATTTCTTTTGTTCTACACAGGACAATCTATTCTTATCCTTCATTAATTCTAATAAACTCAGACAGGTGGCTGGCCTTTTCAAAGGACTTGCTTTAAAAATATAACAAAACTTGTGTCAACACATATCAAATGAAGCAAAGAATGAAGCTACCTTTTGTTGAACTCAATTAGTGTGGGCAGCCAACCTTGATTATGCAGAAAAAGAAAGTAAAACGTATTTTCTTCAGTAGACAGTAAGATTTGACTTGAGTTAACTTAGGGGTCAGCAAACTATGACTCACAGGCCAAATAAGGCCAACTGCTTGTTTTTATAAATAAAGTTTTATTGGAACACAGGCATGTTCGTTCATTTACATATTGCCCAAGCCTGCTTTCCTTATACAATGGCATAGTTGAGTAGTTGTGACAGAGACCAAATGGTTTGCAGAGCCTAAAATATTTACTATTTGGACTTTTACAGAAAAAGTTTGCTAACTCCTGATCAAAGTATCTCGATTTTTTTTTTTTTAACTTCATTTTTACTTCCATAGGAGTAGCTAAAAACATGGGAAAACAACCTTTTGGACAGCCCAAAATAGCATGGTTTCTGTTGAATTTCTGTGACTATTTTAAGATACAGAAGCAAAGCATTTCAATCAGGACTTATTTTAATATGCAGAAATATCTATTGGACTCCAGTTTTGCTATAGCCTCAGAGAGCATATGAAAACATTCTCCCTGTAAATTGCATCTTACTCAGTTAAAGGCATTTGTTGGTTTGATAGTGTGGGTGTTCTTTTTAATTGCTGCAGGGATTTGAATTGAGGTGAATTAAAATTTAAAATTCTGATCATTTTGCAAACTTGTCACTATGCATGCTATAGTCAAGTTAACAGATTTAGTCATGCCAATGATTGCAAAAACATACATTATTGCTGTATTATAATGCATAAACAGGTTTTATGTTCTTCTGCATAATATTAGAAACTCAAATTTATGGAGTCACAGAGCTGTGATCATCATCCAGTTTTTAAATAAGGAAGCAATTGGTGATTTATATCACACGTAAAACGTTTCCTTGTCAAGATGCTTACTGATCCATGGCATATAATTTAGATAAACAATGCAAACTTTTGATGGTGTCATTAGGAATTATTTGCATTCAGGGTTTTTTTTTTAAGTGTTTTTGGTTGTTGCTAATCTCAGGTGGCATACTTTCTCAACAAATTCTAGTTGCTCAGAAAATCCATTTCAATAACTTTTATGTCAGAACTTTTGAAATTAAAATATGTGTATGAAAATCTAGGCATTGTGCAGCAACAGCTGTTACACCATAATAAGACAACACACCAGAAGTTATGACTCCCCTAATGAAAAACACAACTTCATCTATGAAGAAGTCTTGCCAAAAAAAAAAAAAATTTAACCTGGATCTGATCTAGCCTCTAGATCCAATTACCAATTTACTGGAAATGCAAAGAGTAAAGGAACGTATTAAATCACACTATGGGGCTGCAACTCCCAAAATCTAGATTGGGGGAAACTCTGTAGGCTAACCAAATAAATTTCAAGGAGAAATAGTGAGGTGAAGTGGAAACTACAGACTAATAAAGCCGATCATATTAGGCAATTGCAATGTATTTAACTTATTTGGGTCCAGGCTCAAACAAACAATTAAAAATCTATTTTTGACATTGAAGAAATAATTACAAATTTGAGCCTTGGCTAGATATATAATGAAAGAATTATTGTTAATTTGTAAGTGCTATAGCAGTAGGGTGGTTATGGTTTTTTTTCAAATAATCCTCATGTTTAGAGACACATGCTGAAATTTGGAGTATGAAATAGATATGATGTTTAGGATTTGCTTCAAAATGATAATAAATAATAAAAAAGAATTTTAAATAAAGAGAGGTCTTCCCTGGTGGCGCAGTGGTTAAGAATCCGCCTGCCAATGCAGGGGACACAGGTTCGAGCCCTGGTCTGGGAAGAGCCCACGTGCCACGGAGTAACTAAGCACGTGAGCCACAACTACTGAGCCTGAGCTCTAGAGCCTGCGAGCCACGACTACTGAAGCCCGCGTGCCTAGAGCCCGTGCTCCACAACAAGAGAAGGCACTGCAATGAGAAGCCCACGCACTGCAATGAACAGTAGCCCCCTGCTCGCCGCACCTAGAAAAAGCCCGCATGCAGCAATGAAGACCCAACACAGCCAAAAATAAATAAAATAAACAAATTAAAAAATAAATAAGAGAAATATTAATTTAAAAATAATAAGAAAAAGGGTAAATGAAACAAAATTGTGATGAGATAATAAATGTTGATACTGGATGATGGGTACATTGGGGTTTATGATGTGTCTACTTTTGTATATATTTAAAATTCCCACACTAAAAAGTTAAAAATATATGTAGGATACAATATAAAATAAGATGCCTCTTTATGACTAATTTTACTAATTTTGGTGATAAATAAAAGTAAAAGATACAGGTAACTTATTTAGGTATAGGATTAATTCTGGTACCAGCTTACACAAAATATGATTCACGTCTGATTAGGGGTAAAAAATAGATATTTTTAAAAAAACAAACCTGAATAACTTTGTTTAATGAAGTTTGAGAAGTATAGGATTTGTGTTTACCTGTTTGTTCAGTATGATTTATGTTTTGTTCTTAAAACTCAAAATCCTTCACACTATGCTACATAAATCTGATTCAGATAACACTTATTCCGGGTCTACCATATGTTTAGGCAGTTTAGCTTAAGTTCAGTGGCACCGAGTTCCGTGTCTTCCTTCTCCGTTTCTTTCAGAAGAGAAGTAGGATTTCTCCTCCAGAGACTGATTCAGGAAACACCCTCAGAGAACACTCGTGTAGTTCTATGCTTAAACACTTCCGTTTATTCTCAAACCTACCAAACTTGTATCCCCACTCCTCTTTCAGGCTGCTCGTTAAATCTCACCTCCCATGTGAAGCTCACTGCCCTCTCCCCCAGGAAACGTTTCGGGGAATGCTACCGCATACACCTGCAGGCTGAGCTAAATCGGTAAGGTACACACACACACACTCATTATAAGAAATATGTTGGCGTCGATAATTCAGCTCAGATCTAATAAAGTCAACTAGACTGAAGAGATAGGCTTTTTAATTCTTTCAGAACATTCGTATTATGACAGATTTGACACATATGAGAGTGAACACAAGCCTTTTTCCCATGTTCTAAAACCTAATTAGCAAGGATAGAGTTCTAGTGCCCTTCTTCTTCAAATTTTGTTTTCCCCCTGCAAGCATAACTTTTGGACTTTTCTACTAATCTTCTTGGCCATAACTTTTATGGTTTAAGTTTTAAGTGTTTTTCTAGAAAATAAAACCACATGAGTTAATAAACAAAAATCTGAAATTTCTGTGTCAGAGCAATAAGCAGCTGGGTAGCCGTCTGCTGCTCTCCGTCACCTCTGACACCAGCGGAGTCTCAGCCCTTATTATCTCTTGCCTAGATGTTCACAATGGCTTCTGAAGTAGGTCTTCTACCTGTGGTAATTGTCGACCCTGAGCCATCCTCCCCAGTGCTACTGGAGTGATTGATAATTTTCCCAGTTTAGGATCTGTCATTGTCTCTCCATCACTTACAGTGGTACCTCTGCTCACAGCTACTCAGCCTCATCTCTCATCATCCCTCTTCCAGACTCTTCTTGCTATGTATCCTCTCTTCCACCAAGCCTGCCTCAAGTATGCCACACTGTTTCTCACCTCCCGGAAGGCCCAGATCACTCTCTCTCCCTGGAATACAAGACACACACACACACACACACACACACACACACACACACACACTGCAAGCACACAGGGTCGGCTTCACAAACACATAGTAATCCTTTAATTCCTAGCTTAGAAATAACATCCTCTAGTCCAGGAAATCTTTACTGTCATCCACACACCATCACTTCCTACACTGGTGATATATCACACTACATGGTAATTTATTTGTTAAATGTCAGCCTGCTATTTTATAAGCTCCTTTAACTCTAGCAACTGTATTTACTTTTATATCTCAAGCCCCTAGTCTGGCGTGTGGTACACAGTAAACCTTCAGCAAGTGTTTATTGAATGAACAAACGAATAATTTGAATGCTGTGGTCTAGCTAGTAAATCTCTGGCTAGTATCTTCTGTAATAATTCAGTCAGTTATTTGATAGATGTTTAGCATTTTGTGTAAGACACCATGCCAGACACTGTTGCAGGTTACAAAACTGAATGAAGTATAGTCAAGTCCCTGTGCTTTGGGACAGAAGATGTACGCATGTCACTCATTCAAAACAGAATATTTATTTTTATTAAAAAATAAGCACTTTTAAAAAAAAATAAGCACTTTTTTGTGCAAATTAGTGGAGGAATAGCAAGGAGGTTCAACTCTTTTTTTTAATTAATGAGTTTATTTTTATTATTTAAAAAAATTTTTTTTCAAATTTTTGGCTACATTGGGTCTTCGTTGCTGTGCGTGGGCTTTCTCTAGTTGCAGCGAGTGGGGTTACTCTTCGTTGTGGTGTGCGGGCTTCTCATCACGGCAGCTTCTCTTGTTGCAGAGCACAGGTTCTAGGCACACGGGCTCAGTAGTTGTGGCTCGTGGGCTCTAGGGCACAGGCTCAGTAGTTGTGGTGCACGGGCTTAGTTGCTCTGCAGCATGTGGAATCTACCCAGATCAGGGCTCGAACCCATGTGCCCTGCATTGGCAGGCGTATTCTTAACCACTGTGCCACCAGGAAAGCCCCAAACTCTTTAGTGAGATGGCAAAGATTTAATCAAATTAATTGTTCAAACGTACTTGAATAATGTTCATATTTTTAATGAACTTTTTACGACTTTTTACTACCTTTTTAGCTAATGTTCAAAAACATCTTTCTTGTAGCTTAGAAATATTCAATATAAAGCTTAAAATATCATAAAGATGTTGTAGCCTAACTGCCTTATTTTATAAGGAAAAAAAAGTAAAACTAGATCTCAGGGCCTGTTTCTTCTATTCTGCAACTCTTTCCACAATGATAAACTGTCCTGAATTTTAAAAGTCTCTTCTATATATTTTGCTATTTGATTTGTGGTAACTCAAGACACAGACCCTAAAATGTGATAGAAAAAAAATGAAAGACAAAATTTTCCTCTATCTAGGAGTATAGAGAATTATTTTAAATTCATTTCAAAATTTGTTTCTCTGTATTGCTAT
>NW_020174712.1:3692398-3824778 GCF_003031525.2 Neophocaena asiaeorientalis asiaeorientalis | reverse complement strand
CGGTACGCGGGCCTCTCACTGCTGTGGCCTCTCCCGTTGCTCGGGACGCGCAGGCTCAGCGGCCATGGCTCACGGGCCCAGCCGCTCCACGGCATGTGGGATCCTCCCAGACCGGGGCACGAACCCGTGTCCCTTGCATGGGCAGGCGGACTCTCAACCACTGTGCCACCAGGGAAGCCCTGTATTGCTATCTTTTAAGTATTATTTATAGATAAAAATTAAAATGAATGCCAAATTATATATGACAACTCCTACAATAAAATAACTATTTTAAGTGTGGATAATATGTGATGTTTTATTTGTTTCTTTATGGACTTTTAAGCATTTGGCAAATTATAGTCTCATATTGACAGAAAATAATGTATGATTTTATATAATACAACTTTGTATAGTTTGTACTGGTAAATAAAACTGATATAAACAAAATGTTTTCAATGATTCAAAGATATTATTTAGTGCCTTTCCTGTTTATGGCATAGTGATATATAAACAAAATAATCTTTTTATCTTTTAATACCTATGCAAGAATTGAGATTAGATAGCCCTCTTCTGCCTGTCATATTTAAGAGTTACATTTTATATTTGAAAACAACGTTCTTTACCCAGACTTTAAAAATTGATTCTATTTTGTTCATATCAAAGTCTTTTCCCATAACTAGCATTTGACAAAACTGTGTATTGTATCTGTTTTATTGTGCATTACACTAAACATCTAGGTGGAGAAAAGATCTAACGACACCTTAATGGAACGTCTGGGACTAAAAATCACCATTTATCTTTCTGCAGATGGTTAGATTTACCAAGTGATCGTCTGATGAAAACTGTAGAGAAAAATATATCCTCAATTCATCATAAACCACAACTCAAACCTTGTGATACAGTCCTTCAACTTCTATTCAGACAATTATTTAAAAATCGGAAGGTGTTAAAAACATCTCTCAAGCTTGGTCACATCCAAGCTCAAGCAAAAGCATTTATAAATCACACCTTGAGATGATATGAGGTGAAATGAGAACTACAAGACAAAACAAATCAGATAGGCTTCTTCCCTTGGAGTCTGACCCAAGTGGTGACTCTCTGCACGGTGAGTATGAAAGTACTAAAGCCATGATGCATGACCAGGTGTATCGAGGGTAAATGTTGGATAAAAGATAAGCGTCAAGTAGAAACTTGACAAGTGATGCCTTATCACCTATTTGACCTGAAAAATCATCTGTCATATTCTTGAAAGCATTTCTAATTTCTGTTGCCAAGCGTGTTCCCTTTCAGAGAAATCTGGAACTAAATATCACGATTCAGTTATAGGTTTTGTCTACAGTTGTGCTTGCCAGAGTTTGAATTTCATAGATCAATAAAATTTCAAATATGAATGTGAGGATTAATGTAGAGTTAACAACCATTAAAAACTTTTGTCAGGTAAGAACATTTTTTTAAAGGAACAGGAAAAATCATTATGATGAGAATCATATCTCAAAAAACAAAAAAAGAAACTTCTAAACAAAATGGTAGGAAGGGCACAATATCAGAATAAAGAAAAATCTTTCAAGATAAAAAATAATCACTTGATTTAAAATCTACTATATTATACCAATTTTTCTCACTTTAGGAAAGACTGGTGAAGTCCCCAACTCATTAAGTACAGATCTTCCTTGACTTACAGTGGGGTTACATCCCAACAGATCCATCGTCCGTTGTAAGTTGAGAATATCGTAAGTCGAAAATCATTTAACACACCTAATCTACTGAACATCATGGCTTAGTTTAGCCTGGATTAGTGTGCTGCAGAAGACTTCCATGACCCTCTGTTGAGCAAAATCATTGAACACAAAGCCTATTTTATAATAAAATACCGAATACCTCATGTAATTTATTAAATACTGTACTGAAAGTGAAAAACAGACTGGTTGTCTGTACAAAATGGTGGTAAGTGTGTCAGTTGTTGACCCTGGTGACCAAGTGGCTGCTGCAGTCACCCAGCGTCACGACAGAGGATGGTACTGCATATTGCTCGTTGGGGGAAAGATCAAAATTCAAAATTTGAAGTAAAGTTTCTACTGCGTGTATTACTTTCACACCATCGTAAAGTCAAAAATTGTAAGATGAACCATCATAAGTTGGGGTAGTTAGAAACCACCGAAGGAAGGGAGGAAAGACCAAAAGCATTCAAGGAATTTAACAGAGTACAAAAGTGGGCCAATAATATCTTATTTTTGAAAACACTTATTCTCTAGAATTAAGAGCTACTTTCTTATTCACAGCTCTCCCCACTGGTACAGAGCTAGGTAGGTAGTACAACCAGCTCACTGGACTCTAATGAAACGCTCACATTTCAAGTCTTAAAGGAACCGTAGAAATTGCTGAGTATATTGTAGTATTTATGCTAAAGTGTTGCTCATTTTCTTGGCAAATAGTAAAATAGGACCTAAGATATTTGGGGCTTAATGATGCTATTGCTTTCTTTGAAGGGCTCCTAGGAAAGACTTTTTAAATGGCCTTCCTAAGATATATTGAGAAGAAAACTGCTGACTTTATGTACCACTTGACTGAAGAGAATCAGGAATCTTCTTCTCCTAGGTCTACCCAGCTGATGTTCTTTCAGCACCTACAATGTCAAATAAGAAGCAAGTGCCAGGTCCTAGGCACTGTTGATACCAAGATGAGTCCTGATCTATAGGTAACTCAAAGCCAGATATGTACACTGGAGTCATAGAGACTTAGAGTGAAAAAAACAAAAGCTTGATTATGGGTATTCCTTAATAATACTGCAAAATAGTACAGAAGCTTACCCTTAGGATTTTAGTCCCCAAACTATTTTAATGTTGGTTGTTACTGCAGGACCCCTAAATCATCTTATTAGTTGATAATAAGAACAGTAACAATTGTTACCCTGCATGAAAAACAATAAACCCAAGGGAAGAAATGTTGATGGTATAGCATGATTAAATAGTCTTTGGAGGAACTTCCCTGGTGGCACAGTGGTTAGGAATCTGCCTGACAATGCAGGGAACACAGGTTTGAGCCCTGGTCCGGGAAGTTCCCACATGCCGCGGAGCAACTAAGCCCGTGCGACACAACTACTGAAGCTCACGCACATAGAGCCCGTGCTCCGCAACAAAGAGAAACCACTGCAATGAGAAGCCCGCTCACTGCAACTAGAGAAAGCCCACGTGCAGCAAGGAAGACCCAATGCAGCCAAAAATAAATAAATAAATTAATTAATTAAAAAAAAAATCTTTGGAATATTTAGATAATGCTCCTCTTGTACTGTGTTTTTCTAAATTTTGAAAGTTTCCCTCTCTTGTTATGCCAGTTTTTAGCAATGTACAGTTTAGGGGAGTAGTATGATCTGTATGGAGACATCAAGATGTCAAAATAAGGACTGTGAACACAGCCAACTGGCCTCAAAGAATAATATGACCAAAGTGCCACTAAAAATTTACAGGTCATATACACGTAGTCATATATTGTATATGAAAGAGCAAGTCCTATACACTATTGTTAGTAAATTATTGATAGATAATTCAATAAATAATTCTTGAATTCTGGAGAACCATCATGTATAAATGTTAAGTACGTGTTAATAAGAGATCTGCCTTCACATCAAAACACTTCTGAGTTAATGGTAGCTATTACATTCCATATATAATGTGACTCTCTCGAGAACACTTTGGCAGAAATAGTACCATTCAAATGTACTTAGCACACTTTTTGTCCTTCACACATCCTCTGTTAAGAAATAAATTATTGTACTAAGGAAAGGAGGTTGAGATATTAAATTAACAGATATAAGCTAAGCACTTCAGTTGGAAATGCCATCTTTGGAGTTATATCCTTTATAAATTGTTATTGGAAGTTCTGAAAAATCAATTTTAACCTTGTACAGGAACTAAAAGCAAAATAATCATGAAGTGTGTGGAGACAAAAAGGGACCATAAGCCAAAGAATAGAAAAATGTGGACTTTAGAGGGTAAAACCAATAAATCCTGGATACATTGGTCCAATTTCAATAGTAAATCAGCTTTTGATTATTTTATACTCTATGTACTTTTCTACCATTATTAAAACAATAAATAACGTCCAAGAAGGGAAGCAAAACATTTTGTCTAAAAAATATTCAATTTTATTAAGAGAAGAAATCTTGTTATTTTGAAAATGCAGGCAATTATTTGGCCCAAATGAACATACAGTGTTTGATGCTTGCAAGTCACGTAGTCTTCAAAGAAGAATTTAGTTATTTTATGAGAAATTAATGTTCCATTGGTCCTTGTAAGGCCAACTGGCCCGAGGCAGGGGAACACCATCAGATTCACAGGTTGCATCAGAACGAAATTCTCCGGACCACCCAGTTCCAGAAACTGCCCTGGAGACATTCCGGACCACCCAGTTCCAGGAACTGACCTGGGGACTTTGAACCCGGCCCAGCCTTCCTGCCTTTCGAGGGACGGGACTAAAGGTCCCCCAGGATACCCGAAAAGACCACCAAATAAGGAATACCCTGCGCCCTCCCAGATTCACCACACCCCTTTCCCTTCTTCCCCTATAAAGTCTTGCCCAACCCTCGCCCGGGTGCGACTTCTCTGGCCCCCTTTCTCTCGGAACAGTGAACCTCGCCCGGGAGCGCTCCCTAATAAAGCTCACTTGAAGCTTTCCTCTGTTTCGCGGTGCCGTTTGTTAAGATCCGACCTTACAGTCCTCCCTTATTTTTCTACAGACAAACCATATGTTGAAGTCATATCATGAGTTAAAGATTGAATTTAGTCAGGCAAATCTGGACTCACATCTCTAAACCTCAGCTTCTTCACCCAAATAATTAGAACAATGATCCTCACTTCACAGAATTGATCTGAAGATTAAATGAGATAACGTATTTGAATGCTATCAAATTCAAATGTGCAGAAAGACATCTTGCAACCCATCCTCATTAGGGATGCCCTTACTAATAGGATAGGAATAGCTGAAGTCAGCTGACCAAAGCCTCTTCTCCCTTCGAGAGTGATTAGCTGGCTCTGCCATCACTTGCTTCTTTTACTTCCATTTTTCTAGGCCTCCAATATCCTTGCTACTCTTCCCTAAATATGCTAACACCCTTAACGGAGTTACAGTCTCACAGGCCCAAAAGTCATTCTCCTTTCTCCCTGTAATAAGAGATGATCAATTAAGGAATTGATCTTAGCTTAACTTCCTAGAAGGCAAGCTTTTTCTCCATTTCAAGTTGAAAGGGGTACGCCACCAAGAATACTCAAACATGAATATCTACAAAATACGGCCATTTTCACTTTTCACATTTTTGATACTAGTGAAGTATGAAATCCAGTTTAAGTTAGGTTAAACCTAGGATTTGACATGTCTGGACATATTCGGAAGACTAGTCGGGTCAACCTAGCAGGGGTCTATTTAAATGACAGGTGGGAAGGTTCCTTGAAATATACTCATCTTAAGGGAAGACATATTCAAAATACACACTTTTAGTGAAAAAATAGCAGAGTGCATTGCAGAGGTGATTCTGAGCACAAGGTAGTTTCTGTCACTTACATGTTCTTTGGTATAAGTTCAACCATACTAAGTTCTAGGAAAAGGAGCTGCAATAAAACAGTGAATAAAACCCAAAAGACCCATTTATTACAATCCCTTTAAGAATTAAAGCACTACTAGACAGTACTACTTTATCATTTCGGCAAGAGTGTAGCTCAATTTGGAGTGTCAGAATTATGAACTCAGGGAACTGAGACCTGGTCCAGTGGGAGCTGGACCACCACTGCCAAGAAGTCCAGGAGAGTCTTTCAGGCAGAGACCTCTTAGGCAGGGCCCTGCCGGCAGTTCCCCTTAGCAGAATTAATCACAACAAAGAGGAAGAAAAAAGTTAAAACAGCCCATTTTATTTCCCCATAGAGCATCCCCAAAGGAATCTCAAAACTCTTTGGGGGTAGAATATGAGCTGGTTGGGATAATCATAGAGGAAGGCTAGGGTGTCAGGGAAACTCTGTCTTGTTTCTGCTCTAGGAACCTTGTCTTTACACCCAGGCAGCTGTGAAAGAGGTAAATATAGATTATATTAACGTATTATTTCAAATCGTTTCCGCCACTAAACTCAACTTTTAAAAATTATTCTCTGGTCCTTCATTATATCTTGGACATAGAGAAGGAATCTTCTGATAATTCTATCAAGGAGGAATATTTTACAGTCCAACCAACAAACCAAGTTAAACGACCAGAATACAGTTCTCCATGCTTTCAAACAACCAGTTGTTAAGAACATGGCCACTGGAAATAAAATGCATGGATTCAAGTGCCAGCTGAAACTCTTGCTGCCATGTAGCCCCAAACATGTTTTTTATCTTCCTGTTTCTTACTGTCTTCACTGTCCTAAATAAAGATATTGTAATAATTATAAGTATTTTATGGTGCTGTTGTGAAAATTAAAAGGGTTGATACATTTAAAGTACTTAGAAAAATGCCAGACATCTATTTAAATTTAGCTGAACAAAAATTAGTTAAGGGAATTCCCTGGTGGTCCAGTGGTTAGGACTCCAAGCTCTCATTACCCAGGGCTGGGCTCGATCCCTGATCAGGTAACTAAAATCCTACAAGCCGTGCAGTGAGGCCACACACACACACACACACACACACACACACACACACACACACACACACAAACTGCCAAAAAGTTATCTTGGGAATCTCTAACAATGAAGACATTTTTTAAAAAATTAGTTAACAAATGACTAAATATATATTCATCTCACAAATATTTACTGAGTGCACATATAAGCATAATGGGCACGTTTGAAACTGGGGACACAGGAAAGAACAAAACACACAAAATTGCCTTTTTAAAAGTATATTTACTATCAAATATTAAAAAAATTCATTTGAAGACTATTTCTGCTTGCAACTCTGTACTCTAAAGGCATAGTCCGTTGATTTATTTGATATCCCTGATTTTAGATGGGCTTCCCTGGTGGCGCAGGGGTTGAGAGTCTGCCTGCCGATGCAGGGAACACGGGTTCGTGCCCCGCTCCAGGAAGGTCCCGCATTCCGCGGAGCGGCTGGGCCCGTGAGCCATGGCTGCTGGGCTTGTGCGTCCGGAGCCTGTGCTCCGCAACGGGAGAGGCCACAGCAGTGAGAGGCCCGCATACGCAAAAAAAACCCCAAAAAACAGTTCACTCTTTAAAATAGTGATTGCTCCCACTGAACTGGTAATTTAAAAAGAATACCCCCAGTTGGCTAGGGTGCAGGAATTCTTATATACCTCTGATGAAAGTGTCAATTGGTACAACCCTTCAAAAGGCAGCATACCTAGTGGTTAGCAGGAAGACCTAAATCCCAGTTACGCTTTCCTTACTTACTGGTTGTGTGACCTTGGCCAATTTTTTGGCAAGTCCTTTAAGCCTCATTTATTTTTACCACCTTTAAAATGGGTATAATGATAAAATTAAATTAGTCATGTTGTAGTGAAGATTGAGATACAGTGCCTAGCACACTGTAAGCATTTATGTGTTTGATTTCATTATGATTATTACTTCTTAATATTGAGATTTGGCAATACAAACAAAGCCTTTAGATTAAACATTAGCTTCTGATTGTGAAATTCCACTTTTTGGAACTCAGTCTAAGGAAACAATCAAGGCCACCCACAATGTTTTAGTTGACAGGATGTCTCAGAATTTGAGTCATAAATCTCAGCATCAGTTGTATGTGTGTGTTGAGTATTGAAACTAGAGCAAGAAGGTACAAACTGAGTCTATAGTGACTCCAGTTCTTATCTGCTGATAATTAACCTTTTTATGGTTCTTTCAAAGTGAAATAAAGAATTAAAAATTTTGATTATTGTATGAGAATGATTCTATCTGAAATAGCAGTCTTGAAATTTAGGGGAAAAACCTGAGAAAATAATCTTCAGTTTGAAAGTTTCCCTGAAGCTTTAAGTTTGGGTTTTTTTTTTTCTCATCTCCAGTGAAGAAATGCTTTTAGCTGACAATAGCTAATTAATAACAAGATTAGCTCCAGGGCAGTGTTTACTTCCTATGATTCCCTAAACCCCCTGCATTAAAATCCACTGGTTTGTTTGATAAACATGCAGATTCCTGTGCCCATCCTAGCCTGCTAAATCAGAAGCCTGGACAGGGGCTTGGAAATCCGCACATTTTAAGAGCACCCGGAGGTTAAACAGGCTGAAGCTTTGGTCCCAGTCCCCTTGGAGAGGCAGAGCACCAACCTATCTAGGAGAGGGATTACAGATCTTCTCCAGTTGAAAGATTCAAGGTCGCCTCCTGTCAGGGCATTATTTGAAAAGACAAACATAGAAATAAATGACTTTTTAAAGGAAAATGGAAAAATACAGTTTTTATTGCACTTTTCTGACTTCAGGTCATTTTAAATATTGCCATTTGTGCTCACATATGTTTCTGTACATTTACAGGATTCTATCGATGGGTTTTTCTTTAAAAGTTTCATCTGTAAAGAATGTACATATAAGCATTCCATCCTTTGAGGGGCATTTTCTTATAAACTCTTATATCCCTAACAAAAAATAACAGCTGTCCAGCCAAGCTCTGGCAAAGGGTTTTATTTTTCTCTCTCTGCTCTCTTCGTTGATGTAAGCCTTAAATTTATTGTCACAGATGAATGCAGTTGAAAGACTGGCTTTCAAAAGGCAAATATGGTCCACTCTATGGCAACCTTCTATAGAGCAGAAGGAATTCCCTCTGCATTCTTTCTACATTGTAGATTGTTTCTCGTTTAAGTTGCTTGAGATGACAATAAAGAATTTGATCATTCATTTTTAACTTTTATACCATCATTTCAAGCAATTCAATTGAAAAAAAAAGATCAACATCCTAGTAACCTAGATTCTATGGTTATGGACCTATTAACATGAGGTAGCCCTTTTGCTTTGGAGATTTCCACATATAATGTCGTGGAAATCAGGGTTTAAAGATGACAATGGTTAAAGGAAATGACTGATGGATGAAAGAAAAGGAGGTAGCAGTTCCAACTGATATGAAATTTCTTAATTGGCCAAAGATTTATGTATGTGTACGTATATTCAATTCATATATGTTAAATATATGTGCATATCTTTGTCTATACAGTAGGATATGCATACATATTATACTATATAATTATTAGGCATATATGTTAAGAGAGATTTGTATTAAGGACAAAAATAAAAATTTACTTTAATGCAAACGGGAGTTTTAGGTTTGTTTTTTTTTTCTGTATTCCAATATCCAAAATCTGAGTCTAATATGTAAAATCTGAAACCACGTATTTTTTATTTATCTTGGTCTACCTGGTACCAACCAGTCCCACCCATGCCAAACTATCTCCCATTTTCCCCACTCACACACATACATACACAAATCCTCCACTCATAAAAAGGCAAAGTCTTCTGATATAATTTCTCAGCAACTGAGATTTCTTCTCTCCACTATAAGCTGTCATATCTAGATGCCCCAAGGCTGAGATTCCTTGCGCTTTTTAAAGGACTATAAGTTCTCTACCCAGTGTCTGCCTGTCTATCACACAACAGAGGCATCCTTGGAGCATGGAAGAGTGAGAAATCCTGGTCAGGGGTCAAGGAGATAGAAAGAGGAGAAGAACACCAGGAGAGTGTTCTCCTGGCATTTAGGAATCTTGAGGCATAGAGATGGGGGTGGGAGAGCTGGACTGGAGAAGAAAGGAGAGGACAGCCTACAGGGATAGCTTAAAAATAATAGCCAAAGCTGGTAGACATGTCCAGAACCCTTAGCACTAAACCCCCGGCGCGTGTATCCAGAGACCATCCTCTTTAGGTAAGTGGGGAGGCTGGGGCGGGAACTTTATCATACTTTCTTACCCAATCTTCCCAGCATTCTTTGAAAAGTTGTTTTCAAAGTCACTACTGTCTCAATAACCTGCAGTTCATATTTGCAAATTTAAAATTAAATGAATCTATTGTTCAATTTGAAGTTTAAGGTGTTTTTAAAGCCTAGAAAATCACACTTTGGCAAAAACATTTTTTTACAAGGAGCAAATAACTAATTAGAGCTTGTCTTATTTTAATTGAGAGAAATTTCGGTAACTAAGCATAAAATAGGAGCTGAAATAGGAGCCAGGAAGCCACTGGAGGTAAGGAAATAGAAGGGGCAGGCCACAGGCGCCTGACACAGTTTCCACTCAGCTACTGCATAGTTTTCCCGAGGACCCGCCTATCTCTCTATTGATGGAATTGAAGATACGTACAATCACTTTCGGTATCTAATATTCTACATGGGTGGGAACCAAGTGTGTCCACCTGCACTCTGCCTGGCTTTGCCTGGGAGTGGCAGATTCCTCTACCCTGCTGGGTCAGTGCTGCCTACAAAATCATGAAATCTGCAACAACATTTGCATTTCTGCACATAGAACAAGACGCTATTACATTATTCATTTGGAAACTCTATCTCACATCTCTAGTCTCCCTTTGAAGTCGCCTTCTCAACTTATCTCCTTTCCTCTAGCCACCAACTTTACTATTGAATATTAGTAAATATTATTAGTAAATATTACTTTACTATTGAATATTTCCTCAGTCTCAAAACAAGAGTTCCGTCTTGGGCTTCTCACTTTGCCCATTCTTCTGGGACCATCTCATCCCTTCCCATGGCTTCCATTATGATCTTTCTATCCAAAGCATCCTGACCTAAGTCTCCTTCTTGGAGCTCCCTCCTGGGTTCTAGACCTTAATATCGAACTGTACACTAGACAAGCCCTCTTGAACATCCAGACATAACTCATTATTGTTTACCCTCCCCATCTCAGCACACGGCACCATAACTATTCTCCTGGATCAGCAACCTGGGGACCACAGTGGGCTTTTCATTTTTTTTCGCACAAGTCCCCTCTCCCCCCCATACATCACATCAAAACAATCCCTCAGTTCAGTCATCGCAAAGGATTCTAGGACTCTTCATTCCCCTGCTTCCAGCCTAGTCCAGGCTAACATCACCTCTTTCCTCTGTTGGGGAAAAATGATGTCTCCATATTCCCTTCCATCCTCTTCAGCTCCCATGGGAAAAATCCAGAGTGTTCTAAAACTGCAAAACTCATGAAGCCAATTCACCATTAATGTATGTTAATAATTTTCAGGGTTCATGGATTCAAATCTAAAAGTCTAAATGTTGCATGAAAGTCTGCTTTTCTTTCTCGACTTGATAAAGAATTATACTCCCCTCTTTCTGCCAGCATTAGTTTCAACTTATTCTTCTTTACATGCTTTAAAGTCTCAAGCTCCCACTCATCTCAATGCTGACCTTCATTCCAGGTTTTTCTTTCAGCTTGAACTTGACTTCACCCCAACCCTTGCTTTGGCCTTGCCACTTCTTCTTAGTACTAGTAATAATATTACTTCTTAAGATTGGCCTGGAACTATATTCAATATCTTGTAATAACCTATAATGGAAAAGAATCTGAAAAAGAATATATATATAACTATATATACATATATCTATCTGAATCACTTTGCTGTACACTTGAAGCTAACACTACATTGTAAATTACCTATACTTCAATTTTTTTTAATAGTTTAAAAAAAAAAAAAGATTGGCCTTCCCCAGCTTCCTAGCTAGTTAGATCCCTGTGGCAGACATGGCTAATTTCCTATGATGAATTCACTCAATTCATCTTTCATAATAACACAACCTGGATTGTGTTCTGTGCAGCAATGTGACCAGCTAAAATGTCTTCTGTTTAGAAGTGGTCATGTGACCCAGTTCTGACCATTCCATTAAGAGTTCATCAGAAGTCTCCTAGGGAGGCTTACAAAAAGCTTTGTTTAAAAGAAACTCCGTTGACAGTTGTCTTTGCCTTTTGCACTTTGCATGGGTCTTTCCCTCTCCTTTCTGCTTGGACTCATGGGTGATGTCACGGTACGAGGTAAAACCAACATTTTAGGACCATGAGGAAAAAACTCACATTATGATGGTGGGACAGGAAAATAAATGGAACTTGAATACTTTATGATCTCTCTAGACTCTGATATAACAGGGTGGAAAACCTCTTACTTTTTTAAGCCTCCTGTCTTGTTCATTACTATCTACCTCATACAATGCCACAGACACAATGTAGGAACAATAATGATGGAATGAATAAGTAATTGAGAAGAAAAAGAGGATGCAGCAGTTCCTGGGGACAGTGGTTATGAGCTCCTCCTAGACTAAATCTCTTCAGTCCTTTTAAGGTTTTAAATTTTCAAGGTTCTGTGGAACCTTAAGTGTAAATATCTGGATATGGGTGTCAAGTATTCTCTCACTGATCATTCATCTGATTTGAAACCCTGAAACCTTAGTTAAAATTCAGACTTTATATGGGTAGGGAAGTAAGTCATTAATATGAATGCTCATATTAGTTTATCAGGTCATCTATTTATAATTTGCTTCATTGTATCTGTGGAGAATAGGACCAGGACCCGAGATAAATGTTCACGGGAAAAAGGAAGCAACTTGGAGATAATGAGAAGGGGGTGTCAAAACACAGTCTGACTCCTGTACCAATATCTGTGTTGCCCAAAAATAAAGATGTTTTCTTACTTCGTACAGGACAGCTCTCCAAGGATCACCACGTATAATCTTTTATCTCCTTTACATTTGAAACATTTGTTCCACTGGCACAGTCACCAGAGGAATGATACCATTTTTACCCACTGAGAGCTATATAACTACATTTAAAATGGCTACAGGATAGTGATTCTGAGTTGTGGTTGGAAGTGTTGATGGGAATGAAAATATTACTTTTGTTGCAGTTGACAATATAGGGTACTATCCATGGAAATAACAGTAACAGACTGCCATAGAGCAGTCCATTTATACCACGCTTAACATGTATAATAGTAAGTATGGGGCAGGAAAGGTAAAAATAGTAAAATAGTGTCTTCTGAAGGCTGTTCCTTAGCATGTGACTTTAGTTAAGAAAAGACTGAAATTATCACCAAGTTAATTCTTAGCATCTAAGAAAAGAAATTGAATGCTTATTGAATTTCCTTTAAAACACATGTCACTGAAAAGGTAGACAAGTAACAAGGAGACAGGATACAGAGAGAAGAGAAACAGGTAGCGAGTTTTCTAGCCCTTGGATGCTGAATCTACTTTTTAAAAATTCTAAGTATGTAAAGAATATTTTTGCCAATGGCTAAAAAGTACAATATAATGAAAACTGAGCTGACAGTTGACACATTGTCACTTTCGGTGTTATACGTGAACCAAAGCAAATAAAATATAGGTTAATTGGGATTACAATTTTTGAAAGTTCTTCTGTTTGGCTTTAATAAATGAAGAATCTCTGTATTCAGATAATTAAATTAAAATGATAGGCTGTTTCTTTTTTTATTTGCTCTTTTTAATGAAAGAAACTTCACTAATGTTCTTCATTCCCTGAAGAGCTACAGCAGTTATCTTACCATGTTAAACACTGTGGTCTGTGACTCAAAAAGAGACATGTGGAAATGTAAACCTCTCTTAACAATCGAAGTACTGTTAGTAGGAAAAGGGACAGGCTTAGACAAGACAAGCTAGGTATGGCATTTATCTTCCTTTTGTAGGAAAATAAACAATTTGGATTGATTAAAGAAAGAAATTGAAAATGTATTGAAAGACAAATGGAAGACCAAATAAAAATGTGATAAATACTTGTCCTTTCTTTGGGGAGACAAACTTTTTATCTTCCATAGGGGAAAATGCAGCTCAAAATCTAGCCCCAGCAAGCCACCGTAGGTGTTAAAAATTGCTGAAAAGCAAACGCCGGGAAAACTGTTTTGCCCCTGAAAATGCTTGAAGAGAGTAAAAGGCCCTGGGGCCTGGCTAGCAGATGTGTGGTCACATTCTCATCTCTTTCTCACAAGAAAGACAAGAGAAGAAAAAGCCTCTCTAAAATTTGTTTGCAAAATGATATTTCTGTCTTACCACCCTAAGTATGCATGGTTTACATTGACTTCAAAGGAGGATGTCTACAGCCAAAGATAATACTGATTGATTGAGTTATTCATGATTTAGCAACTGATAAATTGCCTTCATATGCATTGTAATGTCTTCAGCCCAGTGTAAGATTTATCTGGATGGGCACAATATTTTGAAAAGACTAATTCAGGAAACATCACAGCCTAAGAAATGCTTTTTTTTTTTTCTTTACATAAACTCCAGCGAAGGATTGCTGATGCATGTACTGCAAGTTTCTGATTCTAGCAAGAGAGTACAGGCTCCCCTGTTCTCACTCTGAGTCAGTCACCTCAGATAGGCATTGTACACACATCCAGGCACCGTAGGGAATTAAAAAGAAGCATTGACCAGATCAATGTTGTTTTCTCCACCTCCTCAAACTTTTCCCCAGGTCTATACTTGGCACAAAGGGAGGGATCCAGGATGCCCTTATTGGGAGCTAAGCCTCATCTCCAATCACCACCCCAGGCATAAACTTTCTCTTTGACCGTAAGTGTGGTCAGAAAGGTAAAAAAATATGGCAGTACAGCAGTCCTGGGGTAGAAGGGTGGCTGAAGTCCTTTCTCCTTCCTTCCCTTCATCATCTTCCCCCAGGAGAGCCACAGGCAAGTGAAAAGATTAGGTCATGGGGTTTTAGGTTGGGCATAAATCCTAAACATGGTGCAAAATACAGCAGAGGCATCGTAATTTTTAGGCTAGTCTATGAGGCATTTCCTGCTTCCTGAGCCACAGTTGGTCATTCCCTGATAATTACTCCCTCAGGACTTTATATCTACTTTTATTGCAACACTTAATGAGTTGAAGTAAAATGATTTATTTATATGTCCATCTCTTCACTGCCCTATGGGCTGTTAAATTATGAGTCCTCCACAGAGCAGCTAATGTCTTATAGGTCATGTCTCCTCTCTCCCAGCCCAGCCCTCTGTCCCCAAACCTGCAAGTGTCTAGCACTTGTCTGGCACTTACTGGGCAGTCAAAAAACATTCACTTGTTGAACAAATAAATGAACAACTAGCAGATCTGAGCCAACACAGTAAAGGGAGAAAGGTTTCCATATAGCATATCAAAAATGACCCTGCCACCTTTTCGTCCCCAAGTATTGAAATATATTAATTTCAAAGTCAGAAAATAAAGGAACTTGTATTAAAAAGTATGGAGCATTTCATGGGCATGTGTGCACCTATGTATGCATCTTCCTCCAGGTATAATGTTATTTTGAGTCTAAATATGCCAATAGCATTCTTCTGAACAGAACGAAATATTACACTTCTGTTTGTGAGATAACTTCCCGCTGAATATTTGAGCATATTGATACACTGCGACACGTGTATGTAAAGGCAGGTCCAAACCAGGAGCAAACATTGCGTCTGAGATCCAGGGTGCAGCAAGCGCAGTTAGGGAGCAAACAAACAAACAAACAAGCCAGCAAAAAAGGAAAGTCCTCAAGTCTAATAAATGAAAGAAGAGGGACTCACGGGTGGTTTAAGGCTAAATCATGCTCCTGCAGGGAAGTGGGTGCCTGAGTGTTTTGCTTTCTCACTTTTCTTGGAAATGGGAGCATTACTTTCAGCACTGCTTAATGAAACTGCTGCTTCCCACCTCGACCCTTCCAAAATCAGGTATAAACTCCCATCTAGGGAATTGGGGCTTAGAGAAACATGACAGAAAAGGGGTGTTGCTCAGAGGAGAAGCCAGAATCCAACTTCAGGGAAGTGAGCCTAAGCTGGGCTGGGGGAGAGGTGGGAAGACTGAGCCTGAAGAGGGATGGGCTCCCAGTGTCCAGCGACCAGTGGGTGTGATGCTCGCATAGTGGTCCAGACATATACAAAGGCGAGACCCAAAACTCCCTTCTAAGTGGATTGCAGAATTGCATTCATATTGTTTCCTCTAACCTCCTCTCATTTTAATTTTCATGACTGTTATGTCAACATACATCAACATTTTACCTTTATAATCTGCTGCAAAGTCACCTCTTTTGGAGCCGTTGGGGAAGGAAAGCAAACATCTACCTGCTCTTTCCCAGCTGTGTTTTTGGTGCTGCTAATCTGAAGAAGAAATTATAGAGCAGCAGAGGGTAGTAATGCAGTGGCCTTCCTAATAGCAATTCACAGAGGAGATTCCAGAGAATTCCAAGCCTGGTGGAGAAAACTAGAAGAACACTTATGGAGAAGAGGTGGCCCCACATGTGGGGTATTTCTAAGCAACAGTCTTAATGCGTGCATGAAAAACAGTCTATGGGTGTCTCCTTCAATTTCCCTTGTGTTCATCAGGGAAGAAAGATTGAGATGGGGTAGGAGGTGAACAAGGGATGTGGGCGATTCCTGAACCCACGCCTTTGGAGGGATTTAACTACAAGTCAATAGTCATTCATCTAGCCTGAGTTTCAAGTGTTAAATACAGTTCATTTTGTCAGAAAAATAGTCAAAACCCTAAGTTTCTTATAACAATGTATGTCCATTTGGACAAAAATACATCTTTTTCTCATTTGGGGATATATGAATTTATAAATCGTTTTGTTTGAAATAAACCTTTTAGAGAAACAATTATAGATGAAGCACTCAGTCTTAGATGAGATGGTTCTGGCATTTAATTTTGAAGCCTCTTAGCAGAGATCAGATGCCTTTTCTTCTAGTTTGTCTAACTCTTATTCATCCCTAGGGAATGTTAATGACTATATTTTTATATGCCAATTTGCCTCCTGCTGAAAATTGTCTTCTAATCCTCTTTAAAAATTCTCTTATTCTAATCAACCTCTGGAGGAATTTATTGTCTGAACAGAGGTGCTCCTGTTTCGATTTACACAAATCACTGTGCAATGTCAGTAAATGCTTGGCTGATGACTTGGCTTGCACAAATTTGCCTGGAAATAATAAATACCATCTACCTAATGTTCCAAAGGAATGGACGTGTCCTGTTGTGGCATTTCCACCTGCATTTCAACTTTGTTCTCTTTTAAAGACGAGGAAAATGATTTCATTCTATGTGTGTACCTAAAGTATTTTAGTACTTTAATATTTGAAAAATAGCACACTTGTGTCCACTTTGTTCTCCCTTATTCTGAAGATTAATGTGTAGTCATTTTGAATCTTAAGCAGCGTAAATAACATGAACTATCAAACAAAAAATAAAATTTCTTATAACTGTTCCATTAAAATCAGTTGTTTAATATTATATAGACAGACTATTTGAATGTTTTACCTAAATTTACAGTTATCATTTTAATTCTAGGGTTTTTTTGTTGTTGTTCAATAAATACTTATTAAGCAAGTGCTGTGCTCAAGTTTGCTCTGGTAATTATTTCAGGAGAGAAGAAAAAAATATATAACACATTATTCCTATTTCTAAAGAGCTTAAAATATATTCAGAGCCATCTTTAACACATGGCTTTCAGGGTTGCTCTGGGCATCACCAGTGGCCCAGAGACAAAAACCTGCTCTCAGGGAAGTTAGGTGGGACTAAAGACCTCACTTCCATTCACATTGCTTTGATGTGTCCTGTGGACACACGTCCTTGCTAGGGGCTTGGAAAAAGTAATTCCTTGCTGAACAGTTACAACCTAGCTACAATTCTATTTCTAAGGAAGAAGATGAGAACAGATGTGGGTGGTGAACTAAACACTTAGGCCACAATGTTTGGACTAAACATTTTGGTCTTTAAAAAGAAACTCTTAATTATGGCTTGTGCTCTAGAACACGCTCTTCTAAACAAGATTATAGAAATGGCTTTGCTCTTGAGGAAATTTCTCCCAGTTGTAAAGAAATAAGCCTAGAGAAGAGAATTAAATGATAAGTTTATTTCTTACTGGCTGAATTCTAGATAACTCACCCCTGTTTGGAAGGACAGATAAAAGCCCAATAGATTATAGATGCTTATTAATTATTTACGTAAGTAACACTTACTATCCCTCATTTATGTGATCTGAAAATTCTCTGGGTGCAGTTAATTAAAAATGAGATCAAAGCTACATATTCCCTTTGATGTCCTATTTATATAATTTATTTCTGTCAGAAGAAAATAATCACAATGTCATGTGCCATGTAAACATACGCAAGTTTTTTCTGACGTTGTTGTTTTGAATTTCTTAGCTTTTCCTCCTGAAGAATATGTACTGTGATGTGACAACTTGTCTATTCCCACTACTTCCTTTTATACACAGACTTGGTGGTCTTTCTAACTACTTATGTGTTCTGGCTTATTTTTACTTTACTGACATAACTTTCCCAGATATGCAAAGTTCACTGAAAGCTCTCAGATCTTGAGTCTATTCTTAGGTAGATAGCACGGTTAAGGATATGGTGGTAATATTTGTTAATGTGCTTAAATTGCAATCCTAATGAGTATTACCTATGTTCACTGCCTATATCATGTCTTGGAATTTTGATACAATGAGGTTACACATTTAAAAAGCTATTTAGGTGGGAGGGAGGGAGGTGCAAGAGGGAGGAGATATGGAGATATATGCATATGTATAACTGATTCACTTCGTTATAAAGCAGAAACTAACACACCATTGTAAAACAATTATACTCCAATAAAAACGCTAAAAAAAAAAGCTATAGGACATATTATTGGGTATTTGGAAACAAGTTATTTCTAATTCAAACAGTTGCCTACCAAACGGTTAATAACCTATCAAACATTCTGAAAATAACCAGTTGTGAGTTGTCAACAAAACTGTGCTCTTTTAGTACTTCTGCATAAAATTGATTTTTGGTCTGGCCCTACCATGAGATAATTGTATCATTTGAGTCGTCTCTTACTTTTTCTGAATTCCTGGTACATCTTAACAAATGGAAATAGTGCCTTCCCAACCTGCCTTATCGGGTAGTTAGAAATTAAAAAAAAAAAAAAAGGCAAGGTAATTTCAAAGACAAAATCAGAAGCATCGTTATTCCTCAAAATGATTTCAGTTTGTTGATAGATCCAAAGAGTAGCAAGAATTAGCAAAAGAGTTAACACCAAGAGATCACATCAATAATTGCTGGTAAAAATTCTCATTTCAATCTAAGGGTTAGGAAAATCATATTAAGACATTATTTCCCCACTAAGGCAGAGAACAGAATATCTCAATATTATCAAGAAACAGGATTCAATGGGAAAACAATAAATTTTTCGAAAACTATCACTAATTTTATTTTGACCTTTTTTTCATTAACAATCAGATAAGATTTAAAATCTTCCTTTAATCAATTAAAATTGATTTTGAAATGGAATGCTACACTAAGAAGAGAATATAAGGACAACATTAGTTATTTGATAGTTAGGTACAGGCTGTTTTGCTATAACAAAGAGGCCCCAGATATAGTATTTTAAATAAGACAGTTTATTGCTTACACAAATAATAGTCCAAAGATGGGCAGACAGTCCAGCCTGGCAAGACAGCTGAGCTTATAAATTCATTCAGGGATTTATATATCTTCCATTGTATCTTCCATCTTGTTGCTCTACCATCCCTTAGGGCAGCAATTCTCAAACTTTTTGGTCTCAGAATTGCTTTACATTTTTGAAAATTACTAAGGACTCCACAGAGCTTTTGTTTGTATATATCTATCAGCATTTATCATATTCGAAATGAAAACTGAGAAACAAGTTTAATTAACTCATTAATTTCTCCTTAACTAAGAAATGTTTAGTTCTTTTAAAAATTACATTATATTAGTTCCCAATTTCCACTATAGTAAATTACCACAAATGTAGAGGCTTAGGATAATACAACATTATTTTCTTATGATTCTGGAAGTCAGACGTCTAAAATCAAGGTCTTGGCAGGGCAGCATTACTTCTGGAGGCTTCAGAAAGGAATCCATTTTCTTACCTTTTGCAGCTTCCAGAGGCTGCCTGCATTACTTGGATTATGGCCTCTTCCTCGGCCTTCAAAGATTATCACTCCAGTCTCCAGTTCCTTCAGTGCATCTCTTTGTTCTGCTTCTGACACTTCTGCCTCCCTCTTGTAAGGACCTGGTGATTGCATCGTGCCCATCCATTTAACCCACAACATCTTCCCATCTCAAGATTCTTAACTCAATATCTGCAAAGTCCCTTTGGCCAAATAAAGTAACATATTTATAGATTCTGGCCACTAGGATGTGGCTATCTTTGGGGGGGGCAATTATTCAGCTTACCACAAAAAAATAAAGTTATTAATTTTAACATCAATAACTATATTTTCCAAAACTCAAACTAAACTTGAGCCAGAAGAGTGACATGGTTTTATATTTTGCAAATCTCTTCAGTGACTTGATAACTAGAAGACAGCTGGATTCTCATATCTGCTTCTGCACTCAATCTGTTCTGATGTGTTATTTTGGTTGAAGTATTAGAAGAAAATTCATCTTCACGCAGTCACATATTTGTAAAAAGGAGTATTTTAAATGACTTTTCAGATAACTGTGGATATGCTTATTTCACACTCCACCACAACTTGACAAGTGGTAGTTTTTTAAAGGTTGGTTGTAGTGTACAATCTGAAGCAATTTTAATGAAGTTTTCATATCCTGTCACGTGAAAACCCATGTGACACTTAATGATCTTGTAATATCATATCTTCATTATTTGGAAAATACTGATCCACTAGATTGTGCCTATGTTTTGACGATTAGAATATTTTATGATACAATATTTTAAAACATTTATTTATTTATTTTTAAAGTCTTTATTGAATTTGTGACAATATTGCTTCTGTTTTTTATGTTTTGGTTTTTTGCCCGCGAGGCATGTGGAATCTTAGCTCCCCAACCATGGATTGAACCTGCACCCCGTGCATTAGAATGCAAAGTCTTAACCACTGGACCACCAGGGAAGTCCCTAAAAACATTTATTATATCACCACTTATCTCATTAAAAAAGTCTTTAAACCTTGGGAAGCTATTAAGTTTCCGGTGGAAGACACAAGTTTTCCAATTCTAATTTTTTCTTTAAATCTTGAATTTTATCTCTGGCAACAAACACTGCCAGTTGTTTTCCTTGAAGCAACAGGCTTTCTTTGTTCGTTTTCAAGAAAATATCTACCAAGTACCCAAGTCTGAATAACCACAGTTTGTCTGTCAGTTGCTTCTTCAAGTAAAAATGGCGTGACATTTAAAAATTATAAGTGAATAGTCCAATTCTCAACGCAAACAGCTGCACAAGTGCTTCTCTTCAGGACAAGGGTTATACCTCAGTATGCACAAGTGTTATATGCATACCTCTTGGTTCTTTACACACGTTATTAAAAAGCCATCTAATAATATTGAGCATCATTCCTGCTTCATCAAGGATATTTTTAAATGAACCTGGCATTTTTCTTCTGTGAGCGTGTGGCAGGAAGCATACAAGTGCCACTTGTTTTACTACCACTTTAATTCACACGAAGGCGCTGGCATTTCAACCCATCATTGCTTTAGCACCATCAGTGCCAATGTCAACTCAGTGAATAAGGCAAAAAAAACCTTAGTATTATTATTGAAATAGTTTAGACAATGCAGACCCACTGAAAATATCTCTGGGATCCCTGGGGGTCTGGGGACAGCAGATTCAGAATAACTGCCTTAGGGCATTATCTTTGCCTGCCTCTGAATCAATGCCACATCCACAATCCAGCTTTCAGGAAGGAAGAGCAGAAGTGGGGGGCAAGTGATTTCTTCTCAGAGAAGTGATGGTGGTGATGCATGTTGCTTCTATTCACATTCCATTAGTGGGGACTTAGTCCCATGATCAACCTGGGCTGCTGGGGATGATGGGAAATGTGGCCTCCAGCTAAGCAACCTTGTGTTTAGCAAAAACTGGACCACTGTTAACGGGAGAACACCATTGAGGAGACAAGGAAGTTTCTGCTACATGAATCCCAACAAATGTATTGTTCAAGTTGGCATATAATTAGCTTCCTACATATTCATTTTAGCTCATTTCATGTGTATCTTTTAAAAAACATAGTAATTCATTTTAGGGGTTGGGTTTTCCTGACAAACATCCATTAAAATGGTGCAAATATGAGATTGGAAATAGTAATATTAATACAACTGAGGCATTCTTAGAGCTGAGACAAGTTCTGAACCGTGATTCTGGGGTAGAAATAAGAAGATAATAGGGGTAGCGGAGCATAATTTCTATAGATGGAACAGGACTGAAATAAATATCAGGATAAGCTTAAAGAAAAAATAAAATGTCTATATATTTGTTTCTTGGCCCGTGTCCTCATTCAAGACAGGAGCCTTCACAGTAATGGAAGAAGCGTGAGCCTTTACACAAGAGACAGAAGAGAAAGTTCTTTTCTCAGGTTCCACATTGGGAAATGGTGATAAATAATATCCACCTCATAATAATATTATGAGGGATTAAATGAGATAAGCTGTGTGATATCCTGACCACAGATTACTTAACAAAACCTACAGCAAAACTACGATGCAAATCACTGGGCAAATAAGTAATTTTCCTGGTGAGGAGACAAAGCTAATGGTATTGAATTATCTGGAGTTTTCTAGTTCTGGTGCTGCCCTTCCATGATTGAAGTCAATGCACAAAAGGAGTTAGCATCTTAAATATCCCAAAGAATTAGCTTAAGGAGAGACTTTCCAAGGTCAAAATGTCATGGACCACAGGGTAGACTAATCCCCGATTTGTCTGAAACACATTTATGCTTCTACAGATGTGTTTTCATAGCCTCTTCCCATCTAGGTAAATGGATCTTTTAGATCATATCTGTTAACCCACCCAGCATCTCTCCCCACTGGGGTCGGAGCAGGGATGAGAATCCAGACAGTGGCCAGTTAAGAAAGGAACATGTAAGAAGGGATCTTGCCAAGTGCTCGGGAACACGATCTGGGCTCTCAGAAGATAAATGCTAGTCATTTACTTATCAGAGGTGTGTGTGCTTTTCGAGACAGCTAGGGAGGTCGCCTCGGGCGGCCGGCGGAGTTACCTAACAGATCCTTTTCCATCCCCCCCGCCAGTGCTCTGCCTTTTGTTAATGTAAACAGAGAAAATATCTACCACCTGTTCAATAATTTCCACACAGTGTGAACCTTTGGGGATAAAGATGAATTTCTTCTCAGTTGCTTGGTTTGTCTGTGAATTGATCAATGAGAGACTGAACGCTTTGATGATGTAAGAGAAACAGGGTTTTTAATGAACCCGGAGGCAGGGTTTTGAGGCCATTTCCCATTAGGACTCCTGGCAGGGCAGAGCGCAAGGGCAAGGAGAGGGCGCAGATGAAGGCCTGTCATTCCCTGGGAGCAGGGATGCCGAGGATGCGGGGATGGCGCGGCAGTCCTGGAGCCTCACAGCTGCCAGAAGCGCGCCTCGACATCAAAAGGAAGACGGACCTTGAGGGAGACAAAGCGCTAACCAGACCGTGATGCTGCCGAAAACAAACGTGATTAGTCCGTTTTAGCCCTGACAGTCTTCAGGATGAATAAACAAACCAGGCGGTTCATGTAGCCATTCATACTAATCATTAACAACAGGATAAAATGATTGCATCTTGTGTGCTACATTAAAAAAAAAAAATCTGCACCAGCTACATGAAAGCTCAAAAATATTTTCTCTTTCTAAAAGGAAAAAAAAAAAAAGCTTACAAGAGAGGGGAAAATGGCTACTCCTTTTGACTTAACATGTGTTGACACGGAACGGAGCACAGACCACACATAAACACTGGCAACCCGAGCTCATCTTTGCAGCCCCTGTATTCACAGAGTGTTCCGATGCAGCAACTACCACCAACCACTGCTAAGAACCCCTGGGGAATCCACGTGTGCTGGCAGCTCGGCACACTCAGGATGGTTGGAATACTGGGTAATAAGAGGACATTCGGCACTTACAGCTTTAGTCATTGAGCCTTTCTTAAAAACCTTGACGTGTGCCACAGTAGTCAAAGGAGAACTGATATTGTCTAAGTCGTGGGTGCAATAATGATATTGTTCATTATTCCATAATTCAGTAAATAAAAGTAAACAGATTGTAAAATCAGAGTTTCTGAAAGCAGAAGTGGGGAATCAGAGCATATTAGGAAAGCATAAATAATTTAGAAGTGGTTATTACTTGTATTTTTCTGCAAAGTTTTAAGGGAGGGTCATATTTCATAATAATTACAGATCTCAATGTTGATTTATCTTTTTCTAGCATCACCTTTTCTCCTTCTGCTTTATTTGGAGAATACATGTAGCCTGTTTGAAAACATGACAACTAAATGGAGGATCCTCCCCCTCTGCCCAGGTTGAAAAATTTCAAACTTTTTTTTCCATTGTTTGCTTTAAAAAGAACTCTCATTCAGATAGAAAACTAAAGATTATGATTCAAAAACAATTCTAAACCTTCCAGACACACATTGATTTGTAGTAATTATCTTTGGGCTTTTTTTTCTCCTAAACAGTTATATTCTCTGGAAATGTGAGTCCTACAATTTCTTTCCATTCTTCTTCTCACAGGTGTTCATTTCTCTGATTAGAGATCAAAATGCTTATTTTGTTCAGCCCATTGCTGTCAGATTATTGGTACTCGGGAGATTATTATTCACAAGTCTGCAGAGAGAGTACTTCATTTTTACCATACCTGAAATGGAAATCACCTAGTTTAAATGAAATTTTCATCAAGATTAGTGATTCAGTCAACATGTAATTATTTTGGATTTCAAAACATTTTTCTTTTCTTTGGAAATGCATTACAATCACCATATGAAAATTTATGAAGCAGTTGAAATCACAGTCAGACATCTCACTTCCTAGAGATAGCCAAAGGAGTCCACACTATTTCTGCGTCTCCCTGATGCCTTATAGGAAAGCTCCACCAAGTTTAGGTCTATAGACTTTCCCGTTGCTACACCCCCACTTGGAATATAGTAAGCACCCAATTAGTGTTGGCCATTACTATTATAATTATAATGATTAAAATCCAGATACTATCCCATTTCTTTCAGGCCCAAAGCTAGGAAGCTTGCTGTCTTAGCCAGCTTGGGCTTCCATAACAAAATACTGTAGACTGAAAGGCTTAGACAACAGACATTTATTTCTTATGGTTCTGGAGGCTGAGAAGTCCAAGATCAAAGTGCTGGCAGATTCAGTTCCTGCTGAGGATCCCTTTTCTGGCTTGTAGATGGCCACCTTCTCACTGTGTCCTCACAAGGTGGGAAGAGAGAGCAAGAGGAAGGAGGTTCTCTGGTGTCTCTTCTTATAAGGGCACTATTCCCATCGTGAAGGCCCCACCCTCACAACCTCATCTAAACCTAATTACCTTCCAAAGGCTCCATCTCCAAACAGCTTCACATTGGGGGTTAGGCCATATTCATAGCTGAAGCTTCACATTCAGCTTCACATGAATGGGGGGGTGGCCATAATTCAGTTAATAGCATTCACCTCCTGACCCCCTAAATTCATATCTTTCTCATATGCAAAATACATTTATTCTATCTCAACAGCCCCCAAAGCCTCAACTTAACCAGCATCAATTCTAAAGTCTAAGGTTCACAATCTCATTTAAATATTATCTGAATCACCTATGGGTGAATCCTGAAATATGACTGATCCTGAGGCAAAATTCCTCTCCAGCTGTGAACCTGTAAAACCAGATGTGCTTCCAAAATACAATGACGGGCTGGGCATAGGATAGACATTCCCATTCCCAAAGTGGGAAATAGGAACAATCCAAAACTTAGCAAATTCCATTACCTCTTAAGGCTCAAGAATAATCCTCTTTGGTTCCATGCTTTACTCTCTGGGCCCACTGGAGTGGCAGTGTCACCCCCATAATGACACTGAGGCAGCTTGGGATGAGGTGCCTTGTTCCCTGGGCTCCAGGGGGCCTGCTCCCATGTCTCTCTGAGAAGGCCCCTACCCTGAGGCACTGGGCAGGGGTAACTTGACCACTAATCTGATAGTCAATATCCAGGCTGACATGTAGCATTTTGTACCATATTCTTATTCTCTTTAAAGTATTATAGTCTCTGTTCTATCTCTAATGCCCTGAACTTAAACAGCGAACTTCAATTTCACCTATAAGTAGAAGCCACACTTTGGCAAATGTTCCAAATGTCAGGGAGTATTCAGAAAGGGCAAATGTTAGTGACCCACCATGATCTTTAGGTCTCGTGCAGCATTTGGTAGCCCTCTGTTAGTTAAAGATGTGCAAATGTCTGTCTCAAAGCACTGCTCAGTCATAAGAGACAAAACTTATCTCCTTTGGTTTTCCTGGCCTGGAACATCTGACTGCTACATGCTTTAAATTCTCTACCTGACGGTGTATATACCCCGGGATAACATTCCTCTCTCAGGCAGCACGCATCAAACATTTTTAATCCCTTTCTTTGACATACACCATACACCTCATGAATAATTAAGTAATGACTCACGATTGGCCAGTGTTCCTTCACTTTCTTACTTTGCAGACTTCAAAGGACTTTCGTATAGGTAGAAGGTGAAGCTGGTGGTAAAAATCAACCTAAATTATGTTCTTCCTCAATATACATTTTTGCTAAGGAGAATTTCATTCTTCCGCCATAATGAGAGAAAGCCAAATCTTCAGCTTCAAAGCTTTCAAGTCTTGAACAAATCGCTGCTCGCTTCAACCCATAATTCTGAATTCCACCCGCAACTACTCACTCCTCTGAGGCAGTATGTGTGCAGTTACTTAAACCGTCACTAACCAAAGCGGAATCCCCCTACGGAGCAAAAGTGTGCAAGTGGAGACCAGATTTTCCAAGCTTAAAACTCGTGATCTGGACAGCAGCAGTGTAGCGTATGAGTGCGTAAGGTCGTGGACTCAGGGCAGTATAGGATAAAATCTGCAGTTCATGCTCTCTACTAAATACTTTGTTCAATGGCTTGGTTTTCATGGCAAAAGGCTAAATGAAAGTAGTCATTAGAACAAGACCTCAGCACATTAATTCCCTTAAAAAAAAGTCAAGTGAAATACTGAATTGGATCCAATTACAGTGGATTCTAAAACAAAGCACACTTCAGAAATATGCTGCAAGCATTCATTTAGTACTAATTATGATATATTTGGCCTTCAGGAGGTCATGTTTGGTATTTATTTTATGAGACTTTTGGATTTGATTTAACTTCTCTGATTTAGTTACTTTAATCCATTGTTCTTAGTAAGAGAAAAAAATGTGTTCAGTGCCCACGAATAGGATTAAATTAACTTTCCTGCAAATCTATGTTGGCCTTGGGCCCCTGGGTCACACGTCGGTAGGGATCCCTAAAGGGACTGACATTGGCACTTGGTTGCCAGGGAACTGTTCTTGGATTCCGCCAAAGGCACAGCACATAATCTGGCACCTTCTCAGGCAAGCTTAAGATTAACACAGGCCTCGTGCACATCCCTCATGAGTAAACAATTATTACCTTCCCAGTAGGATTCTCATGCCGTGTAAATGTCACGCAGATTAAATGAGTTCATTCATAGACAGTGCTTAGAACAGTGCCGGGCACCTGGGAAGCATTCAGCCAATGAGAGTGATTATTTGGTTAATATTGTTGTTGCTGCTGTCATTGCCTCAACCCATGAAAGGACAATTAGGAGAACAAATCTTTATATATCTTTGGCATTTGCCGAAACTGATGAGGTCCTGTATGGCATGGGCACACCCAAGGGGAAGGCACTTAAACAGAATACTTGATATTTTTACAATCGATTTCATGTGGAGATCTCAGAGGAAAACTTTCATAACACACAGTATATGATTGAATAAATGTAGCACATATAGAGGTCACTGTGTCAGAATCAAAACAAACTTTTCTCTATTTCAGGACTGGTGTTGTTTTTAGTTCTGAATGAGTGTGTGGCCAAAGCAGATAAAGGATGTTGTAGAGAAGAACGAAAGATGGGGAGTAAGAAAACAGATGTAAATCTGAGGAATAAGGAATTTACATAACTTGTGGTCTTTTTGACAGTACAGAGCTGGGCATATCACATTCCATTCATTCACCATTCATTCTGAATTTGCCGAGAAAATCATGTCTAAATTCTAAACTCAATTCCACTGTTCTCCCCAAATAACTCCATTCATCAAAGCACACGGTCCAATGTTACTAAATCTATATTCAGTCATTTCATTAGTCAGGGGAGCCCATTTTCCCACCCACTCTTTCCCAACACCCAAATACAAAATAACTTTTCCATACCAGCATATGGGCGAACCTTCCATTTCATAATCAGGCTTCATGAATGATACTTGAGTACCTCTGATTCCCTTTGACTTTAAAATTCAAGTTAAATTATACATTGCTGAGTTCAGAGTGTTTCTAGGAACCACAGTTTAATAGCAGCAGAGAACTGACATGCTGGGCTTAAGGGGTGATGGAGTGGGAATAGTGAGGGGGTAATGGGAGAATAAAAAATCATAGTAAGGAACTTCCCTGGAGGTCCAGTGGTTAAGACCCTGTGCTTCCACTGCAGGGGGCATGGGATCCATCCCTGATTGGGGAGCTAAGATCCTGCATGCCGTTCAGCACAGCCAAAAAAAAAAAAAATCATAGTAAAGGCTAGGGGCCCACAGACAAGTTTGTAATCTTCCAAGGTGTTCAAACATTAGACCTGGACAGGAGTGAACAGGTGCTGAGGTATAACACCAGGATTAAATTAAGGCTTTGTATAATATAGAGAGTCTTCTTTGGTCGTCAGTTCTCTAGGGATGAAATGGGCAGAAGAGGCATCAATCATCACCATTACTTCCTCAGGGAGAGGGCAGCTGTGTCCAGAGGGCAGATTTGTGGTAATCAGTCCACAAGAGTCAACAGAAATAAGGGCTTCTGAACACGTTTCCTTCAACAAAGTGCCATGAGCCAATCCCACAGCCCTGCTGTGTGGGTGACTAATAGGAAGTGAGGAATTGATTCTCTCTGCCCTGGTGTAGTATAAACCCAGGCTTGGAAAGGACAGGCGGGGCTTGCTGCAGCTTGTTCTTCTAGAATCAGTTCATAAGAACAAAGGATTTACTTAGATGTCTTTTTCCCCCATTCACTGTACTAAATTCCTCATTAACTAAAGCAAACTGCATTTAGCCACCCACAAATGTTGGAACTGCGTGGCAGATTGTCCAACATTAGTATATGTGTCATGAGGAAGTTCTTTTGTCAATACATTCTAGAGACCCAATTAACATCCCTGCAATGTCCAATCAATATTCTGGTACTAATCCCAAGAATACCTTTGGTTTCTAATAGCTTCAGACTTTCATCATCTATAAAAATTTTTCATCCCTATAAAAATTTAGTATCAGTGTGTTGGAGAAGGAAATTGATTTACATGTAAATAAGTGAATTCAAGTCGTAGGTATTTGTATGTTACTTCCTTCAAAGCAGAAAATAAAAATAAATGATACACATCTAAAAACACCCATGTAGTAAAGAAGAGCATACCCCAACCTACAGAATCAGACCAGAAGATGACTACCACTTCTGATTCCGTCCCACAAAAAAGAAGATGTGGAACAAGAGGCCTGGCAAGGCCTAAGGGCAGAGAGTAGGGCCTTTGAAAGACAGAGGGTGAACCTTTGATGAACGGATTGAATCTGCACTAGGAAGAAGTACCAGTTAATGAGCAACAAGACCTTAAACTCAAATTTCTAACCTCAGTGAGATCTAACTGTCGATGGTTACTATATCTTCAGTTTTACATGTTAATAAACTGGGAGTCGGGAGGTAGAGTGATTTACTTAAAGTCACATAGATGGTAAGTACAGGAAATGAGATCTGAGCTTACGCCTGACTGTCTGAAAAAGTCATACTCTTTCCAACATACCATGTTACTGAACGTAAGATGTGGCTTCTCTAGTGATTAAATTCAGCTTCCTTTAGGTTGCAGACATTCTATTTATATATTCTTCAGCCCATATTTTATGATATTCAATAAGTTTAGTAAATTTGCACATGGATTGCAAGGGAAGTTTTTTTATTGACTGTTGTAAATAAAAGGGTCTGTAGTGCTTATCTTGTTTGCTGACCAACTATAAATAGAGCCTCATTGATTTGCAAAAATTTTTTGCGAATGTAATGCCATGTTCTAGAAAAAAATATGATTATTTTTTGTTTTTCCGCCTTGTCGTCTTTATCCCTATTCCTAAGTGTTCTTCCAGAACAGCACCAGGTGAGGGTTAGAATCATGATTATAAGTCAACCACAGGAATATCTTTCATGACACTTTAGCTGAGTTAGCCATGGTTTCTTGACACCCTTCTCCCTGCAACTCCAAGCGTGGAGCTGGGCTGGGACAGGAAGGGCACCAAAGGACTACCATGTTCTTCAGATGAGGAAGCAGCCAGCCTCCTTTTCAAGCAGTGAGCTTTCAGAGCCTTGGTGACGGGACTAGAGAATTTGAACCTTAGCAACGCAGCTCTTTTTTTTAAACACTATGCCCATCTGTTGGCCTCATGCGTGGGCAGCTGCACTAGGGCCTGAGTGTAACATTCTAATGTCAAGGGCTTGTGAAATTTTGCTATTATGACAAGAAGTCTTCAGGGCCATAATTAACAGAGTAGGGAATTTCAACCCAAATATTATAACTTCTTTAAAACTATGCTCATCTGCTAGCCTTATGTTCTCAGTTGAGCTTGAGTCCTGAAAGCTGCAGAAAAAAAAATCATAAAACATAATTGTTTTCAAAAAGTTTTCTTAGGGTGTCTGGGTGGTGAGGAAGGAGGGCTGGGCATTGTTCATAATTAACAAAGGAAGTAAGCGGAACTATTATCATTGGACTTCTAGTCTGCTTTTCCATTTTTCCCGGTAGAAGCAGGGTTATAGGTTTGGAGAGCACTGGTTTAATGGGATACAATTAGCAAAGTTTATATTTTTGTTATTGATGTTGCCTCTTCTTCCCTTTCTCCCCCTCACCCCATTCCTTTCCAGCCTTCCCCCAAATTTGCAAAGCAACTTTATTTTCCTTATGTAACGTAGTAATGTGGATAAGCTTTACACCGATACTTCTTGTGGCCAAGGTGAGAGAAAGTACCAAATAAAATGTCAAAAGTACAGAATCTATGTTATGTGGCTATCCTTCTGGTCTTTTTTTTTTTTTCCGCAATATCTGTACATCTAGGTTTTGGGGGTTTTTTCCCATAATTGAGATCATAGTGAAAGAATTTATTAAGCACCTATGCAAGGAACTGAGGATATAAAGATGAATAAGACATAGTCTCAGTCCTAGTGGTGAACCACACAAGAGTTAAATAGACCATTTCAGCCCAGGGTGACAACGCTACAGTTAAGGAAGGCCCAGAGTACCGCAAATGACAGAGCTACTGAGCCCAGGGTAAACAACTCAGGGAAGACTTCCTAGAAGAGGTGTCACCTGAACTGAAGGATGAGGAGTTGGTTAGGTAACAAAGGGTCAAGAGGGTATTCCACGTCAAAGGGACAAGTTGATCATAGGGTAACAGGTAACTGACAGCTGTTCTGAATTGCTGGAACAGAAAATGCTACGTTGGAGATTCTAAGACTCAGTAGAGGCCAGGTTAGGGAGAACCAAGAAAGCTGTGCTAAAGAGCTTAGATTTTATCCTTTAGAAAACAGAAGCATGTTAGCATGGCATTGAGGTGCCATTTAGCTAGATGGTGCAGGAAGCAGTGTGAAGTTTGGATTTGAGAGAACACACCAGAGTCTGGAAGACCAGTCAGGAGACTAGAATTAGTCCAGTGGAGTGAAGAGAAAGAGAAGAGAATGAAATCCAAACTATTTGGTGGCTAGGTTAAAACTGGACATGATTGTTGATTCCATGTAGGAATTGCAACAGAGTTGTCTAGATTACCACCATGAATGAGGTGATAATGATCTAATTAATTTAGGTAAAATAGGACAAAGAGTTTGTCTTGATGCAGAGAGGGGAGGCAAAAGCTACAGTTTTCTACATTTCCTATTTAAAGTATAATATATGCATGGCCAGTAGAAATGCAGCTTAAGTGCAGAAAGAGGGATAGAGATGCAAATGTAGGATATATCTGAGTATAAGTGAAAACCTTGAGAGTGGAAGAAATGATCCAAAAAGAGTGTGTACATGAAGTGAGAAGAGTTGCAGACAATGAACCCTAGACCTCATGCCCCAGCAGCCTCCACAGTGTCAAATATTGTGGTCAGCATGGTGAAGGGACTCACCAAACACCTGTTTAGCCGTAAATCAAGATGTACCTACACTCAAATACAACAGATGACGTATGCCTCAACTTTTCCTGAAAGGTTATTCCCAGTGTATTGACTGACTGCATAAGTCATCCATTCATTCATCAAATCTTTATTAAGCTCTCTAAGGCAGGTAACAGTTTAAGACACTGTGAACGGGGGCATGAATGTAACGGCTGTTAGGATATTGAAATATTTCAGTACCAGATGATATAGAACAGTGGTTCTCAGCCTCCCAGGAGACATTTGACAATATCTAGAGACGTTTCTAGTTGTCATAACTAAGGGGGCAGTGATAATGGAACCCAGTGAGTAGAAGCTAGACATACACCTGAGTATCCTACAATGCAAAGGACAGGTCCTAATGACAAAGAATTATTGGTCCCAAAACGCCAGTAGTGCCAAGGTTGAGACACCCTGGTATTTATATATAGTCACTGTCATGAGCTCCCAGGAGCTTCCTCATCCCTCCCCTGCCTCTCTCCTGGTTTGTCCCCTCCTTCCTCCCTTCTCAGGATCCAGCAGCTAAAGGGTTAATATCTGGCCCCAAAGGGGCTTGCAGGACTTTGTTCAACTTTATGGCTCCTGTCTGTTCTGATTGGCCAGTGCCCTAGGCTTATCAGTTGTTAAATATTTGGAATGTTTTATGAATATTTATAAAATATGGTCTCTCTTGTCTATAAGTTTACCTGAATCATCTCAACGATGATATTAACTGAAATTATTTCCTTTAAGAAAGATCATGCCTTTTACTAAATATTATGTAGCACCTGAAAAATGAAGATTTGATACACTAAGCTCTTTGTGAAGGGTTGGAAAATATAAATTAGTGGTACATGATGGTACAAGACAGAGATAATAACACACTTATTGATAATATAAAGGAAAATCTGGACAAACTCTGAGAAGTTTAAAAGGAAACAACCTGAACTTAAATTGTTTATTCCAAAGTATATGAAGGTATAAAGATTTATATATAGCAGGTGATAATAGGAAAGAAACTTTCCTTAAACTGTGGTTAAGCCAAAATTTTTCTACCCTTAAACTTTTATTTAAATTTTATTAAATGTATAGTATAAATACTATTTGGCTAAGCTGTACATTTGAAAAGCTTTAATATAAACACTTTTAAAAATGAAATATCTCAAGGAAATTACATAGCAAAGGAAGTTTGTTTTGAATATGTTGTTGCTTTCAGAACATCTTCACATATTGACATGGTTAGTTACTAAAGATAAACATAAAATATTAATCAGCCACCTACAGTGTTGCTTTCTGTTCAGTGCTACTGGGAATTAAACAACTGAATTATGTTTATTAAAATGCACTATAAATTAGAAAAAAAGTTTTGTAAAGACATAATTTTCATGGTCATACAATTTAAAACAGGGCAGCATGACTTTTAATTTACCTATCCTCATATTTCTCCTTCATTTCACCAGAACATTCAGACCTAAAGAGGTAGCATTAACATGAAAGTTTTCCCCAGTGATGTCGGGGATTTTTAGCCAAGAGTGTTGCCTCCAAAGTACACCTCTATTTCTTTCATTACATTATTTTTAGCAGGAGGGCACTATCCCCTCACAAGACTGGGTTTGTCCGTTTTCTACGTAAAATTTATGCTAGTGTTTACATGAAAGTGTCATCAAGAATCGATATTAAAAATTAAATGAGATAACATAATCAAAGTGCTTTGAAAAGTATAAAGTGAAAAAACAGGTATCTTTACTCTCATTGTCACTGTGGATATCAAATCTTTAGAACAACACAGATCTAGTTTTGCACAAGCAAATCCACAAAGAACCAAATATCTATTGCCCCTAAAATAGTAACCTGATTTATTGCCACCTGAAATCTCACCTGCTCAAATGGCCTTAACCATGGCTACTTTTTTTCCTAAAGGATCATGTCTTCATGTTAGCTTTAATTCAATATTTACTCGCTGAGTACCTCGATTATATGCAAGGTTCCGTTATGTAGCATAAGTAGTGGCATTCTGAACTTTCTCATGGATGCCAGAATGTTGATTACAGGGCCAAAATACCATTGGTGTGGTCTAACAGGGCAATGACCCTGGAAATCAGGTAGATAACAGGCTCTATTCCAGGGAACCTAGACAGGAACTGACCCTAATCCCATCCAGGTAGTTTTTGAACCACACTAAAGATTCAAATTCATTCAGAACAAAGAGGTCCATAGCGAACGCTCACTAAATACTTATTAGATGAATACATTTTATCTTTTAAAATTTAGAGACCTTTTGTTTATTTTACAAGACATCTTAGACAAAATATATACTATCGATTCTTTAATTCTCTTGAAATTTTAGGAAACTTACTTTCACACATGTACACACACAAATCCAGTTGGAAAGGAACCTATTTTACAGAAATACCATTGTATTTTAAAAATGATAGCTTGCATTGAGATGCAAACTTTTTATAATTGTTAGACATATCAAACTTCTCTCATATTTCAGAGTTTCCAATGATTGCAAATGTCTAACTCCATGGAGCCTCAACTACTAATAGTAAATACCAGCATACATAGGAAAACTCAGTGACTGGATATTTCTATGAGAATGAAAATTGGGTCACACCTGAACTTTCACTGTTCAACAACTATTGAGAATTGACTTCATCAGTTTATTTATTGTCTGCTCTCAGTTTCTGCATCTGTCAATGTGTGAATAATAAAATTTCCTATGTCATAAGGTTGTTACTAGGAATAAATGAAATTGTGCAGGCAAAGGAATGAGAACATTTTTTAAATTCAGAGACAAATAGAATTTTACAGCTGGAAGGACCTCAGACACCTATTCTTTTTTCTGTTTAGAAATGAAAAAAATTGAACCTCAGAGGGAGTAACTCGAAGAAAGTCACACGGCTTGCCATTGAAAGATCCAAAATCAAAACCTGGTCTCAGGATATCCAGCTCAGTGCCATTTCCATAGCACCTTATGAGCTGAACTAACTAGGAAATAATTAATAGTAAATGCTGTGTCATAAAACCATGAAGTTCTACCCTCAAGCTAGCCACTCATCAAAAAACGTATCTTATTTTGGTTTGTAATGCAAGCCCTCAACAGTGACTAATTTGATTTATTTTCTGGATTAGTTACCATAGGTGCTTTGCAAAATGCTTTTCCACAGGCTTTTTCATGGAAATACAAGCTAAATATTAATACCCATTAATCTTTTTCTTAGATCAGAGAAGGAATTTTAATAGAACTACCAGCTGTAACATCAAGCAGGTACTCCTGCATCCTGAGTTCTTCTGCACTGTCTGCTCATCATGGAGATTGTGAACCCTTGAGCATAATCCACTAACCAATGCTGAGAGTGCAGCCACTGGGGGTGGGAAAGCAACTGGGAACAGTGGGGGTTGAGGTGGGGGAAGGGTTGGGGGTGGGGTTGTTCCAGCCTCTCTACACTTACCCCTCCTTCATTCCAATGTCCTCTCTACCTAAATGATTCCCAAAGCTGGCTGATTCATCAGAACCCATGGGAGGTTGTGTTTGTTTAAGAAGAACTTGGTCATGTATTTTCATTTTCTAACCTTCTACTATAGATTTTCAAACATACACAAAGGTAGTGATAACAGTACAATGAAAGCCACGTATTCCCACCCAACTTCGACAAGCTGGCAACATTTTGTCCCTGCTTTCTCATCTAATCATCCCCACTTTTTTACCCTCTTCTGGATTTGTAAAAGCAAATCCCGGTCATCATATGGTTTCACCCGTAAAGTATATCTAACAGATAAGGACTTTAAAAGAAAAAACATAATCACAATGACATTATCACACTTGACAAAATTTGCAACAAATCTGTAATATCATCTGACACCCAGTTTATGTTCAGTTTTACCAGATTTTCTGTAAAATGCATTTCAAAGTTGGTTTGTTTGAATCATAATCCAAAGAAGATCCTAAAACTGTATTTCGCTGACATGTTTTCCAAGCCCTCTTTAAAATTTACTCTTTTTGTGCCTCACTCTCAGTTTTTCTATGCCATTTGCTGAAAAATGGGTTCTTTTGTCTTTGGAGATTTCCTTATTCTGAATTTGGCAGATTGCATCCTCAAGGTATCAATTTCTATGTTCTTCTGTCCCTCATATTTCCTGTGAACTCATAGATCAACCTGAATTAGATTCAGGTTCAATTTTCGAGGCATGAGTACTTCACAGTAGGTACTTAGTGTCTGGTTGCCTGTTCCACTTTTAGTGATAATATTGATCAATGGGTTCTGGCATCATCAGGATGCTCCATCCTTTATAAACTTTTCCTCTTAACTTTTAATCTAATTTTTTTTTTTTTTTAGCTAATGGTTTTAAGAGCCTCTGTTTATCACTGCCTAGACCCACTATTTCATTAAAGTTTGCAAAAAGCAAATTCTCAAATTCTATCCTTCCTTCTGCATTTTATTTTCAGTTCATTGAGATATAATTGACATACAACACTGTATACCTTTAAAATGTACTACATAATGACTTGACCTATACATATTATGAAATAATCACCACAATCAGTTTAGTTAACATGCATTTCCTCATAGAGTTACAAAAAAGATATTTTTTCCCTTGTGACGAGAACTTTTAGGATCTACTCTCTAAGCAGCTCTTAAATCTACCAGATAGCCGTGTTAACTATAGTCACCACGCTGGACGTGGCATCCTCGGGCCTTATTGGTCTTATAACTGGAAGTTTGTCCTTTGACCCCTTCACCCAAATTCCCCAGCCTCCACCCCTGCCTCTGGCAGCCACAATTCACTTTCGGACCACCACTATTCATCCACGAATTTTTATTCTATAGAGTCCTTGTGTGGCCACCCATTGCACTCATTATTCTTTTTGCCCCTGAAATTGTCATGGTTTTGAGCGATAGGTGCTCTCCAGTTGGCACGTGTGTCCTTTTGACACAACCCAAGATTGGCAGCCGCCTTACTTTCTGGCACAGCAAGAGGCCTCAGACCATGTTCTATGTTGCCTGTACTGCAGACTTGGTGCAGCAGCCCCAGTTATGTGCCTCCCAGGATTTGCTTGGCTACAGTTTTTGGCTTAGTGCTGTTGAAGACCCTGCAAGAAGGCCAGACTGGCACCAAGCACAGCCACAGAGAGACTTCAGTGAAGGCTCGTTACGCTTCGTCACCACCTCAGGGTGGAGGCCAGTGGTTGTAGCGCCCTCCCTCGCTGGGCTCCCTGCACAGGTACTCCCTGCCCTAGGAGCCGCCGCTGGCACGACCCCCTGGCACCTCACCTCACGCCTCAGACTGCACGTGTCCACCATCCCACCTGGACTTCTGAGGTCATCCCTAAAGGGCAGCTGCTCAGCTAGCGAGCCTCCAGGCTGCGGGCTGCAGACAGAGCCGCCAGAGCTTGCCTCTGCCCACCAGTGCGCTCCACGCGCTGGGCCTCTGTTACCCAGGCTGCCTGACGGGCCTCAGTGAGAGAGCCGGCAACCCAGGCCGACTCTGACCAATGAGAGACGGAAGCAGGGAAGGGGCTGGCAGATTCTTTACCCTACCTTCTCGCTGACACGGTTCTAAGAGGCAATGGCTCCGTGTAGCCTCTCAGAAGAAACCCCTCACCACCAGGCAACCGGCTGTATTTCCCAGTAGAATGGCAGCTGTCTTGTATTTGCTTTTTTCCTTTTCTGCTTCTTTTCCCTTTTATCTTCATTCTTGCTTCCCTGGGTTACAACACACACACACACCAATAAAAAGTTAGCATTTAAGTTTTAATCATAAAAATATATTAATATTTTAATAAACATTAATTTTCAAGAACACACAGATATTCTTTAAAAGAAAACCTACAAAAAGTCATCACTACCACAATTTCAGTTTGAAAGACACCAGTTTCAAAGTCAGCATCCTCCCAACCTTTGCGTTTGCATACCCAACACCTTGAATAGAAGAGCTAACGATATTTTTAATAGAAGGCTCACACACCCAGGGAACCCTAATACTCTTAGCATAGCTACAAGATAACCTTCTATATACGCAAACCTCTAAATGAAGCTCAACGTCCAGGGCTCAGTAGGGTAACACTGTAAGTGGGCTGCTCTCCTTTTAAGGGACCACCTAATTTTATAAATCAATTTATATACAATGTTCCTAATTTATTTATTGGTTTGCTGTGTTTTTAGCACTTGCTGACTGCTTTATAAGATAGACATAATGGACAATATCCCGCAGTGAGCAGCAAATTTACAAGAGAAACTCTCAGCTGGTGGGGCTTTGTGGGGGCTGTGGTCTCATGAAGATAACAGTAACTGCAGAAAGATTTTAAATAAATGAATGAATGAATAAATAAATAGATTCTCTGCCTCATATTTGGAAACTCCAGATTTACTAGGATGTGAGGCGAGGCCTGGAAAATTGTGCTTTTCGAAAGCTCTCCAGATTATTCCGATGTGCTGTAGAGGTTTTGAAGCAACACTATATTTTCGCCTTCCTCCTGAGGGGAAAGGAAGGAAGTGGGTAAAGCTTTGAGACAATCACACCCACCCCCAATTATCCTCTTTTCTTGTCTCCAGTAAACAAAACAAAACAAAACCAAAAAATGAGAGGAAATTGGGCTTTGTGTGTAACCTCTGAAAGCCTATCCAAGCATTTTTACTGAATTCAAATCAAATCGAATTTTCCAGCCAAGTAAGTGAATCTGCATTCAGGAAAAAGCAAATACCTGGCATGCATGCTTACTGACACTACACGGCTTGAAATCTGTGTCCATGTTTAAAATATAAGACTGAACCACAAGTATTTTGAGCCACTTATTTCTATTGTTTTGTCCTTTGAACCTGTGAGAATCTCAAAACGCCAGCTTCACTCATCGGCCACACACCTAAAGCTGCTGGACCCCATGAGTTTTCAAAACCCATTACTAATGGAAGCTCCTTCCTTTAAAAGATATGCTTTATTGTGTTGTGATCTACTCCAAGCATAAAGGAAAGTATACAGACTAGTACTTCTGTGTCCCCATCATCTGGCTTTGTCCAATCTTGACATCTATTCCTCATTCCATGAAAAAACAAAACTTTACAGAGACAGGTTCTTCATTCCTCACCATACTCATTCTTTTCACTCCCCTCTGACAGGTAACCACTCTTCTGAATTTAGAATTTATTATTTCATTCATATTTTAACAATTTCACTATGTATATGTCCATAAGTAATACAGGAGAGTATTTGGCATTTTCTAAAATTTATGTAAATTGCATTAGACTGCAGGTAGCCTGCTGCAGTATTTTTACCCTCATCATTGTTTTTAAGATTTATTTATTGACATAGACGGCATTTGTTCACTCAATTTAACTGCTATATTTTATCCCACTATCTGAAGATTCCACGATTTATTCATTCAATCTTTTAAATGAATATTTAGATCATTTCCAAATATTTAGATCATTTCCGAATATTTAGATCGTTACTATTTAAATAATGTCACAGTGAACGGATATGCATTAGTCAGCTTTTGCTGGGATAACAAACAACCCCCAAATCTCAAAGGCTTACAGCACACAACATTTTTCTCTCAGCGGGATGGTGGTTTGGCTACAGCTCTATTCTAAGACTGGAGCATGAGAGAGCAGAGGGAAGAACAGTGGGGGGTCTGTATTGCCTTTGAGCATTATGCATTTCCTTTCCTGCTCTTCCAGCCAAAGCAAGAACAGCATCATGTCACCTGGGGACTTGTTAGACATGCATATTCTCAGGCCTCAACCCAGATCTACTGAATCCAACACTCTGAGGGTAGGGTCCAGCTCTTAGCGGTTCCGACACCTGATAAAGTTTGAGATCCACCAGCACAGAAAAATAATGGGTTTACAGCAATAAACACCCCAGGATAAGTAAAGGGCTAGGTAATTGGATATTTCTTAAACAATGGGTTTCTTTTACATTACGGAGGTACATTATAAAGTACTGCAAATTGTATAAACTGAGGAACACGAAGAGAAACCACGAGATGCTACACAATTTATTGACAAAATAATTATTGACAAAATAATCCTGACTGATGTAATAACTGAATATATTGCTGTTAGTTTACAGGAAGATTCTACTTTGATTTATGTTTTTGTTTTATTATCACTGACCTTTGTGTGATCCCATTCTGTGAGGAAGTTCTTTGGGTCAGAGTACTACAACATTGGTCTCTAAATAAATACTTCTATCGGAGTTCATTTTCTGGCTAATTTGCATCCAAATGGCCCTATCTGAAACACTGATAATGGGGCTAAAGATAGTTTAAAGACCCAAATCCTTGGAAGAAAGCTTATTAGAGTTCGGCTTGAAGAGTTGTATTATGCTAGGAGATCGAATTTCCTATATAACAATTTTCTAATATCTGCCTTTTAAAGATATAAAGTAGACTTTTAGACTATTGCTCAAATAAATAGAATTTGAATATGTTTTACCTCAGTTAATAGATAACTATATTTTTTAAAAGGGAGAAAGTTGAAACCTATACTTTAGGACTTGCTAAGTTTCAGACTTTTTTAGATTCTTATACATGCTATTTCAATAACCTATTGGGGAAATATTATTATGTACATTTTTAGATAAGAAAACTCAAGCTCTGAGCTCTTAAGAAATTTGTCCCTCATCAAAAATAGCAGCCTAATCTAGGTCTGTCTGGCTGCAAACCCCATGAGCTTTTCATTGTATCACTTGTATGCTTCAGCAAAACAATCTTTCCATAAACTTTCTACACGTGAATACTGGGTAGATGCATTGAAAAAGAAGTCTCTGCACATGCAAAGGAGGCATATCTGCGCCTAAAGTAAAGTCAACTGGCAGGTAATTTCATAGAATGCATGAAAACATTCACCACATTTTAAAGTGGGTATTTCAAATTAGCTTTCTACATTCGACTATGTAATCTCATCCCAAAATGAATTAGTGCCGCATGCCAAGATAATGGTCAGAGTGGCATGATTAGCTGGGAAAAAGCTGCTTCATGAACAGAGCAAGTATTTGTGGCCGCTGTCCTGGAGGCCGTGCCTGCTTTCTGCCTTCTCAAGAAGTGTCAGGATCAGAGTCACTGCGTCCTAGGTATGCAGCCTGTGTGGGGCAGCAAAGTAAACGTGATACTCAGTGGTCTAAACACTCTGATATTAATAAGACTTTTGCTCCTCTTTGAAAGCTTCTCAGAGCTAGATGTGAAGCTGCTTAACCTTTACAGAATCAAGGTTTAAAATAGAATGCAATATCAAATAGAAGTTGCCTATATAGTAGAATTCAAAAGCTAACTTTTTAATCCATCTCAGAAGAACATTAAACTTAAAAAAGAAAGAATTTAGTGCATCCTGAAGATTTTCAGAAATGGGTTGACTCAAATTGGTAAAATCTACTGAAAAGTTAGCCCTCTTAACAGAATCACTTACTGTATTTAAAACACACACTAAAATAAAACCACTATTCATAAATAACTTCAACTGGAAGTATCTGGACTTAAAGGGAATCCAGAATATATTCCCATTGCTAAACCTGTTCAAAATACATATACACAGTCTAAAGGCAAATTATGTATAATTTTACTTCAACAGGACATCTCAGAACTAGCACATTTCTAGGGAAATGGATGTTTAGCTATCTATCCTATATTTCAGACAAAATTTAGAGGCTTATCTCTTTGTTGTCTCTTCAGAGTGAATATAAACAGACCAGAGATGACCAAGTACAAGTTCAAAAAAGGAAAACCCAAAAAACAGAGGTATAAACCAGTTATTTAGGCTTCTGTAGTCAAAGTATTCAACTCATTTCCAGAACCTTTCATTTCATATCCAAGCAAATATGATACCAGGGAGTCAGTGCTAAACGAAGCACATGTAAGTGCATTTAATGGCTGACTATTTAATCAAAACGCACTTTACCTCAGAGAGACATTAAGAGACTTGATAAAGGAGGCTTTCCAAAAAAAAAAAAAAAATCAAGAAATGTTAAAAGTGAACAAACAGTAATTTTTATTAAACTAAAGATTAAGCAATGAGTTTTTGATAAGTGCTATGTTCTGTGCAATAAGCATTAAATATTGAAGCCTAAGAAGACCTTAATTCCTGGGAGCTGACCAGGTGGTAGTGGTAGCAGTCTTGGAATATAATGCTATAAATAATTTACGAGGTCATGACAAAGCTGTAGTTTTTCATAGGATCATTTTTAGTTCTTATCTGAGATGTAGAGAATTTTAGAGAACCGTTCCTTGAGCTCTAACATTCTCCCAAACACGGTTACGTCATCCACTTGCAACGTTGGCTTATCAGGTCTCAACAAAGCACTGAAAGTAGTAGGAGTAGCTGAGATCCTCTCAAGGACCCCCTCAAACAGTAAATCCTGCTGGAAGATAACTAGCATTTCTCTGCCCACTGTCACAGAGTTAGGTTTGGTAACCAATCCACAAAATTAACATAGTAAACCCTAGTTCCCCAGTAACCTACCAAATTCTTTCTTGGACTCAAGCGTCTAGACCCTGGTCTACCTTTGCCCTGTTACTGCCACTAGAGTAATTATCACATGCTGAAATTGTTTCTTTTTTGTTTTTTTCTCTCACTACCAAATTTAGAAAGGGTGTGGCCTATAGAGTTAGATGATGATCACAAACAAAACTTTCTTCAATAGGCTCACTCAGTTCATTAATCTCCAATAAAGTAATCTATTTAGGGCATTGTTGATATAGCCTTGAGTCACTTAACGTAATGGTATAATGACCCCCTTAGACTGGCCCCACATTAAATTGATCTAGAGGAAAATTTTCCCCCCTACTTTTTAAGCTTCCCTCCTAAATTCTTCCACTCTACAGTGTGGGAGAATTCCATAAGTCTCAGTCATCTTAACTCAGATTGTGCTATGTCCTAAACAAGATTTCAGAAAATGAGACAAGAACTTGAAATGTGTGTTACCTGTCTCTGGTACCATCACCTCTCCCTCAACTTGCATCTGCAGTTAGGGCTGCTAAATAAAAGACATGGATTGGAAGATGCCTAATACCTTTCACTTGCCCCTCTACCCTTTTACACTCTGCTCTGTGCCCCAGAGGTGGAATTGTGGGGATGGCATCAAGGCCTCCCTTGCTCTCTAGTTCTCATTGGGTGCTCAGGTGGAAGATAGAGGGAGGGAGGCTACTGAGGTAAGGACATTTATTCTCCCGTTTCCCTCCCTGTACATTTACCTTGGACTGGCTGTGTTCTTCACTGACATGTAGTGGTCTCAAGGTGGTCAAACCTGACTCTTTCTTCCTGGGTTCTAATAACCTCTTCCTTCCTCCCTTCAGGCTGTGTTTTATTACAAAGCTATAGTAGTCGAAACAGTATGGCACTACCATAAAAACAGACACATAGGCCAACAGAAGAGAATAGAGAGCCCAGAAACAAACCCAAGCATATAGGGTCAACTAATTTTCAACAAGAGCACCAGGCATACACGATAGACAAAAGAGAGTCTCTCCAATAAATGGTGCTGTGAAAACTAGATAAACACATACAAAGAAAGAAATTGAACCCTTACCTTACACTATATACAAAAATCAACTCAAAATGGAGTAAAGTCTCAAACATAAGTTCTTACTAAAACAGGTAAAACTCCTAGAAGAAAACACAGGGAAAAGTTCCTTGACATTGATCAGGGCAATGATTTTTTTGGCTATGACACCAAAAGCATAGGCAACAAAAGTGAAAATGAACAAGGACTATATCAAACTAAAAAGCTTCTGCTCATCAAAGGAAATAATCAACAAAATGAAAAGGCAACCTACAGAATAGGAGAAAATATTTGCAAGCCGTATATCTGATAAGGGGCTAATACCTAAGGCATATAAGGAACTCATAAAACTCAATAGCATAATAATAATAATAATCTGATGAAAAAAATGGACAGAGGACTTGAACAGACATTTTTTCCCAAAGAAGACATACAGATGGCCAACAGGTGAAAATATGCTCAGCACCACTAATCATCAGGGAAATGCAAATCAAAACTGCAATGAAATATCACCTCACACTTGTTAGGAGCGCTATTACCAAAAAGACAAAAGATAACAAATGCTGAAGAGGGTGTGGAGAAAAAGGAATCCGTGTGCACTGTTGGTGGGAATGTAAATTGGTACAGTCATTATGAAAAACAGTATGGAGGTTGCTCAAAAAATTAAAAATAGAATGACCATATGATCCAGTCATCCTTCTTCTGGGTATATATTCAAGGGAAATGAAATCAGTACCTTAGCCATGTTCCTTACAGCATTATTCACCATAGCCAGGGTATGAAAACAAATTCAGCAGATACAGAAATTGTGATACATATAATGGAATATTACTCAGCCTTTAGCAAGAAAGAGATCCTGCCATTTGTAACAAATGGATGAATCTGGAGGACATTATGGTAAGCAAAATAAGCCTGGCACAGAAAGTAAAATACTGCATGATCTCACTTGTATGTGGAGTCTAGAAAAGTCAAAATTATGGAAGCAGAGAATAGAATGATGGCTCTCAGGAGTGGGGAGGTGGGGGAAAGGGGGAGATATTTGTCAAAGGAGATAAAGGTCACAGTTTCAGTTATGTAGGATGAATAAGTTCTAGAGAACTTATGTACAGCATGGTGTCTACAGCGAATAATACTGTACTGTGTACTGGAAATTTGCTAAGAACCTAGATCCTGGGAGGTGCTCTCACCAGACACAAGAAAAGATAATTACTCTGTGAAGACATGGAGATGTTAATTAGCTTGATCGTAGTAATCATTTTACTACATATATGTATATCAAAGCATCATGTTATACACCTTAAGGAGCTAAAATTTTTATTTGGAACATAAATATGATCTTCAAGATGCTGCATTGTGAGTTCCTTTTGCTAACGGTTCTCATGCTTTAACACATATAGAATCACCTGAAGGGCTTCTTGAAACAGGTTACTCCGCCACCTCCAGAGTTTTGGACTCAGTAGGCCTTGGGTGGGTGATCTTTGCACTTCTAACAAGTTCCCAGGTAAGGCTGGAGCTGCTGGTCTGAGACGGCACTTTGAGAATCACTGCTCTATACTGACACCTTTGTTTACAGGGAATATAGGCAAGTAGTGTAGGGTAATAGCTGCCAGGAAACCACGCCTAGGATTGCCAACAGCTGGTTTGAGAGAGATAATTAATAGGCCTGCTTGTATCAGTTAGGGTCCCAACTGGAAACAGATGGCACGCTTCAAATAGGATAATTCCCCACAGCCAAGAAGCGACTGTGCAAACCTTATTAGGCCCTGGGGTTTTGCAGTGAAGACCTAAGCCTACATGTACAAGATTGAACTCTGCCCACCTTCACACACACTCATTTAGAACAGCTGACACAAGCTCAGGTTGCACACTGGTGTTGAGGCCCGGGGAGGTATCCTAGTGTACACTCTGAAACTTCGATTTTTTTTTTTTCTCTAAGAGCACCTGGCTGCCTTGCCGTGCTCATCCCACTACGTCATCCTTACTCAAAGCATGACTCTCAGGACTTTAAGTATCTGGGAAAGCTTTGGTGATGCACCAGACTTTCATCCGAGCAGTCTTATCTCCCTTCCTCTCATCTATGGCCCATTTCCCTTTTGCCTGCTATAACAGCTATTCTCACTTCCACATCTATGCAGAGGGTTATTTTATTTCTTTCTATTCCTGTGTGTGAGGTTATATCCATTCTTGCTACCCTCCATCTCTTCAGATACCTGTTGAAAGGATATTCAACAGACAGGCTGACAGCTTGAGGTTATGGATGATCTCTGTGTAGCCCTAATTATTATAGCATTCTTTTTAGTTTTGTTTTGATATTAAATATTTTTAATAGTAGTATATTAAAAAAGAACTTTTGTAACATTTTTAATTAATAAGCACGAATGAATACAACCAACTAGGGACCCATTCCCCATCTCAGGACCAGAATATTCTTGTACTGGCATACGTCTCCCTATCCCATCACCAGCCTCCTCTCTCCAAGTAACCACTATCCCTTTTTAAAAAATGAATATGCTACATCTTATGTATATTTCCATAAGTAACATACTGTTTAGTTTTGCTGGACTTTGAGCAAACTTTCTGCAATTTCTATTTCTTACTCCATACTGTATTTCTAAAAATCACTCAGGGGAATACCCTAGTGGTCCAGTGCTTAGGACTCCACACTTCCACTGAAGTGGGCACAGGTTCCATCCCTGGTAGGGGAACTAAGATCCCACATGCTGCGCTGCGTGGGACCATTCATGTTGTTACATGTAACAATGGTACATTCACTGGCCCTGTGTAAATTTATAGTGTGAAGATGATACAACTTATTTATTCATTCCCTTCTTGCTGGACATTTGTCTGTTTTCTAGGTTTTGTTTTCAATGAACAAAGTGGGTATGAATTTTCTTATACATATCTCCTGGTCTACACGTTTCCCTCTTGGGTGTGTGAAACCTAGCTGTAGAATTGCTGGATACGTACAGATCCATCTTCGCAAGGTAATACCTAACTGTTTTCCAAAGTAGTTGCACCAACTTACAGCCTTACCAGTATGGTATGAGTTCTTGTTGAGCCATATCTTTACCACATCTCATATGATCGGACATGTTCATTTTTGCCAATATGGTTTGTGTATCGGGTATTACATTGGGGTTTTAACTTTTGTTTGTCTAATAACGAATGAAAGTATTTCTTCTTATGTACTGTATCAGTTTCTTAGGGCTGTTGTAACAAATTACCACACACTGGGTGGCTTGAAACCACAAAAATGTTTTGTCTCACAGTTCTGGAAGCCAGAAGTCCCAAATCGAAGTGTTGGCAGAGCTGTGCTCCTTCTGAAAGCCCTCAGGAAGAATCCTTCTGTGCATCTTCTGATTTCTGGCGGCACAGGCATTCCTTGGCTTGTGGCTGCATGAGTCCAATCTCTACCTTTGCCTTCATATAGCCTTTTAGCTCTGAGGGTCTCTCACCTGAATGACTCTCACAAGTATGCTTGTCGTTGGATTTAGGGCCTACCTGAATAATCCAGGATGATCTATTTCGAGATTCTTAATTTAATTACATCTGCAAAGACCCTTTTTTCCAAAAATGTCAAATTCACAGGTTTTAAAGATTAGGACATGGACATTTAAGGATTAGGACATGGGGTGGGGCATAATTTAACCCATTACAAAAATAATCACCATTCATACTTCCTCTGCCTGAAACACAGGTTCATGGGTTTCTTTTTTTCCATTTTTTTATTGAAAGTTTCCTGTTTTTCTATTGAGCCTTTTTCTTATTGATTTGTTGAAATTCTTTACATTAAAGGTACTCATTTTTTGTCAATTATATTTGTTACATAAGTATTCTCCCAGTCTGTGGCTTACATTTTTACTTCTCAACATGGTGTCTTTTGATAAGCAGAGGTTCTTAATTTTTATGTAATTAAATTTGTCAATCTTTTCTTTCCTGGCTAGAACATTTTGTCTTATGTAGTAAACCCTCCCATAGCCCCAGATAAATTATTTTATTATATTTTCTTCTAAATATTTTAACCACTGGGGGACTTCCCTGGCAGTCCAGTGGTTAAGACTCCGAGCTCCCACTGCAGGGGGCACAGGTTCGATCCCTGGTCGGGGAACTAAGCTCCCATATGTCACGTGGCAAGGCCCAAAATAACCAAAAAACAAAAAAAACCATTGGCCTTACAGCCTTACATCTTTCATTCATCAAGAGAAACTTTTTGTGTCTAGTATGAGATAAGGATCCACTTTTACTTTTTTCCATGACTGGGGGATAGCCAGCTCTCCTTCATCCTGTTTTGATCTGGAGCCGCAACAGTTATCTTACAATAACGTGACTGCAAGCTTGTGGATGAAAGACATAATCTGACATGACATAGGAACTTATGATATTGCCAACATTTAAGTGACAATCAGCTATATTGCAGAGCACAATTCAACAGATATCACTTAGAAAGAATAAGAAAATCCAGTTCAACATTCCTACTTTAACAGGGTAATATACATGACATCCTACAAACCTTAACTGATAAAATTGTATATACATTGAAGTATATCTTTAGTCAGGTTTAACTGTCATTGCAAGTAATTAAGAGTAGTTGCTTTGCATTTGGGGTTACATATTTACCAGATGACATCACTGAATAAAGTGGTGTCAAGAAACACCTAGGTTATTAACTCTCTCTCACCTGCCAGGTGGATGAATCAGCAGTGCCCTGTGTAGTCTGGGTAACTGCGGGCACAGTTGGTTCATTGCATGCCCCTTCAATTAATCATACAAATCAGCCAACTGTGTGGGACAGTCAATTGAATCCGTAATTTCATGCCTAATAAATTTCACAGGTACACACAAAAGTAAATCTCCCTGAGGTCTCAGGAAACCCAGTTTCACAAAATGTATTGCCCTTTTTGCACACAAGGAAGGAAATAACTGCTTAATTTAACTCAATCCATAATCTCCAGATCACATAAATAACACAAGTCTTCCTTTAAAAAAGTCACAATTGGAGAAGAAAACATGATCCTGATATTTATGCACTGTGCTCTTTTTGACTCTGTTTTGAAATAGTCATTTGTGGGTTTAGAAACCTCCACACCCGTTGTGTCCAAAACGGTACCATTAGCCACCTATGACTATGTACATTTAAATGAATTAAAATAAAACAAAACAAAACATTCCGGTCCTCATTTTGCACTAGCTACATGCCAAGCAGTCAACAGCACCACACAGGAGAGCGCGGAGAGAACACTTCCATCTGCAAATAAAGTTCTTCTAGATAGTGCTTTTCTAGACACTTTCTTCCACTCTATTCATTTGGCTCTAAATGTCGTACTTTAAGGTTTACCAAGTGTTTTCTGATCCATGCTTTTACTGAGTCCTCACTATATTATTGGTAGAAAGGCATTATTCAGAGGGTCTTTATCTACTGTTGAGTAACAATTCCCCCCAAAACTTAGCAGCTTAAAATAACATTAATTATCTCACAGAGTTTCTGAGGGTTGGGGAATCTAGGAGCAGCTTAGCTGGTCGATCTGGCTCAGGGTCCCTCAGGAGGCTGCAATGAGATGTGTGCTGGGGCTGCAGTCAGCTGAAGGCTTGTGGAGGCCTCACTCAGGTGGCTGTTGGAAGAAGCCTTCAGTTCCTTCTTCATGTGGGCTTTTGACTTGCCCCAGAGCGAGTAATGGGAAAGACAGAGACAGAGACGGAGAGAGAAGGGGAGGGAGGAAGGGAGATCACTGTCTTGTATAACCTAATCTCAGAGGTGACATACCACCACTTCTGGCTCGTCCTACTGTTACACTGACACTGGTTGGTTTAAGCTATGGGAGGAGATAACACAAAGGTGTGAATGGCAGGAGTTGGCCATCACTGGGCCCATCTTAGAATTCAGCCAATCACACTGCTTTTTAAGAAGCTCAGTAACTCGTCAAGCTCACACAGTCGGTAAACATTAGAGGACATTAGAGGTAGAAAGCTCATCTAAACCCTCTGACTTTTAACTCCTTTCTTCCACAGTACTCTGCCTTCACCCATCTACGTGTTACCTCAACCTCCTTAAACAGTTCGGCTTTTTTGTAAACCAATGACACAGACTAATAATGACGACTAACGTTAACCTTGCAAACGTTACAGCTGAGATTCAGAGGGTCTCAGACGCTTGATTAATACTAACACTTGCTCCTCTTCTTTTCTTTGCTTTCTCAGGGAAAAAACAAACAAACAAACAAAAAATTACAGAAGAGTAGAAAGAACAGGAGCCTGCTACTGACAAGCACTCTCTCCTTGACCAAACTCTAGACAGGCTCCTTGAAGCCCCTTGACCTTGATCTTGGTGTCCATCCTTGTCGGGCCTCATCGCCCAATTGTAGCAAGAATCCTGTTCAGCTGGTTTCACAGGATTCCCCACCCTGCATATCTGACAAAATGCCTTTTCTCTCAGCATCCCCCAGGTAACATCTGATCACCCTGGCCTGCCTTCAGCAAGAATCCCATCAGGTCGGCTTAGCCAGATTCCCCTTTTGCCCCTGATGTTCTCCTCTTAGTACCTTTCTATTCATTGACGCTCACCTTGCTCCTTGTATAAATCCTCACTGTTCCTTGCTGCATTCGAAGTTGTCTCTCTTTCCTGCTGCAAAAATGCCACCTCTGCAGACCCTACACCTATCATAATGGTCCTGATTAAAGTCTGCCTTAGTGTTTAACAAGTGTCATGAATAATTTTTTTCAATGCTACTCCAGAATAAACATCAAGTGGAGGGGAAGAAATAAGAGGAAGTTTCCTTCGTTCTTTGTCTCTCCTACACCTAACCACACAGAAGAGACTTTTTACAAATTGTTGCTCAGGAAAGTGCCAGGGGCAAACTATCTTCCTTCCTAAACACACAAAACAACAAAGCTGACTTATACAGCACCTTATCTTCAACCATAGCACATCCGATTTTGGTTTTGTTTTTTTTACAGATCCATCCTCACTCAGTTGCTTCATTTGCAAATATTTTTTTCCCATTCTGAGGGTTGCCTTTTCATCTTGCTTATGTTTTCCTTTGCTGTGCAAAAGATTTTAAGTTTCAATATCTAGAAATATTTTTGGACACTGGAGAGGAAAGAACAGTAGGAATGAAGAAGAATCTTTTAGTTGAACAGATAAAATTTCAAAGTTTTATTTTTGTCTTCATTATGGTAGAGAAATGGGCAGTTTGCAAGACTGATCGTTTTGCATCTAAAAACTTCTTTTTCACCATTAAAGGAAAACTCCAAGAGTCCTTCCATTTTGTCAGTAGAGTCAGTCTCAATTCCTATTGACCAATAAGTTGAGGAGGTACATCCATTTATCTTTTCTTTCAAATAATTCCTTGTACATTTAAAGAAGGATGACCTAGCTGTGGGAGATGATGTCAGGCACAAATAAGCCAAATCCTGACACGATCCAGCTTAAGTAAGATGAAAACTTATGCTCTCCCGTTAAAAGAAGTGTTGAGTTGGGATGGCCTTCAGAGATAGTCGATTCAACCTCATTGAGAACCCTCATCTGCCTGCCCAGGTTTAGGCCTCATCCTCTGCAAGTAAGATGGTGGTAGCAGTCCCAGGCATGACCTCCTGACCTGACAGTGTCCATAGGGAGACATAATGTCTCTTGTGGATCTTCCTTAGGAGGGAGGAAATTTTTTTCCAGAGGCCTCCAGTAAACATCCTCTAATATCTCATTGGCTACAACTGGCCCACATGTTCATGACAAATGGGTACAGAACTACCATGATGGGCTTAAATAGATCATCTGTTAGAGAAAGGAGACTGGAGGACTATCATAATTCTTGTTTCCCGAATGGGGTCCTCTTAGACTCTATATCAGATTAGTTTTTATGACCAAAAAAATTCTACCAGGAAAAGGGATAGTATCTTAACAGTAAAAAAAAAGTATAGATAGAGGGAATTTCCCATCTTGTCATATGGAAAAGTATAAATTGAAGAAAGGAGAATTGGAGAGATAAAGCAACTCTAGTGGTTCCAGACCAGGAAAAGGAAACAGAGTATAAACTGAAATGCTGATCATGAAATCCTATGAGATAGTCCTTGTCAGAATACAGTGAGAATCACTGGTATGTATTTTTCTGCTGCTCAGACTAAACAAGTTAAAAGTCAGACAATGATTTCAAATTGAAAAGAAATGTGTTTCGGAGTACTCATATCGACCTAGGAAAATAGGTAAGCCAAACAAGTAATGAATGTATTACATATCTATTACAAGACACAGTCAGTGGTGTTCTCCCTCTGTGATTAAAGGACCCACTTTTAAACAATTTTTTATCCATATTTGCTGAAGCTGCTAGAAAGGACCATCTTTCTCCAGCCATCATTTGATAGTTTTTGATACCCTACTCCTCTTAGGTTGCTTCTTAAACCACAACACTGCTGACAAAGGCCTTGGTTCATAAAGGGTGCAAATGAGGTGTAGGGTATAAGGAGCTGGTGTATTATATTGACAAGCATGTTGGCTATGAAGACAGTCAGCCCTGAGTTTCAGTGACCCAACATGAGTTATCTAATCTACCTCAACCTCACTGTTTCATCTAGAACATGGAGGTAGGGTATAATTGCTAATACCCTGTAGAATTTAGTAAGAAATCCATGAGATGATGCATATAAAGAAGTTGGAACAGAGGCTAGGTTATAATTGGCATTAAACCCATGTTATTTATTACTGTTGGTTCTACAAAGCCTCATAACTGAGAGGGAGTGGTAGGGTGAGAAATAGTGAGTAAATTTGAGGAGAATAATGATACTGTATTTGTTACCTTCATTCTTTACTGTATCTCTCACAACAGGTGAGGCAGTCTGTTTGCTTGTTTGTTTGAGATCACTTTAGAAATGCCACCTTTATAAAGGAAAGTGAGACTCCCAAAATTCAGTAATAACCAAGTACGTTAGATTTTATGTGGCAAAGACTCAAACCAGATTTATTGACCTTGAGTCTAAAGTTCTTTTTACTGCCTTTATTGAGAAAGTATTTCAACAAATTCTGCATGATTCATCGCTTACTGCTCAGAAAGGTAGACGTGGAATCCTTCAATCCCCGAGCTGGGAAAGCATCACAAGCATGATACTTATCCAGCAGAATCTGTTTCCAAACCACATGGGGATGTTGATCTTACATTTGTAGGGACAGAAGGTCCAAACCAGCCTTTTTCACTATGTATGTATGCCAGAATGAAGGTAAACTTTATTTTTTATTTATTTATTTTTTTAGTAGTTAGCCATTCTGCGTAATGCCTCCAAATATTTTCCTGATTGGCACTGGCATCTGGAATTTCACCATTAGAATAAAATTTTATGATTAAGGTTTAGCTTTAAGAAAGCCCTTGTTACAATGCCCTTGGAAGGGACCAGGGAAATGAACATATTCATACCCATAGTTAACCACTACTGATTCTTACCAGATTGACTAGTTGTCTGTTCTAATGGCTCTCTTGGTGAGTACAAGCAACCCCAAAGGAGAGCTGTATTTAAATGCAAAGGATAAAATAATTCCAAAGTATGGAGAAGTGGAGATAGCTGAACAGTGCCTCATATTCAGGAAGTGTAGGGGAAAAGGGGGTGTAGGAGATGAGAAAGCAGTTAAAAGGAACAGAGAGGGTGGGATGACAGAAGTCAGTCAGCCTACTTAGAATTATTTAGTCCTAGGACTATTCTTAAAAATGTTTTAGAAATCTCTATTATTTTAAATTGAGTGATTCCCCCTGGTTTTCGTAGTCAGCAATGATTGAAGACAACGGAAAGGCCATGTTAAGCCATGTTAATATTTCTTAATCACCAAACACACCTAACTCATTAAATTTTGAGTCCTTTATAGTTTCACTTAGCATATTGCTGTTGGTACTTGATAAATATTTGTGAAATGAGTGAATCCTTCTGTGATTCTGTTTTTTTTTTTTTAACTTTGGAATTGACTCAGTGTTGGATGCATGGAAATTGTAATATAATGCTTGATGTAGCCTTCCAAAAACAATAGCAAAGTCTGTAACAGCATTGTCCTACAGAACTCTGTCAGGATAAAAATGTTCTTTCATTGGCCCTGAACAATATAGCAGCCACTAGTCACAAGTGGATACCAAGTACTTCAAATGTAGCTAGTGAGACCAAGGAACTGGCTTTTAATTTACTTAGCCACTTGTGGCTAGTGGCTACCTATGGTATTGGACAGTGCAGGTCTAGAGGTTTTATTAAAAATGTTCTGCCCCTTTCACTTTGTTTTTTTAAAAAGCAGCTATTTCTATTAATACCATCAATTATTATATATAAGTTCCTCTCGTTTGTATTTTTTTTTTCTATTGGAAATAATTTGACCTACCTATGATAACGCTAAAGGTGAGTATAGAAAACCAGACTGACTTGCATGGCAGCATCTGGGGGAACTTATGTGTATTATTTATAAAAAACTTACAATCTGCAGTCAATTTCTAATTTCAACTATTGACATAAAAGGAGCGAGCCTGTGTAGATGAAATAGTGAAGCATGAGAGGTCTGTCCTCTGCACTAACAGGCTGGCCTTTCAAGTCAGTCTGTCCTTTTATTTCCTCCTCCCTCAGGAATCTGGCACCTTCTGGGTGCCCTCCTCTCCTTTCCATAACAAAATTCTTTGGGATAACCTCCTTGTAACTTCCTAATTGTATAGATGAGAAAACAGACACTGCAAAGAACCAGGGAGGGTAAGACAAGGACTATTGATGAACTCCTATGTGCTTACTAGACACTGTATATGATGCTGGGGAAAAGTGCCTGCTTGAGCATTGCCTCCCTGGCAAATAAATATTTTTGAATGGAAATACACACACATTTTTACAAGGTGAAACAGACGAGGAAACTGAAATTTAGAGAAGTTATATGACTTCCTTAAGGCTAAGCACATCCAATGCTCCAACACAATCTTCTTTTCTCTTAACTGTTTAACTCCTTGCCATGTTTCCTGTGTCCTAGGGGTTTTGCTCTTTGCCTTCCAGAGATAACAGCCAGCTAAACTGACCGCTAGATTTACATCAACGGCTGCAAAGGTATTAACAGAACCCGCTCCAGCCCCCTGCCCTTTTCCAGGGAATTTTAATGCTAACCTTCTGGGGACAGTGTCAACTCACAGAAATGGCTCCCTGGGAATTTCACGCTGTTGAGGAGATTTTATTTTGGTACTTTAGCGGCGTTAAAAAAATATATATATTCCAGAGCAGATTTTTTCCTGGAGTCTGGACACTTACGTAGAAAGGACGTATTCACTTACAAACTCCACTTCAACAGCGTTTGCATCTGTCTTAGTCTACAGCACGAGTAGCCGACCGATTTGTGTACTGGCCCCCATCACTACGGATGACTTGTAGGAAACATTAGAAACTGGCTCCTCCTCCACCTCTCCCTCCACCCCTTGGATCCTTGTACGCTTCAGAGTACGATCTAAAAACGTAGGCGCTTTTGGAGAGGATTTGAACATTAAAATATGGCTCCGTGATTTTCAACACAAAGACCGCAAACAGCGCTAGAGGACAAGTATTTAAAATAGATCACATCCTAAAGTTGGAAGGCTACAAAGTACAAGTCGTCCAGGCTAGTCCGCAGAGACTGTTCGTGCTTCCGCCCTGCAACAACCCGGCAGGCGACACGTCGCGACGAATTTCAGCTGCAGAAGAGGAAGAGCATCACCTGCAGTTCGAGGCGTGGGAAGCGCGGCCGGAGGGGGGCTTGCGAGAAAGCCAGCCGGAGAGGTGCGCGCCGCGGGGCCGCCCCGGCGCCGAGTGCGAGGAACGCCGGCTCTCGGCGGAGCCCGGGAGACGCGGCGGGGCGGAGAGGGGCAGACGCTTCACTGTCGGGACTGCAGCGGCCGCAGAGACCGCTGCGGCAGGAGAGCCGGCCGAGCTTCCGAGCCCGCGGCCGCTACTGTCCAGGAGGCGGACCCCGCGGGAGAATCCCGTCCAGGCGGCGGGGCTGGGGGCTAGGCGGGGCGCTGACGTCACCTCCCCTCCCCCACCTCCTCCAGGCGGGAGGGAGTGGGGAAAGAGGCAGTGATCCGCCGCAGCTCCCGGCCGCAACTCCTAAACTCGGCGGCTCGCTGCCCGGACATGTCCTGACAAACTTGGTTTCTCTTCGGCCCTCTCTCTAGCCCTCGCGCACTCTCATTTCGCCTCCTTTTGCTGCTCAAGTTTCCCCCAGGACGGAAGCCTCCGGAGATGCGGCCACCTGGGCGGCGCGGGCGGATCGCACTCTCGTTGGCGACATGCTGAAGATCCGAGGGAAGCAAAGTTGGTACTTCATCCACGGCTTGTAACAAATATTCAAATCGCGTGGCGATTACGGACCTGCCGGGACCTTAAAGCAGAACACCGAGGACTCGGCTGGACGGGTGAGTTCTTTCTTGAGTGCAAGTCTTTCCGTATTTAAGTTTAAACGTTAATGAAATTGCGTGGGGTGTTTGACTAGTACAGGGAAGCGTGTGCATCCTACCGGCTTTCCGCTCGGCGAGCTGCACACCCGCCCTGGCTATGCTTGACTCGGGAATGAAAGATCAGTATGCATAGGTTTTGGAATTCATAAAATACTTACAAAGCACTGTTCAAAAGAACTTGCAAAGCTATGCTGTTTGTGCATTATTTCAAATGTAACATTATAGAAATGGTGCCCAGGGAGGGCGCATTGGGTGCCCCGTGATCTGCAGTGGCGCAGCGCCCTCTAGTCCGGGCACCCGGCAAAGCGCGCGCTCTCCGCACGGACGGCGAACTTGGACCTGCCGGGCGCTCTTGGGACGTGGACGTGAGGTCCGTCGCCGTCACCCTAGCCTTCACTTACCACCCACTCCGGCCCATTCTATATCTAATATACAAATACCAGCTTGGGTGGACTGGATGCAGAGGCAGTGCTGGCGGAAAGCTTTTTTTGTTTTCGGGAACCCATCCCCCTCATTTTCTAGAGCCTTTGGGTACTGGGTTAGGGAGGATCGACTATTGAGAGGACAAACGTGAAGCTTGTACTACATTTCTTGTTCATGTGAAGGTAATTAGCTGGTAGCAAAAAGGCACCTCTGTTTCGTTCCGCTGGGGCTAAAGGATCAGTAAAAACGTGGCAGCACCGGACTGAGAAATCTCCATCTCTGGCTCTCGGCTGTTCCTCTGGCGACGAAGTGCAACTTCTTTCAGGCAATTAGGTTTTCAGTGGACCTGGCAAACCGGGATTCCCAAACAGATGTTTTAGTCCAAGCAAGCGTTATTAGTTATTAGTGAATGGTAATTTTCTCCAGGAATTCTTTTGTGTCATTTAAAAAATCTTGTGATTTTACGTTATGGGATGGTGTCTTTTTACCTTTTACTGTTCTTCTCCTCCCCAGCCCCCCGCATCCCGCCCCAACAAACTGTTGGCGTTCGTGTGTGATTGTGTTTTGTTTAGAGTTAGAATTCGGCAACGGGCACAAACGAGTTGAGCTTGGAGACCAGATAACCTACTTTCGAGGTGTTCCATGTATGAAACTCACCTGTAACTCCAGGAGCGCTTTGCCGTGGCCAAGTGTTTGGATGATGATGTTTGCTGGGTGTGTGAATTTCTGTGTATTCTAAATAACGCGCAGGGAATACACCACATACTCTTAGTGCTACGAATCAGCACACTCATTCTGCAGGCATTATTTTTCCTTCCCAGCCATGACCTTCTAGACACATTTCCCCCCCCCCCATCACCTTCTTTGAGATGGCATAAGAGGAGACTGCATTAACTTTGAAATAGGGAAATTATCTCCTTAACCCTAGACTCCCTTACCCCCATTTGCCTCGTAGTTCTTCCAGCAGCCCCCTCCACCGGCTCCAGGGAAATCATCTCTTTGTCCTCACAGCGTTAACGTATTAGAGCTGCACAAACTTTCCGAGGTCAAGGCCGCCCTCTTCTCCCGGCTGTTTCCCAGCGCCCGGGAGCACTTCGGGCTGCGCTGAGCCGGCGCCTGGAGCTCTGCCCGCGCTGAGGACCGGCTCACAGCACCGCGATGCCCGGACTGCGCGCTCCGGTGTGGGGGGAGTTCCCCGAGTGGGCCTTCTGGACGCCCGGGGTTTCCCCTTCTCCCTGCGGAACTTGTAGTTTCACGTCAGACTGCGTTCACAGCCTGCGGGGTGTACTTACCGCGTGGGAAAGCGCACGAGACGGCACCGCTGCCTTTTGTCCCGCAGACCTGGGAGTCAGGGGTGTCCGCCGGCGGAGGCCGGCGTTGGGGTTCGTAAACACGGCTGGAGAAGTTCCGGGGTCTAACCAGCTCTGCGCAAAGAGGTCGCGAAGGAAGCGTTTTCACTTTCCCGGGATTTTAGTGTACTGTAGATTGAAAAAGGAAGTAGGTTCCGATCTAACTGCATTCCTTTTGAGACCTTTTGGAAGATTTTATTCCACCAAGCAATTGCAGACCTACAGCCAAGACATTCAAATTCAGATTTAGGAATTCCCTGAAGGTTCCCGTGAATCTAAAGGAGGAGGCGTGGGAAGCTTTTTCTTTAGTCCTTATTTTTTTTTTTTTTTTTTTTTTTTTAGCTAAGTTAATGTTCCCCCTTTCCTAGTAGGGAGCATTCCCTATTACCTGCACAAATCTGTGTGCTGGCCATAACTAACCTCGGCACTAGAGCGAGCCCCAATCTGTTCCTCGCGGTGTCGCTAGGTCATCCTGGACACTCGCTGGTCTCCTGGAAAGGAGTTGGCTGCTGTAGCTGCTGGGAGATCTCTGACCCTTGGCGGGGCATCGTAGCCCGGACCCCGCGGACTGGGATTCCGGCTGCCAGGGAAAGTCGGGTCGAGTTTCTGCGCGGGAGAAAAGAGCGCCGGCGCGAGCGGGCGTGGCTGCGAGCGGAGGGATATATCCCGCGCCGGGTGCGTGAGGCGCCGGGTGCGTGAGACGCCGGGGCTGCACCGGCCGGGCTTGGAGTGGGGCTCGCAGGTGGCGGGGCATTGCCTCAGAGCGGGGCGCAAGGAAAGCGAGGGCGGGCCGCAGATACCATGCGGCCCTGCGGAGCCAGTGAGGCCCCGGACCGACCCGGACCCCGCTCGGGGGCGCGCTGAGGCGGCGAGGTGCGCGCCCCCGAGAGCGCCGCCGCCGCCGCTTCGGGCTAACTTTGCTGTAAGTTTGAAGGAAACCAGTTGGGGCTTGAGGGCGGTGGGCGAGGGGCGCAGCGGCGCACTCGGTGCCATTGCGCGGCCGGGCCGAAGCCGTATGTGCCCGCGGGACGAGCAACTTGCTGCTGCCGGGTGGCGGGCTTCCGGCTCGTTGGGAGCTTGCCCCTCACTGTCCAGTCCAGGACCGAGCGCCCCCCGGCGCTCTGGGGACGGGATGGAAAGAAAGAGACCCGCCGGACGGTGGTGGCGCCGAGGCCCCTGCCCACTTGGAAAGTTCAGGGCAGGCCCTGGATTCGGGTGGGTGGGCGGAGGCGGATGGGCGGGAGCGGTTAAGGCGCGACGTGACCCGAATGGTAATTACCTACCCGACTGCTGCTGCGAGCTGGCGGCGGCCCCGGCTGCACCGGCTCTGGCCCCGGAGCCATTGCTGGAAATCAAAGCGGCAGCCGCGGCGCGGGGTTCCCGGCGGCCTCTGGGCGAGAACTTCCGCCTCGCCCGGAGCTCGGAAACTTCACACGCGCGTTCCACTTTCTTCTCTCCGGTAACACGCGTGCCTGTTAAAGACTTATCTGATCTCGCTCCGCGGCTAATTTCTTGCGATTTGTAAGATATTCACAGCGTTGGTGTGATGAAAGGAGAGGCCAACTGCTAAGGGATGGGATCTTTGAAATGGAGTCACCGAGTTCTTTTAGCTGTTTCGTGCCCTGAAGGAGTGCTGTCCTGAGGTTTGAGTTGTAACTGGTTAAATGTAGTTAAGCATAGGTGAGTGATAAATATCGGGGCTAAACATTTGCAACTGTGCTATCCGTTTGTTTCTTTTTTGGAAGAGAAACTTCTAAGATCTTTTTTTTTAAGAGATTCTGGTTCTTCAGTGCTTTTTCTTTCTCTAAGTGCTTTCCTCTAGGAAGCTAAGTTTCTGTTGTCTCTAAGAATTTTTTTGTTCCCACTGATGTGAATTGCGGGACTTTGAAAACAAGGACGCAATTGTATGCGTTAGGAAAGTAAACTCATAAATATTTTCTGTGCAGTTAGAGGTTTTTTTTTTCCTTTATGTGTCTGAACTATGATTTCATTAAATAGCTTTTGTTAAGCAACTCCTATTTACAGTGACTGAAATCGGAAAAAGATTTAAAAGGCAAATGATCTTCAGTTATTATGTATCTTTCACAAAAGCAGATTCTTGAGGCGTCATACATTCAGAGATAGGTTTCAATAGTTTAAGATAGCTGCACGTGTTAAAACTAGGTGATGGTGATGTTTTTTTCATGTTACTCTTAGCGTTGTGGTTATCCAGCACATCGAGTTACTGCAGTTACTCATAGAGTGTGTTTCTCCAGGTATACAGGTTAATTCTGATGTTTGGCTTTGTGTTTTAGGACAGCTCTCTGGTTCCACAAGTGGAATTATTATCCCCCTTTCTTTTCTATATACTTAAGCTTTAAGATGGGTGTAAAAGTGCTTAAAACATTACATAATTTTTAAAAACAACGATGAATATAACTCAATTATGTCAAACATGGCATTTAACACGTTCATAGTAGGGTTTGATTTGAATAAAGTGTGCATTTGTGTACCCATTACTTGAAAAATGAATATCTTAAATGAACTAATTCTTTGTCACTCTGAAAGGAAGTGAAATTCTTAGAGGACTTCATAAAAATCTTTCAGGCCACCTGCATATCTATTCATTTGTATCTTTTAATTAGTCACTAGAAGTACACCAAGTGGTTTTGCACCATGTTAGTAGACCATTTAAATCCATGTTATGGTCAGGTGCCAAAAGAGGATCTAAAAATTATATGCAAACTACTACTGTTTTCCTCCCCCTGGTCCCATGCCTTCCTAGTGTATGTCTTTAGACTTAGCTCTCAAGTTGTCTCCGAAGTAGTCATTTCTTTGAATGCTAGAAGTGAAAGGGATGTTACAGATTATTTTAACTCCTTTAACAAGTCTACTGCCACCTGTTTTCCACCCAAATTTTGCAGATTTTACATAGAATCAGTAAACTAAATCAAATTCAATGCATTATTGTTGCATTAAATGTTGTCTCCATGGCCTAATTTGTGGCCTAAAGGACCTGATTTAATAGCAGGAAGCCATAAGGCCAGGTGTCTTGTTTAATCTTTATGAGTGGGAAACTGCAGCAGGTAAGCTTTCTTTTGACCAAATTATATAGTTGATGAAGCCAAACTGTGTCTTTTTGTCTCACCTAATTGTTTAATTTGCAAGTGTTAGTTTGTCCTTAGGCACTGGTAAGGAGTTTTTGAAATGAATGATGCAGGCAATTCATTTAACCAAGATCAGAAAGTTGCATTTTTTTCTCTCCTCAGGTCTGGGAGGAACTTTTTATTTCAAAAATGTATTCAGTCAGATGATGAATCTGTATATTTCACATAATAAAGTTTTTTAAAAATGATCTTTTCCTTAAGTACCAGATTTAAATATATTGCCAAAATTCTTGCTTAATTCCAAAGGTTTATTATTTATGTGGAGATAAATCTATAATTAAATGTCTTCTATAGACCACTTAGGAAAATCGGTAATTATTTAATTCTTATCTTCGTAAAATATGCAAGCATAATGCTTTATAGTAAACTCTGTAGTGGGGACGCTGATCTGGCATCGCCTGTAGCCACTTTGGAAGTATCTTGAGTTGGTTGATGACCTCTTTTTGAGCTGCTGGAAATTAGAGCCTTCTGCAGGGCACCCATCGGCAGTGTTGTTACTGGCCTAGTGGTTGCGCCTGGATTTTCTGTTAAGTTTACAACGATGGATGTATTGTTTTCCCATGTTATCCCTCCTTATCCCCCACCCCCTCCCACCCATCAGTCCTGCCTTCCGTTCTCCATTGCTAATCCTCATCTGTCCATTCATGCACCCAACAACTGTGGATCTCCTCTGTGCCAAACACTGGGTCAGATGCAATAAACAGTGGTGAACAAAGCAGGGTTCCTGCTCTCAAGAAGCTTACAGTCCAGCAGGAGAGAAGGACAAATAAACAGTTATCTCCAGTGTGGTAAGAGAGACCCATCTGGGTCAGGGTAGTTCATCATAGCACCTCAGTGAGCTAGGTGGATATTAGGATAGGGTGAGGTCTGGGGGAAGAGTGAATCAGGAGGCAGTGATTCACGGAGAGGAAATACACGTAAAGCAAGTTGTAGAAACCCTTGGTGTTGTGACTTGATTTGTGCTTTGATGAATGGTGAGTAAAAAGACCTGAGCACACCATGTTATCTTTCGGAAAAGGGTTGGTTGGTTTATCATCAGTGTTTCTTTAATCCTTCTTTCACGTTTCTTATGGCTTGCCTTTTTTTCTTTGCGTAGGGAAAACAGAAAATCTATGACCTGGCCTCACCTTGGCTTATAAAGATAGAGAAGATAAATTTTATGGAGGTTAAGAAGAGAGGAAAGAAAGAAATGTTGAAGAGAAAGGTGGAAATAACGAAACTGTGTGATGAGTAAAGGGCAGGAAAAAATAAAATTGGCACGTTTGCGTTGTCTTTTCGAAGAGAAAGGTGGCGATGCTGCAAGTTTAGAGCCTCCGCCACTAGGTGGTGTCATGGGCTCAGGACAGCTTGGTGGTTTCAAGACTGTGGGAAGGACACCTTTTTGGTTTGAAACAGAAGAAATATGGGAGATTAAATTGGGAAAGTAGGTAGAGGTCAGATTGTCAGAGATCTCTAATACAAGATTAAGAAGGACGTACTTAATCCGAAGGGTAAGGGGAAACACTGAATATTTCAAACTATCGAGTGACATTACAAAGAAGTTTTAATGAGACTAATTTCATTGCAGTATGTAGGTTAAATAGTATGGGGGCAAGAAAGCAGGAATACCAAAAGGCGGTTCACATGCTGTGCCTGAACAAATACAAATATGAACCAAGTGGCAGCAGCAGAAATGGAAGAAGAACAGTTTTGAGAAATAAAAAAATGTCAAGTCTAGATGACTTAAGATATGGAGGTTTGACAGTTAAGATAAAAAGTCATAGAAATCCTGAATTTCTGGAGTGTGTGTGTGTGTACAAAGAGAGAGAGAAAAAGGAGGTGGGGAAAGAATGTGTATCTGTGGAGGGTAGAAAGCTGTAAAGATTTTAGTCCAGTCTCTAGTTTTTCAAATAAAGAAATGGAATCCAAGGATTAATTAACTCCCTTGAAGTCACACAGATGATTAGTGACAAAGCCTGGGCTAGATCACAGGTTTTATGACTTCCAGCTGCTTTTTTAAATTTGATTTCTTAGATTGCAAACTTGGTGATTTGGGAAGTGGTGAAACTCTTCAAGGACATAGGAAATCACTCTATTTTCAGTGGAATAGCTATTATTTTGCAGTGGGAAGTGGGTGAAGACACTGTATAACTTAAGTCTGAAGGTATCCCTGGGGTGGGGGAGGTTGTTCCATGGCACTTGTTGGAGGTTAGGGTGGAATGCAGGCTTCTGCGGTGATCCTTTATGATAAGGGCAGAGGGGATGATGTCTTTAAGGGTAACAATATGTGTGTGTGTGAAAAGAGTTGAAAGAAATTTGTAGTGACAAACTGGAAGGTGAAAGAGTTGGTGTAGCTTATAAAAGGGTATTGGAGAGAATCAGGAAAGTTTAGTGCTGTCCATCCTTTACACGTTCTGTATGGATCACCTCTTTGTTTTAGGTAGTTTGTGACAGTATGAAGGACACATATGGGGGAGGAGGGTGAGTAGTGTCAAATCGGAGATTGTCAGGGAGGATGAGTACTGAGAAAAGGGCATTAATTTTGACATTAGCCTTTGACACCAGAAGAAGCTGCTTCTGTTGCCTGGGTGGATCTGAGGTCACGTGGAACAGTTGAGGGTAGAAACAACAATGTCTTTAGTGGAGGGAGTTCTAAGGAAGTCAAGGTAGCACTGAGAAACTACTCTTTGCAAACATAAGAAGGTGAGAAATAGGCTGTTGGCTTGAAGGAAGTGCAGGTTTGAATGAAAGCTATTTTCAGTGGGAAAGAACCTGTGTGTATTTGTGGACTGCTGAAGGCAGCTGCAGCGACGGCAGTGACTGGGCACTTGAGTGTGAGGGACGATTTAGGGAAGAGCTGCAGGAGAGGCACAGTTTTATGGCATCAAGGGTGTCTTTATTTGTAGCTTGGGTGGGTCGCATCTCCTCGGAGATGTGGGAGGAAGAGAGAGGAGGGGAAGAGAACATTTTAAGGAGAGGAAGTGGGGGGAGTCTCTACCACGACTTCCACGTACCTGCTATACATGGAACGTTCACTTTCCTGATCCCGTATTTAGTGAAAGGCCGAGGTTTGTACCTAAATACAAAAGGGAGCATCATAATTTGATCCATAATGAAAACTGTACTACTTTGGGAGTGGAAGAGTGGCCAGTATTAATGACTGCCAAAACACCATTTAAATGATTTCTATTTGCAGAGAAAAATATATTAGGTGAAATGCTCTTATATCACAAGAGGGTAAACAGTCTGTTTATTGCGCTTCTCTGTGGGCAAAGTTTGCCCTGCAGTGTGGGTGAGGAGAAAGTGGTTGGCGGGATGGGTAATAACGGAGAGTGGTCATGTTTTGGAGTGCTGAAAGAGGAGAAACTAGCACAGGGATGCCTAGTCTAGCCAGAAATGTACACACAGCCCTTGTTCGTTGGTCTTGTCTTTTATGTCACAATAAAACAACAACTAGAAACAGTCCTCTTCAAACTACCCACAGGCAAGTTTTATAGGTTCATTGAGTAGGTAAATTACATACTAGAGTTTATACGGAGGCTATTTAAAAATTAGGAAGTCTGTTTAACTTAAGGGCAAGAAAACTTCCAAAAACTTATTTCGAATTGATTAAATCATGTTAATGCTGAAGCTTTTAGGTTCTGCAAAAGAATTATGTGCCGAGGAGAGGGATTTGCAGTGTGTACTGTCAGTATGAATAGCTTGAAGACTGCTCTCAGTTAAATTGGAATCAGTTGTTGATCATTTGAAGGCAGTATTTAAATTAAGTCATTGCTGGAGTAATCAGACTTACTGCAGCTCCAATCAAAGCTAACAACATACAGAGTTAGTAGAAGCAGTTAAGTGATATATACCAATCCTGAGCCTGCTGTTCAATTCTGGGTTCATAGTGCCACCCACCCCCATTTTTACTGAAAAAATGTATTAAGATGGCTTAAAGAGATTTAGTATGTACCCAGAAATAAACAAGATCTACCCATTAATTTTTCAGTGTTAAGAATGAAAGCTTTTAAAAGTACTGTCTATGGCTATTATAATTTATTAGAAAAATGCAGGGGTTTTTTCTGTTGTAAATGTCACCTGGAAGCTGTGAATTGGTTATAGCTGAGTAACAAGCAGGCTTTCTAAGACAGACACAGTACTCTTTTTTGACTCCTGTTAAGTGATTTTAGAGGTCATTAAACATTTATTTAATATACAATAGTTTTAAAAAGCAGGAGCCGTTTACATTTCATATTGTCTTTTAACAACTTTGTGACAATTCTCTTTGAAAACAGTCATCTCCCTCACGATTTAGACATCTCTAGAAAGTACTTTTAAAATGTGACGCTATTCAAACCGAACATTAAACTCTAAATTTCAGTAATAAGTTCAATTCTAGTGACGCTCTCACTGATGTGGATACAAAATGGGAGTATGATGAGGGAAAACACAAAATACTTGAATATTTTTGTGTATTTTTATTATCATATGTAGCATGGAGAGTCTGATACTGTTTCCCTCTTGGATAGAGAGCTGGAATGACTAATGGCGTGTGTAAGAGTTGCGACTCTAAATAATAAACATACATTTAATAGAATGTATGCATTGTGTAATGCAGTGTCCCACCTAACGCCCTGTCTCAAGCATCTGAAACATCTGAACCTTCAGCTTTAGATCTAAATGTTTGAACTTATGCAGTTGTGTTCTCAGCACGGGGCTGTGTTCTGTTGTGTGAAGCCTGTGCAGTCACAGATTGGAACACTTTACATGAAAGTCTCGCAAATGAAGAAACATGAACATATTAATATCTGACTTCTACCAGAAAAATGATCTTTCTCTCTTATTTATGGATTTTCAGAAATCTGTACTAAAGATATTTAAGCTTTGGACCTGAGGCCCTTTTCCCTAAAGGCTGAACTAAGTAAACATTCTTTGTTTTCACTTTGGAAAATGCACAGAAGAAATCCTGGATTACTGTAAGTTCAAGTAGTGTGATCACCTTCTAAATATCAAAGTGTAGCCTTTGGGTAAAATGGTTTTTAGAGTTTAATTTTCATAAGCGTGAGCGCTAGGTAATAATGTACTTTTTTAGATGAAATGGTGTTAGTACCTTTTTAGGATTTGTGTGTGTGTGTGTGTGTGTGTGTGTGTGTATGTGTGTGTGTGTTTCCCCTGCTTTACTGTTTGTTTTGCATAGAGTAAGAGCCATAATTTTTCTGGCATTTTAAAGTGAAACGTGAGTTCACAGTTCTCGGGTAAATTACTGTAAGGTTAACAAGATCTCCTAGAAAGTGGAATTTTTTTCTGATCAAAAGACTTGCATTTAATAATTTAATTACAACGGCATTCTGTTAGCCAAGTTTGCAGAGTAAATTCAGGGTTTTAAGAGGTCTCAGTTATGAATGTGGTCGAAAAAGTTTATTCCAGCTGTGATATGTCCCGTGAGAAGAACCGTGCGTGGTGGGTGAGTTGTGAAGGGTGAGCCAGGTGTTTGGGAATCCAGCTGTGAGAGAAGTGGGTGGTGGCAAAGGCTGCAGGTGCTGCTGAGGGATCCTCGAGATGCCGTGGGGAGGGAACAGCTGCAGTGGTTTGGCATGTTGAGCCTTCTCCTTGTGCCCTGGGGGTGAAGGGCGTGCCCAGGGCACCAGTGGTGGTGGGAGTAGCATGGCACCAGCCAGTATTAATGGGTCATTTTCAAGGTCTCATGTTAGGCTTCAAATGTTCAGAAAGATTGGTTTGCTTACCATTGTCATTGTCACACCACTGTTTCTTGCTTCTGCCCCAGTGGCTGCTTTGTCTCCCTTGCTGGTTCCTCTCGTCTTCTGTCTTCTAGATCTTGGGGAGTAGCACGTCTCTGTCCTTGGTTTTGTTTCTTGTCTCTGTGCTCTCTCCGTGGGTGATCATTTAGTTCTGTGGTTTTAAATGTAGCGTCTTCCATATTCTGACAACTCTCAAGTTTCTCACTCCACGGTGAACCTTTCCCACACATCTAACTGCTTACTTGAAGTCATTACTTGGCATTTCTGCCTTAACATGTCTAAAGCTTAACCCTCGATCGTACTCCCTAAAATCCGTTCCTCCCTCAGTGCAGGCTTCCCTCTCTTGTACCTGACCTCTCAGTTCTTGCTCAGCACGTGACCTGTGGAATCTTCTTTGATGCCTCTCTCTTTCTCTCCTTCCGCCTCTGCCCTCCAGTTCATCAGCTGGTCCTGGAGTAGATCCAAAATGTCACCCTTCTCCCCACCCCCACCAGGACCATTGAGGCTGAGCCACTGCAGTCTCTCACCCATGCTGTTGCAGTACCTTCTAACTGGTCTCCCTCCAGCTTTTGCCCTGGCTGCCCTCCCTTCTCTTGTCCACCCCGGTACCAGAGCAGCCCTTTCACTTTAGGTTCGAGCATGTCACTCCCCTGTTCTTGTTTTATTTGTAGGAACATCCGACGTCCTTCACCCTTCATCCATGAGGCCATACTGATGAAAACAAATGATAAAGACATTAGGAGAGAATAGACAAATCTCCCTTACAGAAGAACTCTAAACAATTTATGTAACATAACTCTCCACCCCTAAGTGTGGACTGCACGTAGCGACTTCCTTCCAAAGGGCACAGTAGGGGAAGGGGGCAGCAAGTACCCCGCTGCGGAGAAACCCGACAAGCGCTGCTTCAACCCAGTGAACAGGGTCAGCATCAGCATCGATGTGATGTGATGAAAATGGCACTTTACCCCGTTCTCTTCCTCCCCTCAACGCATAGCCGCAGTCTAATCATGCGGAAAAACATCAGACAAATTCCAGTGGAGGGACGTTCTGCAAAATACCTGACCAGTACTTCTCAAAACTGTCAGGGTTATTGAAAACAAGAGAAATCAGAGAAACTGTTACAGTCCAGAGGAGCCTAAGAGAACACGATGACTGAATGTAATGCGGTTGTCTTGGCTGGTATCCTGGGACGGGAAAAGGACATTGGGACTTAGTGAATTACAGTGTATCTATATTATTTCATTAGTTGTGACAAATGTACCATAGTAAGGTGAGATGTTAACAGTAGGGGAAACTGTCTTTGTAATTTTTCTGAAACTCTAGAATAATTTTAAAATGAAAAGCTTATCTAAAAAAGGATCTCCTTTATTGCTCTCCGCTCACCCACTGTGCCAGGCCACCACGGTCTTTCTCCTTGTGGCGCCTCTAACTAGTACTTCTCTACTGGAGATGACTGAGCTTCAGGGGCCATTTGTACTGTCTGGAGACATTTTTAGTTGGGGTTGGGGGAAGAGAGGCTGCAGGCCTTTAGTTGGGTGGAGACCAGGAATAATACTAAATGATGCCTAGGACAGCTCTCCAGGCTACGCACCCCGTCCCCCGGCCAAGAATCATCTGACCCAAATGTCAATAGTTTTGACGTTGAGAAACTCTTGTCCTTTTTCGGGGCCTCTCTTTCCCTCCATGTTTCTGGCTGCAGTCTCCATTTCTTTCTGCTTTATTTTTCTCCTTAGCACTAATCATCAGCATCTGATAGACGCTTTGTTTCCTTGTCTCTCACCAGGAAATGTATCTTCCATGAGGATTTGTTAGTAGTTAGGTTCACTTTTGTATTCCCAGCATGTAGAACTGTTCCTGACATGTGGTAGGCTCTCATTAAATGGGTGATGAATGAATCAAATGACCAAAGAAGTGAATTAATGATAAAGATAACATATATATATATATATATATATACTAAAAATTCAAATAGTAGAGAAAAATGAAAATGTGAACATTCCCCCAGCTGCCTGTCCTTCAGAAGTTACCACCATTAACAGTTTACTTCTTATCTGTCCAGAATTTTTTGGTTCATTTTTAAGCACATCCATGAACTATGCATATAATTTATCTCCCCTCCCTTTTTGCAAACATAAATGGGATCAGTTTAGTTTTTCCACTTAATGTATCTGGACATCTTTACATGTCAGTGTATAGAGTGCTGTCTTATTTTTTAAATTACTGCATAATATTTTATATGTAGAATTAAGCAAAAATATTTTAATTGCTTGCAATAGAATCCTGGTTTAATACTTTGTTGTCAACTGGATACTAGTAACATTATGTTTCCTTAAACAAAGTGCTTGTGCAACATCATCTTTGCAATGCTTCTTTAAGACATTTTCTTTACATTTTATCCCTGGTTTGTAAATGCTTCAGTACCAGGATCTTTGCCTTTTAAAATAGTCTTTAAGTCCATGTACCTAGCACAGTGTGTCTGCTAGCAGGTTCTTAATACCTGTAGGTTGAATTCAATCATGAATCAGTTTTCACTTGTTTTGATAAAATTATCGGTTTGTTACATAATCCTCAAATTTCCCTGAGTATTAAAACTGTTGACCAAATTAAGAGATAGTTTTGGGCAAAGATTGTCTTCTTATTTTGTTTAAATCTTAAATGTTGTTGTAGAGGCCAAAAATTCTGTCTCATTTCCTGACTTTATCTGCTGAGAAGTCATGGTTGCTAAAGCACAAGTTAGGGGGCCCGACTTGGACAGGATTCAGTACCAATTAAGCTTCTCATTGCCTTAGCATATCAGGTTTTTTCTTTTTTTCCTTAATGAAATGATTAATGGGGCAAAGTTGGCAGTTGGCTGAGTTAAGATACTGTAAATTAAAGTTGCCATGCTAATTTCCCTTGGCTGTTTGGCCAGCCCTTCAGTGTGCTGTTTCTCTTACCTTGGGGAGCAGTCCCGTTTCCCGAATATTCATCGGAGAGGTCCTTTGCCAGGGCTGCAGCACTGTCCTCTTCTGACCATGCTCGGACGTTTGTGAAGCTCCATTCATTTATGAGGTGAATTACGTTGGCATTTAGGGGAACAGCTGCTCTGAAAGCGATTGTCCTCCCCCGCCAGGCCTCAGCCCAGTGAACTGCCTGCCTTCTCACTGGTTCAGGGTACCCCTTTCTCACATGTCCTCTTTCCGGCCACCTCACCCTTGGACCTCCCTGCAGTGCCTTCCACCTTGCTGCGTTGATTGGGCCCCTCTACGCATGTTTGCTTAGATGATTTAGCTTTGTGCGTGTGTCTTGTGTTTGGGTGATGGGTTGTTCAGTGCCCCGAAGACAGCGGACCCTCTGTGCACTGGCTGTTGGCAGCAGTGGTGATACAGCAGTGATGTTGCCAAGATTTGTGTCCCTGGTTTAGGGAGGGCAAGTTCTGTTTGACATCAAGCTCTTGCCTTTCCTTTTGTAAACTGACTGTTTGGGGCTCAGTTTGTTGGTTCAGAAATGACTTCAGTATTAAACTGGGTGTTATATTTATTTTAATACCTTTAAATAGTTAATACAGTGCTAAATGAGACAGTAAACCCTTATATTATGTAGGGAGTCAACTTAATCCTTCTTACAAAGAAATAATATAATAAATTTCTAGGAGAGATTATAAGCTATCATTATGAGAGGTTATATAAAACCACTGTTGAGAGTTTTTTTGGTTGTTAGCTGTCCGAAGCGTCCCATGCTCAGGATACTGTAGTAGCATCAAGTCTGTGAGCTTTTGAGCACTTCATTTATTATATACAAGTAAATGGAAACAATGTTCACTCCGTTTTTTAGCAGTGGCTTATACTTGCCTTGAAGATTGAAGTGCAGGAATACAGTGTAGTTGTTGCAGCTGGAAGACCTTCATCTGATGCTGTTTAGGATTCTATGAGTCATTAAAATAAAAAAAATTGTTCTTAAACTTAGTAATTCTAGAAATATTAGCAATATTGATACTTATATTGGAAAACTATTGCATTTATTCATATTCTGTATAGATGGAAAATACTTTATTAAAATGTGAGGTCTGGGCTTCTCTGGTGGCACAGTGGTTGAGAGTCCGCGTGCCGATGCAGGGGACACAGGTTCGTGCGTGCCCTGGTCCAGGAAGATCCCAGATGCCGCGGAGCGGCTGGGCCCGTGAGCCATGGCCGCTCCGCCTGTGCGTCCGGAGCCTGTGCTCTGCAACGGGAGAGGCCACAGCAGTGAGAGGCCCGCGTACCGCAAAAAAAAAAAAACAAAAAAAAAGTGAGGTCTAAAACCTTAAAAAAGTACACTTTTTGTTTGTTTTATTTCCCTGAAGCAATGATTCTTATTTTCTTCTGTTGCAGGTTCCTGGGAGTTAAGCGATGGGGAGGCATTTGGCCTCGCTTCTGCTTTTGCTCCTCCTCCAGCATTTTGGAGACAGTGATGGAAGCCAAGCACTTGAACAAACTCCTGTACAGTTCACACATTTCCAGTACAATGTCACAGTGCATGAAAATTCTGCAGCAAAGACCTATGTTGGGCATCCCGTAAAGATGGGTATTTACATTACAAATCCACTGTGGGAGTTAAGGTACAAAATTGTCTCAGGAGACAATGAAAACCTATTCAAAGCTGAAGAGTACATTCTTGGAGACTTTTGCTTTCTGAGAATAAGGACCAAAGGAGGAAATACAGCTATTCTTAATAGAGAAGTGAAAGACCATTACACGTTGATAGTCAAAGCAGTTGAAAAAAATACTAATATGGAAGCACGAACAAAGGTCAGGGTACAAGTGCTGGATACAAATGACTTGAGGCCATTATTCTCACCCACCTCGTACAGTGTTTCTTTACCTGAAAACACAGCCCTGAGGACCAGTATTGCAAGAGTCAGTGCCACGGATGCAGACATAGGCACCAATGGAGAATTTTACTACAGTTTTAAAGACCGAACAGACATGTTTGCTATCCACCCCACCAGTGGCACCATAGTTTTAACTGGTAGACTTGACTACACAGAGACCAAGTTCTATGAGATGGAAATTCTTGCTGTGGACCGTGGCATGAAATTGTACGGGAGCAGTGGTATCAGCAGCATGGCTAAGCTGACAGTTCACGTAGAGCAGGCCAACGAGTGTGCTCCTGTGTTAACAGCAGTGACGTTATCACCATCGGAATTGGAGAAGGACCCAACGTATGCCATCATAACCGTGGAGGACTGTGATCAGGGTGCCAATGGGGAAGTCGCTTCTTTAAGCATTGTGGCAGGAGACCTCCTTCAGCAGTTTAGAACAGTGAGGACCTCTCCAGGGAGCAAAGAGTATAAACTCAAAGCAGTCGGTGACATTGATTGGGACAGTCATCCTTTCGGCTACAACCTGACACTACAGGCGAAAGATAAAGGAAGTCCTCCCCAGTTCTCTTCTGTAAAAGTAATTCAGGTGACTTCACCACGGTTCAAAGCTGGGCCAGTCAAGTTTGAAAAGGAGGTTTACAGAGCAGAAATAAGTGAATTTGCTCCTCCCAGCACACCCGTGGTCATGGTGAAAGCCACACCTAGCTATTCTCATTTGAAGTATGTTTTTAAAAGTACACCTGGAAAAGCTAAATTCAGTTTAAATCACAACACTGGTCTCATTTCCATTTTAGAACCAATTAAAAGACAGCAAGCCTCCCAGTTTGAACTTGAAGTAACAACAAGTGACAGAAAAGCCTCGACCAAAGTCTTGGTTAAAGTCTTGAGTGCAAATAGCCATCCCCCTGAATTTACCCAGACAGCCTACAAAGCATCTTTTGACGAGAATGTGCCCATTGGTACTACGGTGATGAGTGTGAGTGCTATAGACCCTGATGAGGGTGAGAACGGGTATGTGACGTACAGCATTGCAAATTTGAATCACGTGCCGTTTGTGATTAACCATTTCACCGGTGCTGTGAGTACTTCAGAAAACTTGGACTATGAGCTGATGCCACGGGTTTATACTCTAAGGATTCGGGCATCAGACTGGGGCTTGCCATACCGCCGGGAGGTTGAAATCCTTGCTACCCTCACTCTCAATAACTTGAATGACAACACACCCCTGTTTGAGAAGATAAACTGTGAAGGAACAATTCCCAGGGACCTAGGTGTAGGGGAGCAGATAACCACTGTTTCTGCCATTGACGCGGATGAACTGCAGTTGGTGCGGTATCAGACTGAAGCTGGGAATGAACTGGATTTGTTCAGCTTAAACCCCAGCTCCGGGGTATTGTCATTAAAGCAGTCGCTCATGAATGGTTTAGGGGCAAAGGTGTCATTTCACAGTCTGAGAATTACAGCTACAGATGGAGAGAATTTTGCCACACCATTATACATCAACATAACTGTGGCTGCCCTTCGCAAGCCAGTAAACTTGCACTGCGAGGAGACTGGTGTGGCCAGGATGCTGGCAGAGAAACTCCTGCAGGCCAATAAGTTACACAGTCAGGGAGAGGTTGAGGATGTCTTCTTTGATTCTCACTCTGTCAATGCTCACACACCACAGTTTAGAAGTACCCTTCCAGCTGGTATTGAGGTGAAGGAAAATCATCCCGTGGGTTCCAGCATAATTTTCATGAATGCTACTGACCTGGACACTGGCTTCAACGGAAAACTGGTCTATGCTATTTCTGGAGGAAATGAGGATAGTTGCTTCATTATTGACATGGAAACAGGAATGCTCAAAATTTTATCCCCGCTTGACCATGAAACAACAGACAGATATACCCTGAATGTTACGGTGTCTGACCTCGGTCTGCCACAGAAGGCTGCTTGGCGTCTTCTGGAGATCAGAGTTCTGGATGCCAATGATAACCCACCTGAGTTTTTACAGGAGAACTATTTCGTTGAAGTGAGTGAAGACAAAGAGATAAATAGTGAAATCATCCAGGTTGAAGCCACAGATAAAGATCTGGGGCCCAATGGACATGTGACATACTCTCTTCTTACAGACACAGATAAATTTTCAATTGACAGCACGACTGGAGTGGTGAAAATCGTGAACCCCTTGGATCGTGAAGAACAGCACGTGCATTACGTAAAGATTGAAGCCAGGGATCAAGCCAGAGAAGAACCGCAGCTGCTTTCCATGGTGCTTCTGAAGGTATCATTAGAGGATGTTAATGACAACCCACCCAAGTTTATTCCCCCTAATTACCGTGTGAAAGTTCGAGAGGACCTTCCAGAAGGAACCATAATCATGTGGTTAGAGACCTATGATCCTGATTTAAGTCAGTCTAGTCAGGTGAGATACAGTCTTATGGACCACGAAGAAGGAAACTTTGATGTGGATAAGCTCAGTGGAGCAGTTAGAATCATACAGCAGTTGGACTTTGAGAAGAAGCAAGTGTATAATCTCACTGTGAGGGCCAAAGACAAAGGGAAGCCCATTTCTCTGTCTTCCACTTGCTACATTGAAGTTGAAGTCATCGATGTGAATGAGAACTTACACCCACCAGTGTTTCCTAGCTTTGTGGAAAAGGGTGTAGTGAAAGAAAATGTCCCTGTTGGTTCATCAGTGATGAAGGTATCAGCTCATGATGAGGACACAGGAAGAGATGGGGAGATCCACTATTCCATTCGAGATGGTTCTGGTGTTGGTGTTTTCAAAATAGATGAAGAAACAGGTAGGTGTGTTTTTATTACTGTGGTTTGCTCTTCCCTTTCATTTTTTTCTAAAGTAAATATGCCCTGTGCTGGCTCCTTCACAATTCCCCGTTGGCTTCTGGTAGGGCGCAGTGCATGTCCATACTTTTTGTCCTGTTGCACATGTCTTTGTATAGTAAGCCATGAGGATGGAACTAGAGGAACCTGAATGAGTTGGCATAAAATGAGTAGGAAAAAAATCAGAAAAATTGAAATCATTACCACTGATAATATACAGGTTTGTTCTGTATATTATCAGAAGCATCCTTATGGTTTTGCTGTAACTTTGAGAGGCCCTTCCAGAGTTTTTCCAGCTATTAAGGTTGCAGACTTAGAAGACTACTCCACTACCTAGCATGCTATTCAGACATTCGTGCACACCTGCAAATTAGGCAGTGCACAGAGAGAAGACTGTTCTAAAACTTCATGCTGTGATCTGCTTGACTTAGTACCTTCTTGGGGTTTTGTTTGAAAGGCAGATGTAGGCTGTAGAATGTCAAACTGAGGGGACCTGGCTTTGAATTGTGGCTTTTTCAGTTGTTAACTTGGTGGTCTGGACAAGTTGATTACCTTTTTAAAACTGACTTTCTCCATCTTTAAGATGGGGACACTCAAAATTACTGTACGATTTATGTGGGCATAAAGTGAAATAACATGTGTTAGAGTCTATTTAATATCTCTTGGAAATGGTAACAATGCTCTGTTACGATATTCTTTCCCCTAGAATAAGGTCCTAAAAACCAGAACATCCAGGATAGCCAATTTATGCTAGAGTATGTATTTGTTTTTTACATTTTGTACATATCTCAAATTTAGCTGCCTTTCACAGAGTTTATAGTTATATATCAGTCTCCTTTGATGGGGTGTGAGCTGTGGTATTAGTTTGCTGGGGCAGCTGTAACAAAGGTCTGCCACAGACTGGGTGGCTTAAACAAGAGAAATTTATTTTCTCCCAATTCTGGAGGTTAGAAGTCAAAGATCAAGGCAGAGTAGGTTTCTTCTGAGTCCTCTCTCCTTGGCTTGTAGTTGGCCATCTTCCCCCTGTGACATCACATGATCTTCCCTCTGTGTGTTTGTGTCCTCATCTCTGCTTGTAAGGATACCAGTCATAGGGGACCACTCCCTAATGACCTCATTTTAACTGCTTTATCTCTTTTAAGGCCCTGTCTCCAAGTACGGTCATGTTTTGAGGTACTGGGAATTTAGAACTTCAGCACAGGAATCTTGGGGGACACAGTTCAGCCCAGAACCACCTTTAAGGATGGGCTTTTAGCTCATGTATTTTCTGTCCTCAGCACCTAGCAAAAAGTGCCTGGCGTGTAGAAGCTGCTCATTAAATGGTTAAAGACTGAATGAGTAAATTAGTGATTATTTTCGCTTTGAATGTTCTGCTTTCTGAGAATGCTAGTGGAAATAGAAGGAAACTGGGTAATCACAGCAGTAATCAGCCATAGGTGGGGTTCAGTTTGTTTATTAATCTCATTGATGTTTCCTTTATGAATATGTGCGTTCTAAAAGGGGTATTTTTCTAATTACATTAAACCTTTAAGTTTTTATTCAGTAATAACCACAAATAAGTTCTTCAGTCAGTACTCCCATATCTAATAGGTGTATAGCACATGAAAAATAATTATTGTCCTAGAAATAAGTGATTTTAGAGACTACAATTTTTAATGTGGTTTGTTTATTCAGGGGGTTCTTTTTCTAGTGAATTATATACCACTAGCATGTGGTACAGATCTGCAGATTACATGCTACTCATCTGAAATACCTGTAATGGTTCAATTCAAGAGAAAATAGCATCACCAGCAGCAGTTAGTAATCACCCATCTGAAGAGTAGAATGAATCTTTTTTCTTTTCATACTCTCTGATATGAATTAGTTTTCAGGTACAATGGCAACATAGAAAAATACCCAGCAGTTAGTAACTGAAGCTGAAACTATGAAGTGTTTTTGTGAATTTCATAAGGACAATTTTTCCTATTTTTTTCTTTTCCAAGGTGGGCTTTGAAAGCCTGTGAAGAGAACTGTTGGAAGTTAAAGTTCAGACAGAAAATAGAAACAAAATCTTAATTTACATTTCCTTGATGTCTTAAATTATATGAGCACAGCCTTTTGGATTTTTTTCTTTCAAGTGAGAAGAGTATTTTTATTGTTGCTTTTTAAAGACCTGTTTAGAAACTAATATTTTTCGTCTATAAATTTAAGAGACTGGGATATTCTTACTATCAAGGGAGGTGGGGTAACCAACCAACTGAACAAGGCAGTATTTATTCTGAAATATATAATTTATAGTAGTTTTCAAGCTGAACGGCAGTGCCAGACTTTTCCAGTGGTAACTTAGTGAGAGGCCAGGGGATGAGTTGGGATTATGGGCAGTGGGGTAGGAACTGTTATGCATTGGTATAAAGATTGAGATTTAAAGGTGAGAGAAAAATTGGCAATTTCTAGGTGTCATCTATTGCGCAGTCCTTGCTTTACAGAGGAAAATACATAGCACGCAGCACATTTATGTTTGTGTGCTTTTTGAAATTGAATAAAGGTGATGTAATAATATTTATACATTGCAAGATATTTTCTTTTTGGCAGTAGAATTATCAGCCCAAGTTATTTTCCAGAGACCCCTGGCAAGGCACTTGGTATCATAGTATAGAATTCTTTCATGAAAAGTCAGTATGTTTGTGCAGCAGAAATACTAAAATTAGATGTGCTAATTTTTCATGTGGGGTTTGTCTCACTGATTTTGAAGGCAGGTGGGAAGTGTGGAGAGGTTCCTGTCAGATGAAGAAACGTAGGGGCAGTTCAGGGACACCATTGGGCACCCCGTAGGACACAGCAGTAAAACTCCGGTGTGAATTGGAGTCGGCCTGGCCCAGTTTGGGTTCATTAGCACCTTTCAAGAACTTCAGTCTCTGCTCCTTGCCCGTTTCTGCTGAGCCTCCTTTCTCCTCTAGGGATACGTTTCGTATGGGGTTGATGTCTGTGGGCCTGTACAGAGCTGCTGTGGGTGTGGAGCCCACGAACCTGCCCATCTCATGGTCTGTTTGCTTTCTGCCTTTGACTTAACTTTAAACTCTGTAGCGTTGGTTGAATAATAGAGCCGAGTTTTTGTGGTGTTTTACCTGTTTCAACATTGTCACATACGCATATCATTTGTATGCTTCTCATAGAACAGAGGATATATTCAGCTATCTGAATTTAGTTCTTATTATTTTTAAGATCCTCCATTTTCTTTAAAAAAAAAAAAAAGCCTACTTAAATTTGAAACATCCCCTGACAAGTTGTTTTCTTTGGAAATGGAAATTCTATGGACTACCTAAAATATGTAGTTGGATGAACAGCCCTGTCAACTGAATTTTGTGCATCTTTTGCTAATTGGCTTTGCAGGGAGGCAACACGTACTTGCAGTATGGGGGTGACAGTCATTTGACTCATCAGATAATCTCTCACTGTGTCATATGCTTTTCCTGGAGAGGCTGCTGGCTGTTAGTTAACTGTTCTGATAAATCCAAGCCCACACGATTGCTTGTCCATTTGAGGTTTGGAAAGGTTGAGTGTTAGGTGAAACACTATTTAGAAAGTCAGTCTTGTTAGAGAGCCAATTTCCAGTGCTCTAATTAAGATTCTTCCCTTTTTGTCTCCTTAAAATCTACAGTGAGGGTTGTAAAGCAGGTTTAACAGAAATGTTAGTGGAGTACGTATCTTGGAAGCATGTGTAATTTCACATTTAGGTTTTTATTTTCCTGACTTTTTACTTCTCAGCGTTCACCCCATTCTCACTTCCAATACATTCCTGGTTGCCTTGTTGTAGGCTTCAGAGTTGAGCAGAGTAGAATCTTGGGGCTTCCTCCTGGAGATCTGTGGAATAAATTCAGCTTAGTGTTCTTGGCTGATGAGGACCCATCCAAGTTAATTATTACTTGAGCACCAAGTAAAACGTTGCGGGTTTTTGCTAATTTTTAAAACTAAGGATAATTTTTAAAACTAGCAAAATGCTGGGCTTCCTTGGTGGCGCAGTGGTTGAGAGTCTGCCTGCCGATGCAGGGGACATGGGTTTGTGTCAAAAAAAAAAAAAAAAAAACAGCAAAATGCTTGGCCAAAAGTTTCTTTTCATTTGTTAATAGGACCTGGTATTGAAGCAGTGTTTATCAGTTGAGCTCTGTTGCACCCATGTCTGTATTGTAACAGGATGTCTTTTAGGTATGTTTTCCCTTCTGCGTGGAGTACTTTGGTTCAGTTTGGCTGTTGTAGTGTAGTGCAGCCAAGCTGGAGTGTTTTCCCCTTGTGACTCTACATATTCGGGGAGACCAAGTATTTCACTAAGATAAAAGCAAATTTCTGAACTTATTAGTGCTGTGTTACTCTTAGACTCCCAATCCTGCTTTCAGGATTGAAATGTACATTTTGATGAAAAGACTTGGAATGAATTAATATGGAAGTACAGCTGTTGCAACAAGATAAATCACTGTTCATGAAATATGGGAGAGAGAATAAGGACTACATTTTTCTTGAGAGAACCTGGCTACATTCTCATTACAGGGGAGCGTTATTGCACCATTCCTGGATCACCCGTTTGGAGACTGGCTCCTGGCCTGCCTTACGGGATGCAGGAGGAATGAGTCTGTGTAATGGGAACAGAAGGGAATTCCAGTCCAGACTAACCTTATTGTTGACTTCAGTGAGAGGGAAAATGTTTCTGGGGATTCTGTCTGGTTTGGCAGAACTCTGAGTATTTAATTATTATTTTAGTTATTCACTCAAGTAGGATATTCTGCATACAGCCAGGGACCTGTGTTTTTTCCTAGGGCCACTTCTCTCATGACAGAAAGTAGAATGTAGAGAAAGGCTCTTAATGGGCTCAAGCATCATGACCCCAAAGTCTGTAAGAGTGGCTGAGAGCTGGGTGGCCGCTAGAAGTGTAGTCTAGTGTGGTGGGACCAGGAGCTGGGTCTAGAATTCCGGGCAGCAGGAACTTAAATAGATACTGGTGGGAGGCCCGTTAGGGAGTGAAGAAATTTGCTGATGAAAGAGCTTTTGTGTTGCCATCTCCTCCCTTAAGTGGCCACAGCTGCTGTCCTGTTCTTTCTTTTTGTTCTCCTCCTCAGAAAGTTGAAGAGAAAAGAAACTGATTTCCTAGCCAACAGTGAGATTGAAAAATCGGGCTTTGGCAGAAATTATGTGATGATAGTGTGCTGTTGCTGTGTCTGGAAGTAAAGAATCTGTGAATCTGAGTCAGGGCAGGGAGGGCGTGGTAATAATCCCACTGGGGAAGGGACCCTCCTTTGAAGCAGGAGTGTTTTAAGGTGAAAATAGGATCTTATTGGAAATTCCATTTTGTTTTAAGAGGAAACAGAGGATCAGCTTTTCTTTAGTTATTTGTATGATATTTAACGAGTTGATGCTTAAAGTACCGAGTGAGTGTGGCTGGAAGAGGGGTGGGGATATAAAGCCCTGTGATTCCAGGTGGTGTTACGTTGTTTAGCAGCATGTGGTGAAGGAAGGCGTGCAGTGCCCTGATACAATCCTAAATGAGGTGTGAGGGCCAGAACCTGGGGGGGTTGCGGTGGAAACAACTTGAAGTATGCTCTCTGGCTGCATGCTTTCGGCGATAACGACAGTAACGATGAGGGGCGTCATTGTAATAACAAACCACAGAGACTTGTTGAGTGTCACAACCAGTGCTGTTCTAAGCACTCTATATGTATTAGTTTATTTAATCCTCACAAGTACCAGATAGTTACTGTTGTCCCTATGTTACCGATGAGGAAATGTTCACAGGTTAAATAAGTTGCCTAAAACCACTTGAGTACTAAGTGGCAGAACTAGGGAGCGTGTGCATGCAAACACTGCATGAGACTGCCTCTAACTCAAGAGTGAGTGGTCTTGAGATGCCCCAAGGGAGCCCATTTAAAGTTGAGTGGGATTCTGGGCTGAATGGGGGTGGACTGGGCTGGGCTGGGCTGGACCCTTCAATCCTAAATTTGAGGCTTGGTCTTGAAGGAGTATTGACTCTAAGAATCTTCCTCCTTCATTTTTTCCTCAGAACGATGTATTGCTCTTTGGCACATTTAGTAGAACAGGATTTTAGCGTTCCAGAGTGGTAGCATTTAAACCATTTAAGCTTATTGCACTGAACTGATTAGTAGCAGGTGAATCATACTGAGTAATATCGTGAGCTTCCATGTCTAGTGGAGATGGACGGGTGTCTCACCTGTGCTTTCAGTTGTGAAAGTATGACCTTCTCATGAATAAAAATGCTGCCTATGTGAACTGTACTGGATGTTAGTTGAAGCCTCTTTTCATGGAAACCTTGTTTTAGGTGGTGGTTAGGGTCCTGGCTAACCTTTGAAACCAATTTAATGCACATAGTAGCCGAATCTGGCTTAACCCGCACTTCTTCTTTGCATGGAGTTCCTCGTAGTTGTTGTCTTGCATTGTCGTCCTCGATGCCTTGGCCTCAGCCATTGTCCTTGCCACCATGTGGTGTGTGGCATGAAAGCCTTAGTGAACCTGTTCTGCTTCTCAACCCTCTTGGCAGGGAACCATCTTTATGTTCTAAGAGTGTTGAAGAGTTGAGTGTTCAAACCTTGATGAGAGGCATATGTGTATAGAGATTTAATACCCCGTTAACCTCTAGTCTGTTCTTTCTGTATTGCCTGCCTTGCCCAATTATGAAAATTGAGTAGATCTTAAACTTTAGTTGTTTGTCCATGTTGGATTTTTTTCTTAACCATTTAGTTCCTGTTGTTTTGACTCTGGATTGTTTCAGTTCATAAGTCTGGGTTTGTCAAGTATTTATTATCTGTTAGTTTGTATTTTGTGTACTCCTTTATTTGCAGCTACCTTCATGGTACGTAGTTTTTAAAAAACCAAACCATGTTGCTGTAAATAGTGCATTCTCACCGTACAGGACACAATGCCACAAAGCACGGTCTTTCATGTCTTCGTTCGTTACTGGGAATAAATGGACTTGGAAAGATTGCTGTTCAAGGGCACATGGCTAAACGTGTTGAATTGGCAGTTATCCAGTTTAACGGCAGTGATAAAAGTCAAAAACATTCACATATATACTTCAAGGGCCAGTCTTATCAACTAACTTGCCTTGGCAATTGAAGTACTCTTTCTCCCCTCAGAATATCTGCTGTCATATTGAACCTGTTTCATTGCTAGGCCTCCAAGTAGCTGAGTAAACTGACCTGTTGAAAGAGAATCTTTAGACGTGTCTATTTCTTTTATGCTGGAGAAAGTCTACCAAATATGGTCTTTTTAATTTAGCCCAGTTGATTTTTCCTTTTTTTTTGTTAAAAGTTACCCAGCTATTTCTGTAGTTTCTTAAGACTTCTTTCTAATTTGTGCTGGTTTAGCCATATTGTGCGCTTATCTTACTTTCTTCATATTTATCACCATCAGTATATAATTATAGTTAACATTTATTGAATGCTTGCTGTGTACTAACCCTATTCTAAACTCTTTTATTGTCTCATTAGATCATCACAGTAATTCTTGGTACCAAATATGGTCTTTTTAATTTAGCCCAGTTGATTTTTCCTTTTTTTTTGTTAAAAGTTACCCAGCTATTTCTGTAGTTTCTTAAGACTTCTTTCTAATTTGTGCTGGTTTAGCCATATTGTGCGCTTATCTTACTTTCTTCATATTTATCACCATCAGTATATAATTATAGTTAACATTTATTGAATGCTTGCTGTGTACTAACCCTATTCTAAACTCTTATTGTCTCATTAGATCATCACAGTAATTCTTGAGTAGAATTAGATGGTAATATACTCTGTTCATTGAATTTTGAAATATTTGTATACGTATATATTTTAATATTTATTTACTTGGCTGCATGGGCTCTTCATTGCAGCGCGCGGGCTTAGTTGCCCCGCAGCATGTGGGATCTTAGTTCCCCTGGTCGGGGAACCTGCGTCCCCTGGAGCTAAGGCGGAGTCTTAACTAGTGCACCACCAGGGAAGTCCCCATACATACATATTTTTAAATTAAGTAGTGTCATAGGAATTGATGTGGTTTAAGGTGTGACACACTGAGGGTGTTCTGGTAATACAGAGATGGTTCTTAAGCAGGGGCGTTCCATCTCCACGGACTCTTCCTTAAAGCTTTTATTGTCCCTATTACATGAAGTCCCAGCTCTTCAGCATAGCCTGTGATGCCCTAGTAAACTTGCCTCCCTTTTCCAATGTCCTTTGCCTGTGCTGCCCTCATCAGCTCCTGTTCATCCAGGTGCTTTAGCCAGATGGGGCCAGTCCCTTCCCTGTCACCCTCTCACGCCTCTGGGCCCCATTATTTCCTATCTCCCTGCCTTTGGGTAACACACTGACCACTTGATCGGCTCTTATTTTCTCTAACTCTGCTTTAATCAATCTTTCTTGACAAGCTTTCTCTTTCATATGGAGCTAATTCTTTTCTTGTATGTATTTTTTTTTCACTTCAAGTATCACTCTAGTGTAATTGTTTATTTACAGTCCTTTTCTCAACTGTCAGCTCCTTGTGTGGGTAGATTCTAAATCTTTTACTACTGGGTTCATGTAATAGGCACTCTGTAAGTATTTGTTAGGTTGGCCTAATGTGCCAGTGTTGCCTCTTCTGAGAAGCCTTTCCTGAGACCAGGTCGTTAGCCTGCTTCTCTTTGTTCCCCTTTCTGTATATGTCTGATTCAGAGTCTTTTGGTTTATTGGTCTTTTTCATGTGTGTCTCCCAGAACTCAAGGACAGAGCACAGTCTTGCTTACTTTTCTGCCCACTCCTAAGCACAGTGGCTGACATAGCACTGCATAGCCTTTGTTCCACAAACAGATTGCAACGTATAATAATGGTAGTCATGAAAGGGGTGTCAGGCCTTTCTTCTACTGCCCTCCCAGGTACCTGTATCCGGATCTTCAGAACAGTGGTTCTTCATGTTTTCAGAACCACAGAAACTTTTGAGAATCTGTTGAAAGCTGTATATTCTCTCTTCAGAGATTCAGCAGTTTGGTTATAATACCAGGGGCTCATGAAATGCTAACTCTGTTCATGGACCCTCAGTGTCCTTGGACCCCTGGTTTTAAGTCCCTCTGTTCTAGAGGTTTCAGGGTGGCCAATCCTTACAAGCTCTCATAAGGGAGGACCAGAGGGCAAGGAGAACAGTGATAACGATGGTGACAGTGGTTGATGACAGGCATTTTTATAATGCTCCACAGCCTGCAAGTATTTCTACATACATTACATGGCACTTAGTCTAATATGTGCTTATACAGTGGGTTTTATTTCTACTTTATAAATGAAGAAGGTAAACCTTTACAATGGACAAATAGAAGTCACTTTTCTATATATTTGTAGATGGGGGAAAAATGTACAGATTCAAGAGAATCTGTCATCCAAGGCTATTTCCAAGTGAAGTAATAACCTATAGTTCTTTGCAAACCTGTATCTTCAGATAAACCTGTCTCCCCATTAAGGTGTACAAGACAAACAATTATAATAAAAAATATATCCATTTTTAAGGTAGGCAGCTGTCTGGGCCAGGATTTGATCTTTAGTATTGCCAGCTTATCGTGGAAATCCTCCATAGCTCAAACTACTAGTATGCCTTTATTAAGGTAAAATAATGTGAGATAACGCAGACTTCTAATATTGAACTTAACTTTCTTGACAGACTGGATTTTTATTTAAATGGTCTTAAGAATCAGAGCATTTGGGATTTAATATACTGTTTTAGTTCTGTAAATAGTCCCTTATTCAGTACAAAAGAAAAAATTTGATGAGTAATGCTTATTTTTAAGGCTACTGTTTATTATAAAAGGAGCATTAAATAATTTTATAGTGAAAGATGAAATTAATCTGTATGTGGCAGCATTTTCTGATCTGTGATTTACAGGTATTGATATTCATATCAGTTGCAGTCCGTATGTTATGTCAGTTTTTGTAAACAGTGATTTTGGACTCTTTCGTGAAGTAATATGTTTTATCACAAGTTGAAGACATTTTGTTTAAAACAGCTTTTTGGAAAAGGACTTTACATTTGAATTACTTTTAAAGTGTTTAAAAACAGTTCAACCATAAATTCTTAGTTAAAAGATTCTCTAAGATCCATTTATTTTTAGTTTTTGTTTGTTTGTTTTTTAAATCTTGACCACACCTCTCATGGCTAGTTTCCCTGAGCAGCGATTGAACCTGGCACTGAACCTGGCACTGGCAGCGCAGTGAAAGCACTGAATCCTAATCACTAGGCCACCAGGGAGCTCCCTGCTTTTAGCTTGTCATCGTTAACTGTTTTACTTGCCTGTTTAGTCTTAAAGCTGGTTGACATCAAGCTGTCTCAAATATCTTTATCTTGTTGCAGTTCTTGGCACACAGCTGGTAGTCAGTAAATACTTGTTCAGTGATGGTCATCTTTTGATAAAGCCAATAAATGTTTGTCACATGACGCTATTCTTCTTTTGATTTTTTCCTCAGCTGAAGATGTGTACATTTTTAAATGAAAAAAAGACGCGTTTGCCATGTAAAAACCAAGTTAGTTCGCTGGTTGAGGCATCAGAATGGAAACCCGTTACTTTTAAAGGATAGATCTAAAACAATTTTTTGAAGTATTTTTTTCTTAACAGCGTGATGACTTCATGTAGAAGATGAAAGCTGATTAGGAAAGCATGAACATGAATAATATCCATGTTTGTTTTTAATTAGCTCAGTGTTGTTGGTTTTAGAAAGAAGTCAAACTAAGTTATCACATCTACAGAATATAAAGCTTTATAATTTAAGGCCCATGATTTTTCAAATAATGTGTTTTGCATAGTGTATATTAAGAACTATTCTAACATTTAAAAAAATCTGCTTTTGTCATTTTATGTCTCACAATAGGAGCTGTATGAGGGTAGGGACCTTTGTGTTGTTCCTGCCTGTATTGCTGGTGCCTAGAACTATGCCTGGAACGTAGTAGGCACACAGCAAACACTTGGTGGATCGGTACAGTTTGAACTTGAAATAGATTGTTACCAAATAATAAAAGGAAACATATCTAAGTAACCATCATTGGGAAAGACCTTTTAAATTTATTCTACTGGGAATATATAGAGAAAATTATAAAGGGGTAGAAAGGTGTCATATGTGCTATAGGTCCACCTATTCTTTTAATGCAGTTAAAACTGATCTTCCATTTAAAATGCCCTTTTTCCCATACTTCTGAAATAGCTCAAAACAAAAGAATTAGAGTAATAGCCACAACAAAACTTCAGTGGCGCTGCCAATTCCTTTTGTTTAGACTTTGCCGGCTCGAGAAGCAACTTCTTTTGTCAGATTGGGTTACCAACACCTAGAATTAGAAATCCTAAATTCTGTGGCTTTCTAGGTGAGTATACCTGCCTTAGGGATTGTTGTTTTCTTGGGCTGTAGAATAGCCTGTGTCATTCTCTGGGAAACATATTTCCTCTGTTTTAAGTACTAAAAGATGAACATCCATTTATATTGTATGTTATTTTGCAAACATTTAACTCTTGAAAGACTTTCAGATTAGTAGAGCCTGTTTTTACTTGCTAGTATCATTATTGATGAATTTCCTAAAGCTTAAAAGAAGTAATTATTTCTAGAGTCCTAGAGTATTTTTGAAACTGTCAGTTTTCTGCAATAAATTGAGCACATATAGATGTACTCTTCTAAAAAGCCATTTGTTGTTTATTGTAAATCTCTTGGTTATTTCTGTTAAGGGGGTGCTATTTACCTATAGCAAACCCTTCTTTTAAAGCCTAGTAGAATTAAGGAGAAATTCAATGAGCAGACTGACTATGTTAAGGAGAGTAATATATGTAAAAACTAAAAATATTTTCCTCATCTAAGTGACTGCATCTAAATTTAAAAAAAAATTCTTATTTGCTCTTTGTCTACTTTTCTTGCTTAGGGCATCTAATTCTAAACCTTTCATACATATGAATAGACGGTTAGCAGTAGCTAATTCAGTTCACTTCGTTTTTCTAATTTATACCTAACTCTTTAGGATGATTAAAGGAAGGGCAGAAAACCTTTGTGGAAGTTATTCTCTGTGTATTTGGGTAGAGATCTGTTCGGAGGAGGCACATTTTGGTGCCTGAGAACCAGTTGAGAGTTAGGAGAAATGGAGAGATGATGTCTAGTTTAAGTTAGGTTTAATGAGAACGATTAGAAGATTTAGTGGAGTAAATGCAGAGAAATCCAAAGCCAAATTGAAACTTTCATTATCTTTGGGCCGACGTGAAATACCGTGAAGCAAGTCACAGAGAACCATGTTATTTAGCCTTTTGTTGGGAAATAAACCACCTTAAACTTAGTGGCTTCAAACAACCACCTAAGTTTATTTAGGTTACAATTCTGTGGGTTGGTAGTTGGGGCTGGATTCAGCTGGGTTTTTCCTTTGCTAGTTTCAGCTGGGCTTGCTCATGTGTTGGGTCATTTGCTGTCAGCATGATGGCTCAGCTTCTGGGAGTTGGCTAGATTTTGGTTGCAGGCCGGGGGTACAGCCTTACCTGTGTCATCATCCAGCAGACCAGCTTGAATTTGTTCACATAATAGTCTCAGGGTTCCAAGAGCTAGAGAACAGAAGCAGCAAGACTTCTTGAGGCCTGTACTCAGAACTCTTATGTTGTCACTTCTCCCACATTCCTGGCTGAGCAGGGTGACTCAGTGGGTAGAAAAATAGACTCCACCTCTCGGGAGGCGTTGCAAAGTATTGCGTTCATTTTTCAGTCTACCACAGCCACTTTAGCTGGTTTTTTCCCTTCGAGGAAATTCCTTTTGAATAGTAAATGTACATAAGAATTTAAAGGCATTTGAAAATTGTCTGTAAAAAATATCTATAGTTTCTTGAAAAATGTCTACCTTACATATTCAGCTATACATAACGTTTTTAATGCTGTTAAAACATTTCATGGTTTTAAAATACTTCTTCAAGTTATTTAAAATATATTTCTGTGTAAGCTAGAACTTGATCAAAGATACCAGGAGTATGCATGAAGAGTAAAGACACCAAAACCCTAGTCTTTACTCCTTCTCAGTTTTTATCACAAAGATTTCTGAAGTGGCTTGTCCCCAGGGAACTTGAGGATCCAATTTTTGAACAGCATTTTAATGCCAAAGGCAGAGATACTGAGTGTCTGGTAAAGGTAGCCAGGAGGTCTTCACAACAGCCTTTGGTTTCTGGATGTTGTTTTTTACACCACTTTTCTTGCTAATAAATTTGTCACAGATTATTTCATTTATGCTTTTTCTTAGAGGAAAACTTGGGGGAAATGGAATGGGAAGTACAGGGACAATTTAGGGGACACTGAAAGAGGGAGGAGGGAACATAGGAGGGTGCTTTGCTATCTCTTGGCTTCGTACACGTTCCTTATACCTCTGCTCACGTTTCAGCTTAAATGGAAACATTAAAAATAATTTAAAGATGTATTTTAATGCCACTTAGTATTGTATTAAAGTTAGCTTGTATTAGAGTTACGTGACAAATATGCAACAGAATAAATAGGAAAATGCCCTATGACATTTCAAATCTCAGAATTTGAAACAAACTCATAAATGTACTGACTGACTAAGCCTTGTGATGTTTCTGTAATTTGGGGGAGTTAATGGAAATTTGGGAAGTTAATGTCTTTGAACACATTGACTTATCTGTGGAAAAGGAAACTTTTTTTTTTAAAGAAAATATAATTAAACCCTGGTTAGTATTATTTTCCTCAAAGAGATTAGAAAAACAAGCAATGAAAAATAATCCTCCTTAGAGAAGAAAAGAATAAGTGACCTTAGTAAAGAATAAATGTTCATTGTTTATTGCTGTACAGTGATCATTAAATATCAAAATGAATGTTCTTGTTTCTAATAAAATTCTTTCATAGGATGAAATTAAGATTCTATAACAGAAGTTTAATTTAGGTTTCATTAGAAACCTAGTCTAGAGATGCTGACCTAAAATTTGATATTTTAATAGATAATGAATCTTGAATAGAGTATATGGATGATCATTTTATCTAAGAGAATAGCAGTCTTAAATTCTCTATTTTGGGATTAGAGGTGAATCTGCATTATGATGGACACCTAATCAGTACAATCTGTGTAACCAAAACAAAGCACAACAAAACAATTTGTGCCCCAGAGTAGACTATAAAACCATTTATTAGAAGTATCCTATTGTTTAAGCATTTTATTCCGATGCAGTTGCCCATATGAAAAATGTGAGCCTATATTCACAACTTATATTTGCAGAATTGTATAAATTCTGCCAGTGTTTACTTTTATTTTTTATTCTTCAAATCTTCAAAGAAGAGTTCGTTTACAGGTTAAGGCAGCATTACTCGGTAGGACCGTCCATGTATATAATTTTAAATATTCTAAATGCCACACACACACACATTAAATAAGTGAAATTAATTTTGACAGTATATTTTATTTAACATAGATTTCAGCATGTAATCAACATAAAAGAGTGTTAATGAGACCTTTTATGTTTTTGGTTCACATGAAGTCTTGAATTGATGTGTATTTTGCACTTACAGCACATCTCTGTGTGGACTAGCCCCACTTCCAGCGCAGCGCAGGTTGAGAGAATTGTGTGGAGCTCAACTACTCTGAGGAATATTTGTCAATTCAAAGCAAGGCTCGGTCACCCAGTGAGGTGATGGCCCCATGTCTGTTCTTCCATGATTGGTTGGTGCACCCTTGCTGGGAAGGGGTGGTGGGAAGAGTTAAGTAGTTCTGCGTGACGAGTTTAGTATTGTTAGGGGCAGATGGTATTCAGTGAGGATGTTAAAAACACTATGCTGGTGTTGCAGAAAATTTCGTTGTCAAAGGTGCTGCTGGCTTAGATCCTGGTGTGTAAAAATATTACAGTGAAGCAATTCTTGTGATGTTAAGCTAGTGTTAAAGCTGAATGGAGACTCATTTTGCAGTCATTTGACCTGGGCTGTCTCTTGCTTTGTGTTAGTGGATGTAGGAAAGCAACCTAATAGTTAATTTCAAATTAGAGCTTTGTTTTCAATTAAAAATTGTCTAGTGATAGCTTTTGTAAAATTCTGAGTGAATCAAGTGTCTTTTTTTTCAGGATAAACATCTCTTATTAAACTAGTCCCATTCATATTGCCTTTTGGGTATGTATTTGGGGTTGGTAGCATAATTCTAATTTGATTTGACCTTCGAGGGCTAAATCTTTATGTAAATGTATCTGTTGTCTTAAGACAGTTTTTACCAAGTGATTTTTCCAAAAGACCTGATTAGACCAGGTCTTCCATTTCCAAATGAAGCAAAATCTGTAGTAATTAAAAGACAAGTTCCTATGGGCTTGGGAAATTGTTAACCTTTGTAACCCAAAACCTATATTTTTCGTACTTCTCTTTGGGATTAAGGGCAATGATGAAAAGTAGTCCTTCTGTAAACTTGCCGTTGTGTTGCTTCAGTTTTAATTCTTTTCAGAGTTAAAAAGTTCATATTTTGGGACTTCTCTGTGTAAATTTTGGGATGTGCACACTGGGATGATTTTTGTCCTGTCATGTTCTAGTAATGACACTCTTCATGGCATTTGAATGGACAGGCGGTTAAAACTTGCTATACCATACAAGCTGCCACTGCTGCCCTGGTATCTCACAGATCTACCTGCTTTTGGGCTTTAACAGTTTTACATCAGAACTTGTGAATGAAGCTTAAGTAAATATGTTTATTTTGTGCTGGCTGCTGGCCGGGAGTCTGCTAAAGCAGCTGGAGATTTTTTTTTAACCCCTGCCGGGTGAACCATCACGGTGACAGGTAAATAGCATTCCTCGATAAAGCTTGAACTCTCCTCTCGCCCCCCCTCCCCCCTTCAGGACTGTAGAATGTAGGGATTGTCTTGCTCTGAGCCCTATTGATTAGGTCACAGCCTGGTCTTCGGAAAACAGAGTTGCCTTGGGGCCACCTCACTGCAGGGAATTTGCTAAAGCCGGTGTGAAAGGGCCACATGGGGTCTCCAGATTACCTTATGAACAGGAATCAGTTCAAGGAGCAGAGTCCTTATTAAGGACCTATTAACTTTTTCAGGCTTCTTGGATTGAAAAGCACTTGGAATCGAAGGAATAATAAAAGGAAATTGTTGCCAAAGCCACTGAAGGTGCATCGCACCCCTCTCTGGGAGTGCATCTGTTCAGTTGCAAATTTATTTCCTGCTTGGGGCTTCTGTTAGCTTTAGAAGTCCCCTTTTAAGGTCTTGAAAGGGGAGTTTGAAAATGATTACATAATATTGATTCTTTTCTTTGAAGAGTTGACTCTCCATAGCATTTGGGCAAAGTTGGCAGGGAACCACTTGCATTTGTAAAATGAACTTTATTTTCCAATTAAAAAAAACAGTATATAACCATTGTAGAGCTCTGGGAAAATGTAGACTATTATGAAGAAGGAAAAAAAAAAACTTCTTAAAGTTCTACTGCCTAGAGCACCACTGAAATTTTTTCCTAACTTGTGTACACACCACACACACACACACACACACACACACACACACACACACACACACACACACACCCATACAGCTCCAAGTGCTGGATTTTTTAAAAAGTAAACTTAACACTGTGCGTATTGCTTTGTTGACTTCCTTTCAATATACACATCCAGGACCTTTTGTGATTTTTAAAATATTCTTAGAGAACATGATTCTTGGTAATATAGTATGCCATCACAGAGATTAATTGTAATATGTATAACAATACCAAGTTTTTGAACACTTAAATTATTTCCTTGTACGTGTACTGCTTCTCTGTTGCCCTAGCATAAATTCCAGGAAGTGGAATTACTAGGTCAGAGGAAATAAAACTTTTTAAAGTTTTTGCTACAAAACAAATTGCCGCATTTTTACCCATAAAAAAAAGCCTCATCAGCAGTTTAAGAAAGTTCATCTCTGCATTCTTGCTGCCACTGACTATCTGGATTTAAAAACAAAACCCAAAAAGGTACCAATATTGTTAGTGAAAAAACTTCAATCAGGGAACTATCGTAATTGAAATGGTGATTGTTAATTTTGTGGCTGTACTTCTGGTTATGTGTTTGAAAATTCTAATTTTTTAAGTGAACTTTTTGAGACTGTACTCTTTGATTTAATTTAGCTTTTTTAATCTTTGTCCCCAATGGCATCTTAATGCTTCTTTGTTTTGTTTTTTTTTATGTATGATATCTCTTATGTGCTAAAGGTCCTGTGGAAAAAAATAACTCTAAAATGGGAGTTTACTTTTTATGTCACTTGGTTAAATACTGTTTACTCTATAAAAGCATATGTTTAGTATGAATTTCTAAGGTTAGCTGCTGTGAGGCTTTTCAAATAAAGTGTGATATTACTGTTAAAACCAAGAATACAAATTCTTCTCTCTTCCTTCCCTAAGTGGTCCTTGTAAATTAATTCACTATCCCACATCCATAGTCCCATGTCCATAGTTTATATATACTGAGGGGCATAGTGATTGAATTAAAACAAATTATCTTATTCATGGGATGATTTGAGAACAGATTATCCAAGATCTGTTATCAGGCAATAAGCAATTCCTTCACAGCTATTAACTCAAATTAAGTACCTGGGAGAGACTGTGAAGCTGATAAAAGACATATTCAAAGAGAATTGTGTGAAGAAGTTTTTTAAAAATCCAAAGTTTTAAGATAATGACTTAGGCAGTAGATCTAGGAATTAAATATTAAAATTAGATTTGTAATTGAGACAGAGTGCTGTGCTGCATTTAAACAGATTAGACCCAGATGTTAGGAGGTTAGTATTGATTTAAATGTGCTGAGGTGATTTTATTGAGCCCTTGGAAAAAAGAACACTCATTTGGAAATCCACAAATATTTTATTTTTTGTTAGCTTCCTATTGCATACTTATAATTGCATTAACTGAAAAAGTGCATTTTAAAGTCTAATTTACCAATAAAATGATAAAGATGGGAGGAGGCATGCAAGAAAGAAAATCTCTACATGGCTTCTTTAGAATTCGGGTGGAGAAGAAAATTCACAAATAATTATAGTACACAAACTTTCTGCCATATGCACCGTGGGGGACTCATTCTAAAAGCGACAGTACTGAATGGATGCATCTTTAATCATCTGGAAGTAAAAATTCCATTATTTTTCTAAACCAGACAGTAGTCTGTTTTAATGGAATAGTTGGTTGATTACAGCTCTTCGGGGCTTTATTTTCCAACGCTAACTTCCCATACACATTTGAATTCTAGCTTCAGTGATTGTCATAAGTGAGTCAGAGAGTCAAAGAATTTAGAATAGTAGTTTTTTTTTAACATTAAAATTTGGCTGTTTCACTAGGGGAAGTAGATTTCCTTATAGCAGATTCCCACAATCTGGGTGCTTCGAAATGGACTCTTATTTACAAATACAGAAGCAAAACTTTGATAAGTTACCAAGAAACCTACCAAATGGACCAGAGAATTCAGGGTCTGCCAGTGTTTTCTTTTTTTTATTAGGGAGAATAATGCTTCTTACCTAATTTAAAGGAAATAAAATAGTCTGTGGTAAAAGTTAACAAAGAAGTCTTCACTGCTTTTTAAGTAACCAAATGTGTGTTGGCTTTATGAAAAACGGACTTCTGGTTCAATCGCAGAATCCAGTGTTATACAGGCTAACGTTACTGGCTTGAAAGTTGAAAGTTGCTAGCTAAATGCTAGCTAAACGCCTCAAAAAGTTAAAGAAAGGAACCCCTGAGTTGTGTTCAAATGAAGAGTTAACTGGAGTGAAAAAAAAATGTTGACTGCGTAATCCTTACCTAAGGAATAGCTGAAGGCACTAAAGCAATCCCAGGCCACTATTTGCTGGTTGCAAAATCTGCTGTGATTTTAAGAAAATCTTTGAATGAAGATTTTTCCTTTGAAATAGGAAATTGTAGGCCTTCATGCATCTCATGTTCTTACTAAAAAATATGGATGTTTGGCTTCGCGGTTGATTCCCTCTCTTGCAGTGGTTAATGCTCTCTATTGCAGTCCCATATTCTAGCAGCCTTCTGAAATTTTATTTAAGGACACAGAATGAAATGCTTCATTACAGCTTATTCATTCATGAAATGTCAGGCTTGTTCATCCTTTCCCTGTGAGAAGAGTTCATGTGTCTGCCTCTGCCTGTTTGGATTGCTTTGTTTGATCTGAGAGTAATGCCCTTGGACTGTCCTTCCTGTGATGAAAGTAAGGTGAGGTGAATCAAAGTCAAGCCAGATAAGACAGGAATGTGCTTCTTGGTGATTTCTCCATCATTTCTGGCTTTGAGAATCCGGCTCTATACTTACCTTTCTTGCCCAAGGGATTAGGGCACTGGTTGACTTTCATCCTCTTAGATACAGTGTTTCACGCACAAATGGGGCTCGCCTGCTGAATTCCCGAAATTCATGACTTGACTTTGGACATAAAAGAAGTTGCCAAAAATACTAAGAGATTGACGTTTTCAGTTTAGTCAAAACTGAACTCAGAATAGTAAATGAAAACCACGCCTCTTTTATTAAATATGGTACTCTATCCAAAGGTTACCCTTTTTAATTTGTTAAGTTTTTGTTTAGCTTTATTACCGTGTACACATTATTTGTCTGAAAGTGTTTCATTCTGCTGCCATTAATACTAGTGGGGTGAAGGGACCTGTGATTTTTTTTTTTTTCCAGTTACACCCCCCACACACACCCAAGTTAATGATTAACATATGGTCATTCACTTGTGAAAGAATGTTGATTGCTTTGGAAAGTGCTTGGTAATTACTTAAAGTTTCCTACAGAAGTTTCTTAGTGATTTCATTCTATTGAAAGTGGGCCAAGCCTCAGTTCCACTTTCTGTGCCTCAGAATGTTCAGGTGTGGAAGGCAGGCACATTCTTCTAGGTGGGAAGCACAGTTCGCAGTAGCTCCTGAGTCCTGTATAGGAGCCAACAGGAGACTTACAAAAGCACTTTTTCTCCCTCTCACAGCCACAGGCCTGGCCTTCCTAAAGCACTCATTTCATGGTGTCAAGCACAGAAGCACTAACTGCGCTGTGCAGTGGATCCTCAGTCTGGGATTGGATATAGTACATCTGCAAGGAAGGCTCAGTCTAGCTCGTTAAAAAAAATGTGTAATCTTAAAACTCTTTGAAAAGTTTATTATCGCCAGATACACATAATTCATAATGACCTAATTGAGTGGGTAGTTGAGACCCCTGTGGAATAAAGAATTTCTTACAGATTCATACATTCTTAAATATGGTAAACGTTAGGAGTTCTAGCTTATTTTCTTAAGTAGGTAAGCATCTATTAAAGTTCCATGTAAACTGTTAATTTGCATATTCAGTTAGTTGCATAAGTCACATAAGTATATAAGATGTGTTGGCTCAGTGGAGTTAATGAAGTAGTAATCTTACTGTGCTGTAACCCTTGAAAACAACTGGAAAACTCAGTTTTATTAAATTTTATATGCAATATCTTGTGATTTTATTTTTTAAATTTTTTGTGAAGGCTTTGGAAGTCCCTGTGGGATTTGAACCATTTTCATATTTTCAGAGGGATCTCTGATCCCTAAAAGCATAAGTCCAAAAGATGAGTGAAGGGAATAAAAATCGAACAGTAAGCCCTGCTGATCCTTGATGGATCTTTGACCTTAAGGAGAAGAACCAGTTGCTTGGACCATCCTAGAAAGAACCCTTCGAGGAGGTTGTGGAGAAATGAGAATGTGGGGAGGGGGAAGGAGGTGGAAAGCACTTCAGCGCTCTCAAATCCTGTGTGGGTCCCTGAAGGATGAGGACTTCGGAGAAATCATCCGTGTCCTTTGAAGGTGAATCCTTGGGAGAATTTCTCTGAGGCACGATTCAGAAGATGAAAAAAGGCCTCCATGGAGAGTTCCTTCCTTCCTTCCTTCTTTGATTCGCTAATTACTATTTATTGACAGCTCCCTACCTACCGGAACCCATTCCTGGTGCTCTGGATTCTGCATTGTATGAGATACACAGTGCTGTGGTCTTCCCGGAGCTCTCTTTCTGAAGAGAGAAGACCGTTGACAAGTCGAGAAGAAGATAAACACATACTTTCAGCTTAGCAGTGCTGTAGAGAAAATAAACAGTGCAATGTGTCGGTGGTTTTCTGCAGGGTGTAGATGGTCTTCTTAAGATGGAGTGGGCAGGGGAGGACTTCTGAGGAGATGTGAGTGGGGACTTGAATGACAGGAAAGCAGAGCCAGCCATTTGAAGGCAACTTTTGGTCAGAGGGAATAGCAGCCCCGAAATACAAACAAGCTTTGTGGCTGGATGTCTGCGATGAAGTGGGTAGAGAGCAGGGGCCAGGTCACCTGGAGGCTTGTGGTCGGTGACCAGAAGCGACTGGTGGGGATGCACCATCAGACCCAGGGAAGGGTGTAGCCCTGTCTTACCCAAGGAGAGGTCTAGCTTGCCTGCCCTCCCAGTTTCGTGCAGGTGCTCCTTTTTCCCTGCTGCTGACTGCCCTACTCTCCCGAAAGTCCCACTGTGAATTTTTATCCCAGTCCAGGCTTTATGCTTGGCTCCTTGGGGACCTCTGTGATAGCAGGTCATCACTGGTGACAAGGAGAAAAAGAAGGAATACTGCCCTACTCTCCCGAAAGTCCCACTGTGAATTTTTATCCCAGTCCAGAAGGATAATGCTCTTTCTGTTTTAATGGTTTGCCACCCCAATTTTCCTCTTTGGTAATAGACTTTCTTTTAGATATAAACCCTTGAAATAAGGTTGCTGTTCTAACTGCTTTTAAAAAATCATTAAAAGTAAGTTGTTTTCTCTGAGAAGCAAGTTTTTTATTTCAAAAAAGTTTTTCTTTGTACTTGCACATCATAAAAAGTCTTGAATTAGAGACAGTTGCAATTTTTAGCAGTTTAGAAGGTAAATTAATGATATTTTGAAAAGAATCTTGGGAGGTATATGCTTCATTTTCCTGTACCCAGGTCTAAGGTAAGGAAATCTCTAATGTTCCTTATTTCCATATGATACTGATAATTTTGTACCTTTGGAGACAAAGGGATTAACTGTAATATAGGTATACAGTTTAGTCTTTAAATTTTTTTAGTAATTATGGTATATTCTAGGAATGACTTCGATTGAACTTGGTTAGCTTTAACTTGTAAATCTGTAATGACTCTTGGAAATTTGATGAAACTTGATCAAAATTTGATGCACATAAACGGGGAAGGAGACAATATCTGGGGCAGCGACGGACATAATGTTTTCTGTCTTTGCTCCAGAGATTTCTAATTTGATTTTTTCCTAGTTTTGATTATCATGTCATATTTGAAATGAGACTTTATAGCTTAGACCTCAGTGACCACTTCAGCAGTCTGGATGCATGCTGTGCACATTTTAACATGTTTTTTATACTGTTAGTCGAAACAGCTTATTTATGTGCCTCTTTGGAAAGTGTGGCCACAGTGGAAAGCGTCTACGTTTCTTTTGCTCTGCAGCGTTCCATTCAGAGCACTTAGGTTAGTTTAGTCAGTCACCTGGTCTTTAAGTGAGTCTCATAATTCTGCTTCAAACACTACTTCATCATAATGTGGTTTCTGTTAGCTAGTTTTCTCTTTGGAGTAGTAGTAACTTCCTTGTAAAGTACAAGGTTAAGGATTAAGGTGTCATACCTCTTTCTTTCTTTCTTTTTTTTCTTTTTTTTTTTTTTTGCGGTATGCGGGCCTCTCACTGTTGTGGCCGCTCCCGTTGCGGAACACAGGCTCCGGATGCGCAGGCCCAGTGGCCATGGCTCATGGGCCCAGCCGCTCCGCGGCATGTGGGATCTTCCCGGACCGGGGCAGGAACCCACATCCCCTGCATCAGCAGGCGGACTCTCAACCACTGCGCCCCCAGGGAAGCCCAGGTGTCATACCTCTTTAAGAATCTTTCTAAATCTTGGCTTTGCTTTAGCTTCTCAAGCATCGAAATAGACTTAGTAGTAGTAATTACCTTTATTTTTAATACTAATCACTTAATCCTTACGACACATCTATCCTCCCCATTTTATACGTAAGGAAACTGAGGCATTGACAATAATAAATCACCAGCAGTTACACATTTATTAAAGTGCAGAGTTGGGACAGTTAACAAAAACACTGTAAGAATGATGGATTATATTGCTTGAAGACTAGTACTTATAAGTGACAGATTTGGAGAATAGAACCTACACTGTCTGGAAATCCTGTTTCCCTCTCTAATTCTGAAATGAGTAATAGTCTTCATCAGTGATTGGGATGTGTGATTAAGTCAAAGTCATGGAGAGCAAGGTAAGGTAGGGCCAGGAGTACTTTTTAAGCTTTCTTAGAATTTATGGCAAATGGTTAACTCTGAGGTTGTATCACTGACTCTTGCTATTCCTGGTATCAGTCATCTCTCCCACAAATCAGAAACCATATTTCACTCCTACTGGAATTTGGTTTAAGGCAGCCTCTTCACTTTCCTTCCAGGTACTGCACTTGAAGGTAGGTTGGGGTTTCAGGGGATGGATGGGGTTCCTTTTATGGCTTTGACTCCAGCTCTGTGGCCTAATGACAAGTCTTTTACTGTCTAGACCTTGGCTTCCTCATCTGTAAAGTTAGAGGCTGGACTAGATAATTTTTATCACTCTTTTCATTCTTATCTATTTCTTTGGTTTGATCATTTAAAATAACTAAGTCTCATGCTTTACTTCTCTTGAGTTTGGAACCTCATAAAATGCTGTTTGCGGAGGAGGTCAGCTGCCTCCCTGTGTCTTGGTAAAGATATTTGGGAGAGTGGATCTCCATTATGTTTTCTTGCAGAGGGTTGGGGGTTGAGGGGCGGGTGGGGGGAAAGTGGTGGATAAGGAGAGAAACATGCAGAAATGACAGTGCATTATAGAAGCATGTTAAGTGTTTTATGGTGGTATCAATAATCACAAATACAAGTCCAGTCATTTTCAGATTTCATGTATTTCAGATTTTATGTATTCTCTTCTTTGAATTTTTGAATTAGTTAGTTTTCCCTATTAGAAAACATCAGTTCTGCTAAAGGTATCTCAGTCTTTTCCTCTTATTACTTCTGACCCCTTGCAAATTTCTTTTGAACAGATTAGGTTAGTCTGTTGGGTTAAATTTCTCTTTTAAAGACAATAATTAAAGCCATGGCTATGCCAGCATTATTTCAAAATATGCTAGTAAAGTGAACATTTTAAAAATTCAATATTTGGTTAAATTGAGACTAAATTTACAAACATAATTGTTTCGTTTTCCTGATTTGGTACTGAGATCATTTGGGAAATATGTTTGTATTATTTCCATTAATGGGTAGATTTAGCAGTAAATGGATTAGCTTACTGGATCTGTAAGTTACGTTTGAGAAGTTACCAGATTATAAAGTGATCATTTAGATGACTTTTTTTCAGATTTTAACAAATAGCCTGTTACAGCAAACCAACCAGAAAGTAAAATAACTAGAAAAAATATGATTGCTTCACCATCTCTTTCATAAATGGTTGGATGAAGAGGCAGATCTATCCAGGAGTTTAGGATTGAATCGTTTCTTAAAAATCATTTTTAAAAAGACAGAGTTGATAAGAGAACATCTGGCCTCTTTCCTTTGACCTTATCTATCTAATAGCCTGTCATGAGCTAGAAATATTTGAGCTTCTTTAGAAATGCCAGTAATGTTTAAGTCTCATGCTTTTTTTTTTTCTTTGTATTTAGCTTTATGAAAAAAAAGTATTTTGGAAAGTACAGATAATTTCCAAAACGAAATGTGAAGTCCTTCTGTTTTATTAAATTGCCATTTACTTAACTATTAAGGAAGATACATTTTTAGTGTTTTATACTTTCCGTCAGTTATACCTTTAATTAAGAAGGTTTTATTTTTATTTATTTATATTTTTATATCATCTCTGAGACATTTCAGTAACTGTTTTACTAGTTAATTACAACTAGTATGCTGTAATTAACTTACGCACTTTTGAATATATTTCTTCTAATGATTAATTTTGATTATATGCACTTTTCTAATATCTATGGCTTCATGATGTCTCTGTATTTATTTTCATAGTCTGTGTCTTCTGTTGTCACTTCATCTTATTAATGGTTGGGAGAATTAGAGAAGAAAATATTTCACTTTTTAATGAAGTGTTTATTACTTTTTTAAAGAACAACTTTGACCTCAGAGGAATTAAGAATCAGGATAATATAAAAACTACTGTGGTTATTTATTCTGTACAGTTAATTTTTCTCAAATTCAGTTCTCTGCTTCAGTCTTTTAAATGTAGACACATGACAGCTATTTGAGACCCACCAATCTACTCTTATATAGCCTCTTATTGTCTCAAGTAAGAATTATGTCTCCACCATCTCTGAGATGATGAATTAACGTTCACTCGGTATTTCAGAGTGCTTCATGAAGTTTGCTTCCTGTTTGCTTAGCATAGGGCAGATTCCTCTATGCCTCACGGTTACCACTGGTCACAGTTGTTCCCTTTGTGAGTGTATACTACGTATTCTAGATTTGTTGAGTCTTGGTTGTTCCCCTCCAGTGTTAGAAACCACTGGTAAAGACAGGTGTGCCCTGTCTTGGTGATTTTTAAAAATATATCAAATTAGGAATCTTCTGGTACATTCAAGTGTGTCCCTCATACCTTTCTTCATTAAAAAAAAAAAAATCTGAATTTAGAAAACAGGTGAAGCTAGGGGATTATATGTATTTACAAGTTGATGTTTTGTCCTAATAAAGATTTTAGTAAGGTTTAATTAAGTCTTGCAATACATTTAGATCACTATTTATAGGTGTTTGATTTAATTTGAAGTATTTGTTAGCATAAAACATGGTTTACCCAAAGTTTATCCTAAGTTATCAGTGTCAGTGAGTCAGGTCATAACTAGGCTAGCTTCACCTGAGTTACTGAGTTCTTTTAGAGACTGGGCTTTGGCAGCAAATTGGATATTAAAAGTAGCTGAATATTGCCTCTAAATTATACCAATTTGTAAACTAATATGAATTTTTTAAGTTAAAAACTGCTTTATGGTTAAAATAGAATTTAATAGAGAAACAGGTTTACTTCATTCATTTGATCAAAAGTAAAGAAAAATGCTGCTTGGGAGTAGATAAGAAAGGGGGGAATTTATACAGGGATTTTTATTTGCTTCAACTGGTGTTCAGTTCATGTAAAACAAACCTTCTGCATAGCTGAATTGCATGTGGGTCTTAGGTTTTAAGAAAAATAAATAGTTGCACTTTTCTATGTTTAGAATCTGTTTTACAGAAGCTTGAACAGACCTTAGAAAAAGGAAAACTTGCTCTTTTCCCAGCCTGGTGCCTTCTAGGACTCTGGAGACAACTGTCTCTTTCGGAAAGAGCTGTGTTTATACAGTGACCAGTGTAATACTTGACTGTAGCAGAGGAATCTCATTCCATTCCTTCTTTAGCAAGGGAGTGCATTAAGGAGTTCGGCTTGAGGCATAGTTGTTTCAACTGACATTTGAATCGTTGAATAGTGCCTTGTCTTCTCTGTGCTGGAGCACAGTTTGCAATACAAGTGTTTCAGGCAGTTTTTACTCGGCTTATGGAAACCTAGAAGTCACTCTTAACTTTTAAAGGTTGTTTGTACATTTCTGAAATTTCTCAAGTTCTGTTGATATACTTTGGATTAATCCTTTATACATGAGGGTTTAAAGAAATATTTTTATGCAACACATATGTACTTCTTGTGGAAAAATTAGAAAATGTGAACACAAAGAAGAAAAAATTCACTTATCCCTATAATCCACCATTTTTAGTGTATATACACATCTTCCCTCTATCTTTTCTCACAAAACAGAATTAATGTTATAATATTTTTAAAAATCGCATAATTACATGTTGCATCCTAAAATTCAGTCAGGGACTCATAACCTATAAAAGGATTTCTTTGACTTTTGTGCAAGAGATAAAATAATGGAAAATAAGTATTCAAGTAACTAGTCGTTAAAATACTATGTTGCCCTTCTCAAAAAGCAGTTCGAGGGAATAAATTACTATTTTATTTAACTGTCTTTCCTGTAATATGTTGTTTTACTTTTCTTGGTTTCTTTAGCACTTCATACCAGGCCTGGCAAATAGTGGGAACCATGTGTTTGTTGAGTGAATGAAAGAAAGTATAAATCAATAATAACAGGTTCCAGATTAATTTCTAGCAAGATCCAGGCCACTATAAACATTAACTCCTTTTTGATGAAGCAGATACTGTAGGGTACAGTTTTTTAAAATCTGTATTTATTATCTTTATTTAAGTATTGGAGACTAGATTAAAGTTACCAAGATTTCTTTTCCAAAGGGAGGTTTTCCTTAAAACATCAGTTTTTATCTGACACAGAACTTTTACAACTGATTTTTAAGACTTAGAACTCTGGATCCTACCACTCAATATTTTAAAGTTAGTAACGGGAAGCACATTCACAACTCGGTTATGATATTCTCACAGTGATATTCAGTATTCTGTAATGCCTTATAACTGTTATGCTTCATTTAATATAAACTTAGTCTGCATTTTTACCTAACAAGATGATAGGATAAATATACTAGCTTCCTGAATATAGAACAGTGTGGCTTCTTTTTTATATCCTTTTTTCCTTTTTTTTTTTTTGTTTTTTTGTTTTTTTGTTTTGTTTTTTTTCTTTTTTCCTTTTTTTTATCCTAAACTTAGTCACATGGGATTCTTGAACTTTAGATCTGTTTGGCCCACATTTAGTTGGGTTTATACTTGAATTTATGTCATTCCTCCCACCAGGGCAAGTGCTGGTAAACTTTTGTTGATGTGTTGATTTTTTTTTTTTCCCCATCAATAGTGATAGATTTATGAAGATCGCCTACCCAGGCTTATAAGGAAAGAGCCAGGGCTTGAGTTAGATGTGTCTTTTGAATCACAACTCTGCCACCCCATAAGAACAGGAAAAGCAGAAGAGAACACCCTGGTGGTTATGAGTTTTGCCTGTGGACTAGTCAACCAGGTTTGGATTCTTGCTTCTCTGCAGCTAGTTGGGTAACTTAAGGCAACTTACTTAACTTTTGAGGCTTACACAAGTTAGTAAATGTAAGTGCTTAGATGGCTAACTGGTAAGGGAATTCATTAATTAATTCATTGATTAATCTGTTCCTATGATAATGATGAATAAATGACCTTAGACCAGTGACTTTTCAACTCTAAACCTCTACATCCGCATATGGAAATTGAGGAGAGACCATCGAGCTTACAGAATAATTGTGAGGATTCAAAAAAATGGTATATATAAAGCATATGCTGAGTTGCATCCAGTAAACGTAAGGTGGGAAAAGTAATCTACATTGAATTTGAATAGCTTTTAAAATATGAAACAAACTGCTAGAAGCATTGCCACTGGTATGTGAAATGTATCCTTTAGATTTTAATGCCTCCACAGGCTGTCTGGTGTACATAGTTTTATCCAATTAATATGTGTTCAGATGATATTTTTGATACCCAAGGATGATCCTTTTTAAGAGAGCTTATCCATGAAAGCCCTCATTAACAGTATTAATGATTCTGACATGGAAATCTGAACTTGGAATCGTTCTCCACAAAGCGTAAAAACATGGTTTAGCAGAGCTTGACATGGGAATGGCTCTTTGCAAAGCTAAAGAAATCCCTAGACTTGAAACATGATGCTTAAAATCTGATTATGAACTTAATTAATATGTTTTGGTAAGTTTGCAAGTCAGAAAGCTTCCTCAGCTGATTTTAAAGTCATTGCAACAATTTTAATTGAAAGAGTTGATAGATATACATTTTAATTAAAGTGATTTAAATAGACAGTCTAAATAATGAAAAAACAGATTGACAGTTACTACATAAGAAGCTTTCCCTTTAATTATTAACTTATGACCTAACTCTATACAATATAATTATAGAATTTCCTAGACCTAAAACTTTGTAAGTAGTTCCTTTATTCTTTTTTTTAAGCTCTCATTGTAATTTATTTCATAAAGGTGAACTTTGGTCTGGCACTATAAGTAGTTTCATATATAAATAATTTTGAATATTAAATTGTTGAAGCTGTCAGACTATCCATTGTTATCCATTGACTCAGATTAAATGAAACAGATGAAAGTGTTATCTAAGGTATAAAGGGAAAATGAGGCAAGAAGGTTACACTAGCAAAACTTTTAAAAGACTGTTGGTACTTAAATTTCATTTGGCTTTTTACTGTATGCATTTTAAATTGACTTAAAATTCATGGTTATAGAAATTTACAGTTAAAAAATATTTTAGGGCTTCCCTGGTGGTGCAGTGGTTGAGAGTCCGCCTGCCGTTGCAGGGGACACGGGTTCGTGCCCCGGTCCGGGAAGATCCCACATGCTGCGGAGCGGCTGGGCCCGTGAGCCATGGCTGCTGAGCCTGCGCGTCCGGAGCCTGTGTTCCTCAACGGGAGAGGCCACGACAGTGAGAGGTGTACCCAAAAAAAAAAAAAAAAAAAAAAAATTTTAGTTCACTAGGTTTGTTGATTTTCTTTATTGTCCCTCCATCACTTTGTTTATTCTAGACCTTTCTTTTTCCCCCTGGGCATGTAATTGTGTGTTTGTGTGGTTTTTAATTTTGAAACAGAACTAAACAAAACCAAGGCTGTACTCTGTACAGTTTTATAAAGATTTATATTTTTGATCAATTTGTATATTGTTGACATTGTTCCTTGTAATTAATAAACATATATATTTTTTTTTATCCCCTGCATCGGCAGGCGGACTCTCAACCACTGCGCCACCAGGGAAGACCTAAACATATCATTTTTTAAAGCTGTATCATATGTACCATTATAAATTAACCAAGTCCCCCTTTTATCCTGACGCTGTGGAATGTGCTTAATGTTTTAATGGCACAGAACAGCAAGGTTTTTGCATCATCAGATTCTTTACCCGAATCCCCAAATGTTGGGAAAACAACAAAACCAATTTTTCCCATCTGGTCACTCCATTTTTACATTCTTTTGAAGCCAGGACTTTCTCTGGAAACTGCAGGCTGTGTTCAGTTGCTGTCATGCTTCTCTCCAATCAGAGGACACAGCCAGAGACTCAGAAGTGTTACAGCATGACTGTCTGGAGCCAGTCTCTGGGATTGAATCCAAGTTCCACCAGTAATGAACTAACTGTGTGACTTTGGGCAGGTTGTTGCCATTGTTTCCTCATCTGAAATAGGGATGATCATATTACCCATTTCTTAGGATTTCTGTAAAGATTAAAAGATTTGAGGCATATTTAAAATAGCAGCTGGTGTATCATGAACTCTATATATGTATCTCTTGTTTTATATTATCACCATCATCATTACCATTTCACTTGAGTTTGCCGTGTTCCCAACCACAAATGGCTTCTCACAAAATAACACTCATGGCAAGTTATTGCTTTTGAAAGATTGGATGTTGGTGACATCGGTACCATGTCTTTAACCTGGAGGGATAATTTTACAACATGACTTACTCTGTGTTTAGCTGTGAGAGGGCAGAGAGGCACGTGTTGAACTGTGCAGTATGCTCGTGTGCCGCCTGGTTGTTTGTTTGGCCCATGGGGGATGCTTCTTAGCTGGCTTATTTTATTTTGACCTTTGTAAAAATTATCAAAAACATGAGATTTTTACCTTATTTGTGTGGTCTCAAGCATTTAAAAATTTAATTATGTATGTATCATTCTCTTTTTAAAAGTATTAGGGTATTATTTTGCAGAGAATTTTTCTCTGCAAAATAAACCATTAAACATGGCTCTCTGTACATTTTCCTTATGTTTTATGATTACCAACACCAGTAAAATAAATGATAATATCTTGTATACCTGAAGTGAAAGGAAGTATAAAATTTTTATTTGACTACTGAAAGCATTTTTTGTGTCATTCCCTAAGTGAACTGTATAGCCATTTTAGTATCTGAAGTGCCTTCAGTTTAACAGACTCTTATCTCATTTGTTCCTGTATTTAAGTCAGCAGTAACTATACAGTTTTGCCAACTAATGCAGAAGCAGGCAGGAACATTAAATATATATATTTACATTATGATCTCCTGTACTTATGTTTCTAAAAGAACTCAAGGGTTTTGATTTATTAGATACTATTGCGTGTCAAATTGGTGCAGTCATTTTAAAGAGTGTTTAAATTTCAGAAATCTAACTTTTTATATCAAGAAACTCATTTTATCACTTTGCACATTAATGTTATCAAGGCAAAACAAAGTAATAAAAAGTCTTTCTTACATTTATATATATATTTATATCTGTAAACAGATACATAGTTGGATTGCTGTTTAAATCTTATCCCAACATACAAGGTTTTTTTATGGGCACACTAGGATCTCTCAAGGTATTATACTAACAGCATTATCAGTCTAAATCTTGTATTTAATGAAAATGAGATAAAAAGAAATACAAAAATGTTTTATCACTTAAGGAAACAAATCATATATTATGAACTCTGATGGTCATCCTTTGAAAACAATTAGGTAGATTTACAGAAAAACTGAGCACATACCACAGAGTTCCCATATAGTCCCTGCCCCACACACAGTTTCCCCTCTTATTGTCTATTTGTTATAATCAGTGAACCAATATTGATATGTTCTTGTTAACTAAAGCCCATAGTTTACTCAGTTTCTTTGGTTTTTACCTAATGTGCTTTTTCTGGTCCAGGATCCCACCCAGGATCTCACATGACCTTTAGTTTTCATGTTTCCTTAGGCTCCTCTTGGCTGGGACTGTTTCTCATACTTACTTTGTTTTTTGATGAACATCTGTTTTTTAACACATGCTTGATAAGCACCCATTTACCAGGCCCTGAACCAAACAGACAACAAATCCATGCCCTTAAAGGGTTTAGTTTTTAGGAGGGAGCTTATAGTTTACTTTTTAAACTTAATTTTAAGGAAGAATGTCTTGTAGCAGATTACTATTTAATATGACAATTATGGGACTTCTCATTTTTCCATAATTAGCAGAAAAAAATTGAGTAACCATTTACAGATTAATTGCAGAAACATAGATATTGTATCTCTACTGTATAGAAGATATCTCTTTTCTTTTTAAGCGAGTGTTGTTTTTATATTTGGGAAAACACTTAGTTCCAGAAGAGTTCTTCTGTTAATAATGAGACTATGGAAATGGAGAAAAGAACAGTCAGTCCCTTGTTGCCTTCAGAGAAAATATCAAAAATTATATTTTAAGTTTAAGTTTTTCTTATGATTGACTAAGAAGCTTTTCATACAGTTGCTGCCTTAAGCTTGGTTCCAGAAAAGTAAAAAGTGTATGTGACATGGTATATCAGAAAGGAGGGTAGGGTTTGCAAATTTATGGTGCCAGATTGTTGCTAATTATAAGTATTTTTGAGTTGAAGTAGCTGAAGAATCTGAAAGAGCAAGGTTTTGTTGAAAGCTTTGGTACCAGGACTTGATAGAGGGCCAAGACTTGTTAAACAAAGAAAACAGGAAAATTCCAGGAAGAAAGGTGTTCTGTGACCATGGAAATTTGAGTCAGTTAAATTATTTTTGGCAGTATAGTGGCTACACTGGCAGTATGGTGGCTACATATAACTTTATTTCTGCCTTAAAGATTACTCTGTTGAAAGCATCTTGCCCTGCCAGTGGCAGTTGGAGGGACTGCTGGCTGTTCCTGTCCAAGGCCAGTGTTCAAGTTAACAGGCCATTAGCGAGCAGGGATACATAGTAGAAATTAGTTATTCTTGGAAACCTTTATTTACTTTTGGACAGTCTACTTGAGCAACTAATACTGTATCCTACAACCTTTGAATAATCAGCGTGTATAGGAAGACACCATCAGTACCTGTTTAATTATACGGACAGTAATGAATCCTTCTAGAAAGAAATTTTGCTGTGAGCTGTATTTTCAGCCACATTGGTCAAGCTCTTTCAACAATTACATTGCATTATCGTTTTCAGTCCAGTTTTTCCACTGTATGCACATTTAAAATCAGTTTCCATAGTGACATCTGGTGGTAGTTTTGAAATCCTAGAGAGTATGTTTGGAATGATAAATATTTTTATTTAATAGCTCCAGATTTCTAGCTTCTTTCAAATTTTTCAGCTCTATTAACAACTTTTCCTGAAAATGTCTTCATTGTATTCCTGAGATTGGAAAGCTAGGCATTTTTCGCTTCCGTCATGTTTCATTAAAGCCAAGAAATGATCTCTTATAACATTGCTGGGTGGTGCATATATAAAAGGCTTGTCTAAACTTGTCTTCTGTGTTCAAAATATAGAGCGTAGAATCACACAGCAGCATTCTTACCTTGTCTGCTGCTTGTGCGCTAAAACCTCTTGACAAGAAAGGTGTTATTTCTGCTTTAGCCAACTCACTGGCTTTTTCTTTTACAGCATTGATTGAGACGCTTTTCATCTGGCTGGAGGGAGCTGTTGTAGCTCTGGGCTATCACTTGTTTCTCCCTCACAGCCTGGGCTTACGGATCATCTAGTTGCTTGCATGCTATTGTTGCTCTCCCAGAAAGTGAAAGAGGAAATAAAAAATAGGAGCAGAGATGGCAGAGAAAGAAAGGGAGCTGAGAGAGGGGGAGATATTTGAAGACAGGAGGGAAACCACAGGAAGTTAGTGTATGGATGTGTATATGTGCCGAATAAGATGCAGTATTATTGTGGATATGTATTAAAGAGAAATATCTTTAAAACTGGAGTTTAAGTATTTATAGTTTTGTGTGGTTCCTTAGAGAATTGTTTCAGGAAAAGTGAACTTATAACCCAGTGTGCAAAAAAGTCGGAGTTACTGAAAGTTGGTTGGTAGAAGATCATGGATTGAGAGAAATGGGAGTGGGATGCAGTTTTGCGAGTGAACACAGTAGGTCAGTTCACTTCCAGTGATGCCTAGGGGTCCTTAGTTGTTGTTTTCTTGTGTTAAAGGTACTAGTTAGAAGTCTTCATAATGGAATTTTGAAATTTTGTTTCTTTTTAATGAATTAAGGTAACGGAATGTACAGAAGAAATCCATCTGTACATGCTAGTTGTGGCTCTAGGAAGGACTGGGAAAAGAAGAGTGACAGGTGTAGGAATAAGGACTGAAAGAATAGACACTGCTCTGGCCAGACTTCTAGGTAGTTGGTATGTTGGCCATCTCAGAAACTGGGACCCCCCCGTAAGGAATGATCGGGGTTCTGATGAGCCCTTGGTTAAGGAGATGCCTTGATCTAGATTCTCAGCATTCTGCCTGTTTAGCTTCCTAAAGCTGAGCAAATCATTTCAGCTTTTCTTAAAAACAAGTGAGTTGTACTTGAGGATTTCTAAAGGGTTGTCAGTCTCCAATTCTTGGTTTTGAAATGGCTAAGGCTTAGATCTACTACTAGTCTGTCTTCCCAGATTATCTAGACTGTTTCTAGCTGTTCCTGGACCTGTGGTCAGTTCTTCCTAGATTCAAAATGGGAGCTCAGTTCTGCCTGTTGCAAAAGTTTCTGCCTGGGGTCTCGCAGGGATGTATCTTGTGACTGAGCAGACAGATTAAAAAGCAGAACACAAAATCCCTTTGCATAAGTATGGTCTTTTCCCACCTACTTTCTGCTTTTAGAATAGTGCTTAGAATTAGAATCTGCAATTAAAATAGTGCTTAGGCACTAGCCCCTGAACCACTGTGAAGCAGAGCCCTGGAATCATTTCTTCTTTATTGTCCTTTAAGTGTGGGGAAGACCCTTATCTCAGTAGTGGAAAACTGCTTGTAGCCTCTCATCATGGCAGCCCTCCACCCCGCTCCTTGGTCTCCAGCATCCTTGCTGCTGTGGAGTGTGTGACGATGATTCTGTGGCTTATGATGACAGTGTAGCCTGATGGTGAAAAGAGCCTAAGTTCTGGAGTCAGACTGTCTGATTCAAATCTCGATTCCACCACTTTATCGTTGACTGACCATGGCTGTGCTTCCTCATCACTGTAAGGCTTGGGCCGTTCGCTGACTTTAGCTAAGCTTCTGTCTCCTCATTTGTGAAGCCACGATGAAAATCCTGTGATTCCAGTGTTCTTTAAACGATTTAATGCACGTAAAGCACCTAGTGAAGTCCTTGACATACAGTAAGTCCTTGTATTATTAAATTATTATATATAAATACAGTACATTTATTTGTATTATTATTTGAGCATTTTGGTTAGAAGAAGTTATTCAGTATGTCCTCCTTTCCCTTTGGCAGTTAAAAATTCACTTTATTTCTTAGTTATCTATAAGCTGTAGTAATTTTGTTCTTTCTTTTTATAAGAACGTAATAATTAAAGTACATCAAAACATGAACATCTTGGCAATCACTATATGAAATATATATTAAAATATACAGTTTAAAAATTCATGAAATATGAACATCACTTATGCATATTTAATTACTAATTAATACAATTCTAGTTTCTTCCATATTTGAGTAGAGCTACTTTGGAGTCTCACTTTGAACTGTTGGTAGTATCTGGAGATTACCTGGGACTTGGAAACTTTCCCTCCTGACTGTGGCTCAAAGGTCGTGCACAGAAGGGTGTGGCTACCCCCTCAGTTGCTAGGTTGTTTGGGGGAGAGGGGCTCTTCCCAGCAGAAGTATCCATCCCATAATTGTACACTAGTCAGGACACAGACCAGACTCCAAGTGGAACTTGATGGAAAATAAATAACTGTTTTTGTCTGTGATTTAATTCTTATTATGTATTTGCATTTTCTACCTCTTTCTTTCCTTCCATCCTGACACTAAAAGAAGCTATTGTATGTGAATATTCACTTAATAAACTCCTTCTGAATACTGACATGCAAAAAAATGGACAAAGATGAGGTTTTACTTGTCTTTTCAGAGTTTTCATGTTAAATTTTGTTGACTGAACTTGTGTCATACTAACAGTAAGACAGATGGAATTTTGGTGGCCCTGAAGTCAGAGATTCCTAGTGTTTGAGTTCCAGCTCTGCCATTTACTATGACCCTGGGAAAGTTCCTCATCACTCTTAATCTGAGTTTTTCGTTCATGAAATGGGGATAATACAACATATATGGGCAGGTTGGATATAAGGAATGAATAAAATAATGCGTGTAAGACAGTATAGTGCCTGACGTATCATAAAGACTGACAAAATTTTTCCTAATTATTGTTATTAAATGCCTACAAATGATGTTGAGAGGGACACAGTTTTTAAAAGTGGATAGCAGCATGAACTGTTGGAGGATTAGAACTCAAAAGAGGTGAATACAAGTACCACGTACCTGTCTTTAAATTTTCTAATAATACTTCACTTGCCAAATGAATTATGTTACATTTTAATGACATGGCAGAAACAAGAGAAGCATATGTACATTCATTTATTAATATGTAATCCTCTTAGAACTGTTCCCTGGCGTCCTTTGTATCGGTTGATGGGAGTGAGACAGAGAAAAACTGGAAAAGATTATTTTCACTTGGTTACTAAGGGCACTCTTCTTTCAGGCTAAAAACAAATATAATTTGGTGAACGGATTGAGTATGCATAGACTTATGTTCGGACCAGAGAAAGAGGAAAACGTGTTTGAGTTGTCTGCTGCATAGAGAGACCAGCTAGCTCCTTTTTTATTTAAGAGTTCTGAGGCTTTGTTCCATATTTCTAGGAGGAGATCCATTTTGAGGGTTTGCAAAGAAATAGTGAAGCAGTAGTTATAATGCTTCTGAATAGCAATACACATTCATTTTATGATAATCTGTTTCACATTATAATATTTAGGTTTGCTGTTTTTAAGTTGTAAACCTTTTGGGGAGTGTTAGATATAATTATCTAACGTTCAAAATAAATGAGGTTTTTTTGTGATATTAACCTCAAATAAGCAAATATTTAAATTTGCATAATGATCAAGAAATACAGATGTATATATTTAGTTGAGATAAATACTGTTTCATTTTTGAGCACAGATTAAATTGGCATTTGTTATTTTTCCCATAGTATTTTGCGTTAAATGGGAAGCTTCAGTGATTTTAGAGTTGTAGGATTTCCATAGTTCATCCTGGATCATGTTGAACCCTAAAAATAGTGTTAATTCAGAATGATTATTGCACAAGAAAAAAATCCAGTGATGTATTTTGGGAAAGCCAAAGGACAAGTTTACACCATTGAATAAAAAGGTGGGATTTGCCCAAGAGAAATGGATATTTCCACTGTTAATCATCCTGAGAATAGGTTAATCTTGAGATTAAATAAGATTTCGCGTGGTTTCAGTGGCTGGGCCAAAACATTACAGACATTCTAACTTTTTTTGTAATTTTATAATTCCATCTCTTACTAGTTGACTTAATGAGAAATGTGTCCTAGTTTGGATCCCATTTGAGGACTTTTCTGTATCAACTCCAGTTAATATATCCATTCATTTTTGTTCATTCATTTAATAAATAATTATTGGGCTTTGGGTAATGTGCTGGCTAAGCTGGCATTTAGAAGGATGTGGTCTCTGCTCCTGTGGAGCTTATAATGTGGTAGGAGAATTTATATTTTTAGCATCCTGGTTGTCTTGCCATTTGCTTAAGGTGCTTAAAAGAAACTGACGGGTTTCAGGACACAAGAGACCATATTTGCCCATTCATTTCTTCGGGTTGTTTTGAGACTTAAATAAAATAATAGTTGTAAAGTGCCCCACATAGTGCCTGGCACCTAATACTAATAATGGCAAATACTTTTATAACCAATATTGCGTGCCAAGTGCTATATTCTTATCATTATATGTGTTAGTTCATTTCATCAACCTAGGAACACACTACTCTTATTACTCCATTTCATAGGAAAAGAAACTGAGGCACAGAGAGGTTAGACAATTGGCTTAAGATCGCATCGCTGTAAGCGACACAGGAGCCTTCCGTACGGCTTAAGGCATAAGAGTTGTCATTTAGGCTGATGCTTTCTCAGAGTGACAGTTGGCGGCAATGGTTGACAGGCTACTTCATGCTTCTCTTCTTCCTCCTCTAGGTGTTATAGAGACTTCAGGTCGACTGGACCGCGAGTCCACCTCCCATTACTGGCTAACAGTCTACGCGTCTGATCAGGGCGTCGTGCCCCTTTCCTCCTTTGTAGAGGTCTATATAGAGCTGGAGGATGTGAACGACAATGCACCGCAGACTTCAGAGCCTGTTTATTATCCGGAAATAATGGAAAACTCTCCCAAGGATGTGTCTGTGGTCCAGATTGAGGCATTTGATCCAGATTCTAGCTCCGATGACAAGCTGACATACAAAATTACAAGTGGAAATCCACAAGGATTTTTTTCAATAAATCCTAAGACAGGTATGTGTTAATATTATGTATGAAATATTCATGCTTATATGCTCTTGATATAGGGAAATTTAAGAATTAAGTTTCTTAATTTGCCACTTTTATTTAGTTTTTGATAAATCGTTTCCCTTTTGAGTTACTCAAGACAAGCCTTTATTCCCTCATGAAAATTTTATCCCCAATTTTTTTTCCTTTGAATTTGCTTTTATAAAACTATTTTGCTCATTAGTAGAGTTTCACTTGCAGGTTAAAAAGCAAACATTGTAGTTTCATTAATAGTTCCTAAATTAGTGATACATTTTAAACTTAACCTCAAATTCTACTGCTGCTAAATTTTCCAAACTCTACTTTTTATGAAAAATATCAAGAGTTTATTTCACAATTCACAGTAGTTTGTTTTTTTTTTATGTTGTTTTGGAATTTTTCCTTAGAGCAGTGCTATGTCTCTTTAGGCAGTAGAGGATCAGTATTAAATAATTTTCAGTTTGGGAGCAGTTACTTTCTTAAACTCATACCTCAAGTTTTCCTTCTAACTGTTTTCTCCTCTGAATGTCTGACACCCTTTTTCTAAGTAGGTAGCTCCTTGACTCCAAAATCCTCTTCCAAAATCCTTATAAACTTCAAATATTTATTCTTTTACATTTGATAATGCATCAACTTTTTTCTGAAGTCTTGGTTCTCTTTTTTACTATTTCTCACACACACACACACACACACACACACACAAAGGTTCAACATAGCTATCATCTGTGTAGTGAAAAGTTAGGTATCATTTATACATGAAAACTTTACAAGTGGAGGGTTGCACTCTGATTTCTTGATCAGAGTTAAAACAAGAACCACCGTGTGACACTGAGAGGACAATTTATTTGTAGGAACATAAAACTTCTCATGAAGTAGATCACTGGCCGTTGAACCCAGATTTTCGGTGATTCAGTACTTTTTCATAGGATCTAGTTACGGATTCTAAAGTGGTAGATTTATAATTTACATGCCTCTATCATGTCTTTGCTCATTATGTCTTATTCTGAGGGAGCTGGCCTGTTCAGTTACTGGGTTGTCTTTTTGATATGTCAAAGAAATAATATACAAAAACCAAAGTTAAGGAGGCATTCTCAGCTTCCTTGCCAGTTTTTTTTTTTGGGTGCAATTCTTATTTCATAATTTCCTTCGTTGAACTTAAAAGGAAGCAGTTCTTGAGGTGAAGGAAGCTTGAGTTCAATATCTGTGTACCAAAATACCTGTAGAAAGATAATCTGATAAGGGAACATGTGTGTATGTAATATTTTGTGTCTTAAAAAGTACATTAAAATGTTAGTTTTTAAACCTCTTGTCACCGTATTCCAACCTATCATATAGACTTTCTTGATTGCTACAAGTCAACAAGATTTATTTTGACTGTATTAGGATTTACTTTTACCTTGAGATAATTATGCCATTTTAGCTGTATAAGTTAGAGCTACTGAAACCTTGAAACCTTGGTCATCTCAGGCCTCTGAAATGATGATGACACTGCTGTTGTGTTATGTCTTGTAGAAGTGGGATTAATGTGGCATTGCTACTCCCTTTACGTCTCTCTATTCTGACAACTCTCTTTTTTTTTTGCGGTACGTGGGCCTCTCACTGTTGTGGCCTCTCCCATTGTGGAGCACAGGCTCCGGACACGCAGGCTCAGCGGCCATGGCTCACGGGCCTAGCCGCTCTGCGGCATGTGGGATCCTCCCGGACCGGGGCACGAACCCGTGTCCCCTGCATTGGCAGGCGGACTCTCAACCACTGCACCACCAGGGAAGCCTTATTCTGACAACTCTTAAAAAGAGATGTCTGCCGAGACTTCTAAGCTCTTCCTTATCTTCCAGGAGTAGAAATCCCTTTCAGGAGTCCATAGCTAGCTCCCAGACCCCTGGGTGGGTAGCATATGCATCCTGCTGATAGGATAGCAGGGGAAAAGCCGTGAGACTACAGAGAGGTTTTATTTTTTTATGAGTTGAAGGCAGATAGTAGTGGAAAATAACCATAGTTAGCACTCAGGAATATTTGTTGTGAAGTATGTAATAAACTGTGTGTTTAATAGAGAAATTTGATCATTCCACAAGTCACCTGAAGTCTCTAAAGACTGAGAAATAACCATATTTTAGCATGGGCATTATAAAAGAATATAGTAAATACAGCCTCAGTATTATTGGGGGCCAGACTATGAAAGCTGGTGAAAGACAGCCTGGTGGAAGAAAGTTCCTGTGATGTGCTGACCCATCAGACCACCTGCGGACCCTAAATCGTGTTACTTGATTATTAATGGCGGAGCAAGAAAATCACTGGGCTGGAAATCAGGAGATGTGGACAGTAGTGAGGCTTTACCTCTGGGATCTTGGAGAAAACTGGCTCCCAGGTCCTCACATCTTGTGACTAGTGCTGAGCATTTCTGCAGGCCTGTTTAGGCAAGTGCATGCATGCGTGCTCAGCATCACTTCCAGGAAGCATGTCACGGCCTCTCCCACTTGCAGGAGTTAGTTACCTTTGCTCTGTTAACTCTGCATGAGATAACCAAGGTCTTAGTAGATTGACAGATCCTGTGCCTCTCCTTTGGATAAACAAATTTGACAAGGTAAAATGCATCTGCTTGCCCCTTAGTGGTAAAGAGAAATTTAGGACCCTGGTGATTATCAAAGCATCCAGCAGACTGGAGAAAGCTGGAATTCATTGCCATTCAAATTGTTTGTTTACACATCGAGCGTTTATTGAGCTTCTGCTGTGTATCCAGCATGTTAAGAGATGCTTTGAGAGTATGTAGTCTACGTAAGTGAAATAGCAAAGAGAGACAGGTGGGTATGAGATGTGTGCCAGGTGCTAATCAGTGCCTCTGGAGGAACTGTGGAACTGATGATGACTCATGTGGTGGTGTAGTTAGGAGGATGAGGCCCCTTGGAAAAGTTAGTGTGCTGATTCTGAAAGTAGTAAAGTGGATGGGTGGACAAGAGGTAGGGGATGTTCTTCAAGTTGGGACAGTTTAAAGGAGTGGTGAGGCCAAGAGATCGAGTTAGATGAGTGTGTGAGAGAATGGCTATGCTTGGTGGAAAAGCATAAATACCAGAAGAAGGGTTAAAGGATAATATTTATGCTATTTTTATAAATAATGACCTAATTTGGAGAGTCTGCATACAGTCCCTTGGCATGTTTTGTATAAACTTAAATCAGTTGACCTCACTAAGTCCTTTTGGGGAGGAGGAAACATTCCTCCCGACTTTTCTCTCCTTTTGTCATAGTATGACGCGTAATTTAAAAAACAGAACAGAAAACCTTGCTAGGACTGGATTTGATAATCTGAATGGGGGATTCTCAACGACAAGTTTGGATGAACATTTTTAAATGTATTTTGTGTTCTAGTCAAAGTTTTTGTGCCTGGAACTGCCTTTCTGTCTGCATCTCAGATGGTTCCTCCTGTGTTGTTTCTAAGGGGTGGTGGGTGGCAGGGTGTTTCCTTTTACAGAGGGTACAAGCAAAAGAGACTTGATTCATTCTCCTTTCCTGACACACACACTTTTGTTGACACCAGAAATTCTTATAACATCGTTTGTTTGATTATGTTCAGTATCAGGGTAAATTTGCTTCTTTTAACAAAAATTGTGCAGTTGCTCGAGATGGGAGAGAGACAAGAGCCTAGAGTGTTGGGCTGTCCGAGCCCTGACTGCCCAGCTCCTGCAGACACATACGTCGCAGCTTCCTTTGCAGAGTGTCAAGGACAGAGAAGAAGGAGGGCCCCAAACAATGGGGACCAGTGTGCACTCACAGGCTTCATTCTCCACGAGTAACCTCAGCAAAGTGGAGCAACCTCAGCAAAGTGTCTTTTTAGTCATTGTTATCAATTTGAACTTTTGAGGCCTGATATGTAACTTAAAACTGGCATATAATTTTCAAGTGTTCACTTGGGGCTTGTACGTGCTTTAGAAAAGACCACAGTTTTATTCCCTTACCTCTGTGTTGGTATTTTCCAGGTTTTAGACACAAAGCACGTATTGCTCTTTATTTTGAAAGTTTTATTGACGTGTAATTGACATATAATAAATTGCACATGGTTAAAGCCTGCAATTTAATGAGTTTTCACATAGCTATCCAACACTGAAACCATCGCCACAGTCGAGCAGTGAACCTACCTGTTGCTCCCCAAAGTTTCGCCATGCCTCTCTGTATCCCCTCCCCGCTACTGCTCTCTGCTCCCATCCCCTAGGCAACCACTCATCTGCTTTCAGTCACTGTGTATTAGTTTGCGCTCCCTAAAATTTTCTACAATTAGACTCACAGAGTGTATACTATTTTTTTTTTTTTTTTTTTTTTTTTTTTGGAGAAGACTGCTTGGAGATGAAGTATAACAGACATCTGATCATTGCAATCTGTTTTTATCCCCTTATGTTTTTTTTTTTTTTTTTTTTTTTTTTTTTTTTTTTTGGGTAAAGATTCTTACACTCAGCATATTTACTTTGAGATTCATGCATGAAGTGAGTACCAGAGCCCATTGAAATAATTCATACCAGCCAGTTCTAAACCTGCCCGTGCTGCGTCACCTTGTCCTTTCTGTGGAAACCACAGGAAAGGCTCTGGTGCATGCTTTCTCCTTGCTCCTTCAGCCTCCTGACCGACCCCAGTGCAGGCTCGTGTGTCCCTGTGCGGTGTGCGTGGCACGCCCTCTCATCTCGGGTGTTGTGAATAAGAAACTATCTTTTCAGTGACAGTGGTCTCCTGATCTGGTGGCCTCACCATTCTTCAATCATAAAACCTACATTTTAAAATCTTTGGGGAAACTACTATTTGTCATTTCTTTTACTCATATCCAAAGAAGAATACATTATTTTTTTCTTTTTACATGGGTAGTAGCATACTGTATACAGTGATAACCATCTTGGGTTTTTCCCTTAACAGTATTATTAGTATTAGAGGCTGTGCCTTAGAAAAATTACCACATTATTATAAGAATATAGGTACATATCCATGTACCTTTCACCACCCATTTCACCGATCCACTGATTTCATACTGTCTAGTAAATTTTTTTTTTTATCTTCTCATTCATTGAGGTAGATCTTCCTGTGGGAACAAATACTCTGAGAAATTTTTATGGGTAAAAATAAATTCATCAGAAATGTGTATTAAGTAGAGGCATGCTTTTTGAATATATGAATATGTTTGTGGATGTGATTTCCGCGTGTCTGCGTTGAGCATCTTCAAAGGGTTTAGCTTCTTTCGACAACTGTTGAATCTGTTTCCATCTACTTGAAATTTTAAATGGTTTAAAAACTTTATTGAGGCTGTTTCAGCTTACTGTTTTCTTAGCTTTTCCTTTATCAATTCTGTAGAGTTAAAATTTCATATATTTTGGAGGCTGATCTTTACTCTAAATCTCTTCTCATTATCGGATCTGGAGCATGTTGCACTGTTGGAATCTTGTAAGCCGCACTGGTTCTCTCTCTTTGGGCTGATTTCCAAAAGCTGTCTCATGCCTGTCACCTTTGAGAGTTGAGCTTGAAGGAGACAGCCAAAGAGGGAGCCAGCAAACCCTGGCTTTCCCTCTTTTGCTACTCTTCTGTGCTATTTCTGGTCTTTCTTTTACCACTCTTCCACTCTTGACCTCACTTTTAGATCAGGTTGGAATAAAACTTTCTCTCAGAGCCAGAAGGGCAGTGACACATGTAGCTTATTATGCACATTGCACTTTATGTATTAAAGCAACCTCACATACTTAATCTTTACAAGAAACCCTGTGAGATGAGTAGAGGTTACAAATGCCAAGAGTCTGCTGTCTTCCCCATTTTTCAAGTAATTATATGACTTCAGAGAGAGGTGAAGGCCACCCGAGGTCAGAGCCAGAAGGACGCAGGTTTCATAACTGCTAATTCTGGGTGCAGGATCCCACATTCACTTGATTTGCTTTTGGGTTTGTGATGTAAATGTGGTTTGGGATCCGGTTTTTCTTACCTTCTCTGTTTTTTGTGTTAAGGAATTTCTGAATTATATGATGGTTGCTTTTTAGGCTAATCTCATTTCTAGTGATATTTTCAGACCGAAAAGCACGAAGCTTGTAAGTAACACTAAGTGTTTAAACTTAGTCTTATTAACTGTGTACTGCAAGGATCGTTAAACGTTTTCTGTGAAGGGCCAGGTATGAAATATTTTAGCCTTTGCAGGGCATACAGCCTCTGTCACAGCCACTCAGTTCTGTCACTGTAGAGCGAAAGCAGCCCTAGGCAACATGGAAATGAATGAGTATGGCTGTGTGCCAATAAAACTTTATTTATGGACGTTGTAATTTGAATTTCATACACTTTTCATGTGTCACAATATATTCTTTTGTTTTTTTTTCTGGTCATTTAAGAATATAAAAGCTGTTCTTAGCTTGTAAGCCATACAAAATCAGGTTGGCAGTAGTTTTCTCACCCCTGATATAGTGATGTATTTACTAGTTGGGCTGGTTGAATTGTTGATTTATTTCTGAGGTGGTAGACTATTTAATATTCCTGAAGTAAAAATTAAATTTATTTCCCATTGCTCTAAGCAGTGAATACTTAAAAAAGATGAGAGCTGTGTTTTGCTTCTCCAGGTTATTAAAATTATTCTTTAAAGAATAGTAGTAGAACATTAGTTACCAAGGTTGAAATATGAGAAAAGATTTATTTTCATTCATTTGTTTACATGTAGGATTATTTTATGTTCAGCATAAGAAATGTTTTTTAATTGCAGATAGAGTGATATATATGTATATATATATAAAATATATACATACATACATACATATACATATATATGTAGTAATCCCTAAAGCATGGGAAAGTCATAAAATGCTGTAATAGCTAATAGGTATACTGGGTAACCATCCATCTTCTAGTCCACTATCACATTACAACTACTTTTTTCTCAATCAAAGTAAATGACATTTTATTGTGGCTGGAACGGAGGCTGAACAAAGTGCAATAGGAAATAGCTATAGCTGCAAACAACTTCCAAGGGTTTCCGGTAACATTTGATAGCTGCACAGGAAGGAAATGAAGGGCCAGTCGCTTTACAATGGCAGGAATTCATTAAAAAAAAAAAAGTTTACTCATTTGTAGTCTTTTCCCAAATATATGCAAATATTAAGGAAGACTCTATAGATCTTTCTACCTGTTCCTCCTGCTTATTTTTTATTTTACCATGAAGTATGTTATCCTTAAAGTCTAAAAGAAGTCAAGTTTTATGCACTGCTTTTTCTGCACACGTTAAAATAGATGATATGCTTTTTCTCCGAAAATCTGTTAACCTTGAATCCTTAGGTTCAATTCTTTCAAGGGGTATTCTGTTTTTTTTAATGTTGCTGAATATCATTTGCTAAAATTATTTTAAGTACCAGTATTTTAAGATTTTGCATTTAAGTGCCTAAGTGAGATTAGCCTTTTTTGTCAACATGATGTTAACTTTATAAAATGGGTTGGGTTTCTTCCCCTCCCTATCTCTGCTATATCTGACATTTATAGGAATGTTGAAGGCAATTCCTGGTAAATTGCATTTGGCTTTTGATCTTATGTTTATCTTATGTTTCAGTGCCATCCATTTTCAATGAGAAACAGCTAGTTAAGATAGAATTAAAACCAGAAGAGAAGTCTGAAGATTTCAGGGTGCAGATTCTTTCTCAGCCACTGCTTGTGTGACTTTAGACTGGTCATTTGATTCATTCTTTTAGGGTTTTCCATGGGACTCTGAAAGTTTGAACTAAATGAGTTCTGAGCGCCCTTCCAGCCTTGACAGTGTATGAATAGAATTCCATTTTTGGCTCCAAGCCTAATCCTGCCGGCACCAGGACTGCAGTGACAAACAATAGCTGTTCAAATGGCGGCAGCTGCCCAGAGAACTCCAGACAGGCTGTAGTTAAATGCAGTCTTGGAACACCACCTAAATAAAGACAGCGCAGTACTGCAGAGGATCGCTGAGCTCATGGTCTAAAGATCCAAGGGGATGGCCGTTGAGTGCTAACTATAGGAAAAGTTGGAAGTTCGCTCTTGGCCTACAAGGCAATCTGTATTTTTAGATGTGAGCCGGTGGGTAGCAGGGCCCACCTCCCTGCCTGTCTTTCCAGGTCTGCTCTGCCTTTTCACTGTGACGCTCGTCTTGCCTGTTCTGTGGACATTCAGTCCTGGCTCAGGTCCTGGAGGGTCAGGATAGAACCAAGCATGATACAGAGTATGTGATTACTGCTTAATATGTATTCTCCAGTTCACCTGTTGGAAGAGGAGTCTTAGAAGTTTGAACAGGAAAACAGTGTCCTTGGTTTAGTTTCTGTCCCTCCTCCTCCTGTGGTATCCTCTATCTAGCCACTGTCCAGACCTCAGGACTTCAGCTGTGCTCTTTGTAAATTACAGTAAACAGGCTTGTTCTGAGAACATTTGCACTTTATTAAAGCTGGTTAGGTACAGATCTGTAGAATACAATGTCCCATGAAAAAGTATTTGTCATGTGCTACATGGAATTCTACAGTTAATGTCTCCTGCTTTCCTGTCTCACTGTCTTTTGCTTGCTTTAATACTTTATTTTAAAAATTAGAATAATTAACAGTTACTACTAATAATTACTAATATATTGCCTCCTTTATTTTCCATACATTTGATAAGTCTCTGTAGTTCTGTGATAGCTTCACCAACTCAAAGCAGGCTGTATTTCAATTTCAATAATGCATCATGGAAATTAAAAAAAAAATTACTCAGGAGTCTGAAGTTTAGAATACATATCCCATAAATTTCTAAAACTTTTTTTTTTGCGGTATGTGGGCTTCTCACTGTTGTGGCCTCTCCCGTTGCGGAGCACGGGCTCCGGACGCGCAGGCTCAGCGGCCATGGCTCACAGGCCCAGCCGCTCTGCGGCATGTGGGATCTTCCCGGACCGGGGCACGAACCCGTGTCCCCTGCATCGGCAGGCGGACTCTCAACCACTGTGCCACCAGGGAAGCCCTCTAAAACATTTTTAACTTCTGACATCTTATAGCTTCTATATTTATTTTATATAGTTTATGTTAATTTTTGATAGTAGGCATTTTGCTTTTTTTTGGTTTATTTTTTGTTTTAAGCTTGTATGTAAGAGGAATGAGAGGTCATCATGGCTAAAATAGAAAGGATTGTTTTGGCCAATGTAGGGTGAACACAGGTAAATTATTCTGACTAAAGAGAATATTTTATTGAGTAAATTATTTCTTGAAAACTATTTTTTAAATTATTGTTATTGTACCCTGAGGCCCATGTTGCTTGTTGAATAAACTCTTAAAAGAACAGAGAGAAATTGTTTAGGTTTGTTCAGAATAGAAGGGTCTTTTCTATCTTGGTCATTAGTTGAAACAACTTGTGACTAATTGTGACTTTGTATTTTATAGGCATTAAACTAGTATTTATACTTATTGTTCATCAGATTACTAAAAAATATTTTTTCTTCATTCTATTATGGAAGAGGAAAGAGTATGAGAGATAATATATTTAAAAATACAACTGAGGTACAATTTGGGGCATATTTTATGTATTATATAAAAATAAGATTTAGTTCATTTGTGGTTCTCAGCCAGAGATGTTCAAGAGGTCCTCCCAGAGCTGAGACAGCCTGTTTCTCCTTCCTTTTGAGGAAAAGCATATAATGAACTTGGGTAATCTGGAGCATTTGGCACTTTCCTACCCCAAATTATCTTTGGGCAGACATTTTTTTAATCCTCTGCCTTTTAATTCATCTTGTATATAGAATGATACCCTATATAAAGTCATAAGACATTTCAAATGAAGACAGTAATAAAACATAGAAAATAAGATGAGTGGTTATCTTTAGATTATGCAATTATTTGCCGTTCTTACCTAATTCTTCTTTTTCTGGTATTTTTTCAGTACTTTTGTTTGCTATTCAAATAAAAAGGTGTGTTAATTTTCTAAGGCTATTGTAACAAATTTCCACACATTGAGTGGCTTAAAAAAAAAGAAGAAATTTATTCTCTCACTGTTCTAGAGGCCATATGTTCAAAATCAAAGTGTTGGCAGGGCCACAATCCCTTTAGAGTCTCTAATGAAGAATCCTTCTGGTGCCTCCTGGCATTTCTTGGCTTGTGGCAGCATTGCTCCAGTCTCTGCCTCCACCTTCCCTACTTCTGGGTATTTCAAACCTCTCTCTGTGTTTTTCTCTTAAAAGGATACTTACTGATTTTAGGGCCCATCATAAATTTAGGGTGATCTCATCTTGAGATCTTGAGAGGCTGTTTTTCCAAATAAGGTCCTAGTCACAGGTTTCAGGTTGGACGTTATCTTTTGGAGAGAGGCCACCATTCAACATACTACAAAAGGCATTTCCAAAAAGAAGGGAAATATGCTGTTAAATGGAAACTGCCATTTAGATCATTTTCTTTTACGTTGGAAAGGCTACATTTCACTTACGTTCTAGGAGGATTTAATGATTTGGGTCAGTAGTTGCAGATTTGTCAGGAAAATTCTGGGAGATGTTTTAGGTTTAATAAGTAACTTCAGAGCAGTTGGAATCGTCACGTGGACTCTCATGGCCATTTCTTTGAAGTAGCATTTCTGCAACATTAATTATGGTTCTTAAGTACTGTTTCTCTCTCCTAAATCCCTAGTCTTGTTAACGTTTTTCTGTATCTCAAGTGGTGTTTTTGAGAAATGGATAATATACTTTGTTCCAGAATATGGCCAGTGGTGATAATTACAGTGACTAAAAGCAATTCTGTGTTTATGAAATTATTAAAATATTTAGTAATTTAAATTAAATTAAAATTTAATTAATTGGGCACGGATTTTTTTTTCTATTTTTGTAAGCTCTTGGCCCAAGGTGGTTGGCGTGGGATGGATTGCCACATCACCTGGAAACCTCTGAAATTGTGTGAGCTGGGTCCTCACGGATGGAGGTCCTGATGCAGTGGCTCTGATGTGGGGGTGGGAATGTGGGTTTAGCCATCATTCCTCGTGATTCTGGTGCTCACTTCTGGTTGTAAATGGCTGCAGCCACAGAGACTTCTGAACACTTTCTTTGGTAAGAATTCAACTCTAGTTCCAGTTGTGCGGCTGACTCTGACCTTCAGGAATTAATTTAACATTCCTGGACCATATTTCCTTGTTTTTTTAAAAATATTTATGTATGTATGGCCGCGCTGGGTCATCGTTGCTGCATGCGGCTTTCTCTAGTTGTGGAGAGAGGGAACTACTCTTCGTTGCGGTGCGCGGGCTTCTCTTGTTGTGGAGCACGGGCTCTAGGCACGCGGGCTTCAGTAGTTGTGGCACGTGGACTCAGTAGTTGTGGCTCGTGGGCTCTAGAGCGCAGGCTCAGTAGTTGTGGTGCACGGGCTTAGTTGCTTCGTGGCATGTGGGATCTTCCCAGACCAATTGAACCCGTGTGCCCTGCACTGGCAGGTGGATTCTTAACCACTGTGCCACCAAGGAAACCCCCCTTGTTTTTTAAAGTTCAGGATTTGGGCTAGAATATTTTAAAAGACCTTCTGGCTCTAGCAAACTTAGTTTTTACAGTGAGAGGACACTTTAGAATGTATGGTACATTTCATTAAAATTTAGTTTCAAAAACATTTTAGAAAAAATTATAAGAGATATGCCACTGTAATGTTTCTAAGAAGTTTTATTTTTTTACATACATGGCCGGATGCTTCAGAGTTTTTAGAAAATCATTTGAGACTTTCCAGCTTGAGATTCGTGTTCAACCAGTAAACGTTTCTGTATCCTTTCACGCTGACCTTTAAAATATTTTAATGTTTAAATTTCTTTAAATAATATACTTGTTAATTTAGAAGTGTATGACATAAAAAGTGAAGGTGCCCTCCTCTTTACCTTTCTTCTTTGGCCCATCTGTCCCCAGGAGTAACTACAGGTAATAATTTGGGGTTTAACCTTTTATGAAGGTGTGTACGCATGTTACATATCATATATATGTGTATGTATAGTCTTTGGGGGGTTTATAATACTTGTCTAAAAGTTGCTTGAGCAGTACGTTTCACAGTGTCCTCACTGGGATATTACACGTGTTTTATTGTAATGGTCTTTGGTGTTGCTGATTACTAGAGCACACTCAATGTCCTGGGGACAAGCCCTGCTAAAGTAAGGCTTGAACGTAGAAAGATGGAAATGGAATTTCCAGATCACGGTAGTAACAACTACTGAAGAAATTACGCTGTCCACACTGGAGACACCTAAGACTTTAAATACTCCCTTTACCACCAACTGTGCCACCATGAAAGTTCTTAAACTTAGTGAAGAACAGAATAGATTCAAGTGTTTCAGAAAAATCAGTGGGGAAAACAGTTGAAAATAATACACCCGAAGTGCATACTTACAGTCAAGGCTTAGTCAGAATAGGGCTGTGATTAATAAAACATTGTGAAAAAGATACAAAGGTACAAGGGCTGTTTCCTTAAGGAAATTGTATGCTTTTGAGGACAAGGGCCTTGTCTTGGCTTTTATATGTGTGTCTCAGAAGGACATATTTGGGGAAGACATTCTATAAAATAAGTTGAATAGCATAGTACAGACTGAACAAGTGGGTGATTTTGAGCTAGCGAACTTTATGACATCATTATTGCTTATAAACATACATTTCATTAATTTTTGGTTTTAGCAAGAGTTCACCAAAAGCAAAAATGTACATTGGTAAAAATCATGATTCTTGAAAAGTCATTGTTAAACACAGAGACTCTTGATTTTTAGGTGTTCACATGCATCTGTAAACTGATAAAAGCAAACCAGGCTTCCTCATCACCAGCTGAGCCCAGTGAGGAGACTAGTGAGAGGGAGGGGGCAGGAGGAAGGGGGCTTTGTTGGAGCAGTATCAGTGTGTCAAAATCTTGGAAATTTTTGCTTTTTTCATTGTTAGATGCTTACAAAATTTGGATTTTGGTAACAAATACATTTGCTATTGAAATACTGCTTCAAATTTTAACCACAGGAAAAGATTCTGACTATTGTAGATGTTAAAGTTTGGGGTTTTGACATATATAATTTGAAATTGGAGACTCTCCAAAGGAGTAGAGATGATTTGTGACAATTTGAATTATTTAATTTAAAAATTCAGCCTTTCGGACACACTAGCCACATTTCCAGTGCTCGGTGGCCACGTATGCTGGGGGCTACCATATCAGACAGTGCCAGTTGTAGAACTTGTCCATCATTGCAGAAAGTTCTGTGGGATGGTGCTTCTCTGGCACATATGATGCTATAGTTCATGCATTACTATAAAATAAGCAAAAGGATAAGAAGGCCAAAGTTGTTGCAGGGGTTAGACAAAAATAATCAGAGTAATGGGAAATGTTAATTAGGTGAGCAAACTTTTGTTTCTTCCTTGATCTTTCCCCTTCCTCTGCTTATTTTCAAGTAGAATAGTTGGAAAATGATTCAAAGTAAATTTTCTGCCAAGCAAGGTGAACACATGACCATGCAACGTTTTTTTTTTTTAGAGCCAGGACCTTTTCTTTCACAGATTTGGTTCTTCAAAAACTGCAGATTGCAAGTTATTTTCTCTCTCAGTGCAGTTGGACCTTAATCCTACTCAGAAATCCTTTTTTTTTTTTCTTGTCCAGCTGCCATCTAGTTTCATTCATAGTGCTGACGTTTCAAGCCCTTTCTTCCAGAACCAAAGCCTTCCATCCCTCCTTGGCTTCTCTCATTCTTCATGTGGCTTTCAGACTCCGGTGCTCTGTGTTTACTGAACTCCCGTCTCACCCCTTTGCTTGATGACGTTGAGTAAGCAACTTAATCTCTGAGCCTGTAAAAATATTAATTCATTTATTATGGTACAGATATTGCCATATATATATATATATATATACACATATGGATTGAATGAGATAATACATTTAAATCTCATAGCACAATACCTGAGCATTTAGTAAGCCAAATAACAATTAGAGATGAGCTCATTTGATGCATTAGTTGACTTTTGCTTTAGAGCAAACCATCCTAATACTCAACGGCTTAAAGCAACCACCATAATTTAGTTGAAGATTCTGCTGGGCAGTTCTGATTTGGCCAGGCTTGGCTGCTCTTTCATGTAGTGCTGGTCTCACTTGGCTGGCTGGCTTGAGGTTGGCTGGTCCCGGGTGGCCCCACTCACATATTGGCTGGTGGGTTGGTTGTCTCTTGGAACAACAGAGATGACCAGACATCATCCAAGCAAGTTCAAACTTCCTTGGAATCCAGAGCCCTCAGCAAGGACCTGTGCTCTTTTCTATATGTGCCCTACATTCTCATCTACCTCACTGTTTCTTGAATGTAGTCTTTGCCTTCTGGACCTTGTTTCTTGAAAACAAGAGTCTGTCTTAATCATCTCTGCATTCTGAGTGGACAGCACAAAATAGTTGAATGAATGCATAAATACAGTTTTGCCAACATGGACTATTTCGTTATCTTCCCCTACTAATCCCGTAAGTTCACCTTTACGTGCCGCCTACCTCGTGAAGTCCATTTGATCTCTTGAACTCTGGGAAGTTTGGAGGTGGTTTTTGGTATTGATTTATAAGAAATGTCAAATATTAAAATCTTACATTAAAGCATTATAGTTAATATAACATCCTGTCTTAAATGGAGTCTTCTCTAAGTGCTATAGTGGCATTGAAAAGCTGTAAATAGTTTAATGATGTTCATAAAGACAGGAAAGTTTGGTTTCTTAGTTCTACATACATTTATGGGGCAAACTTGTAATTGTGAATTGGTGAGAAGAAGCCGTATTTGCTCACTCAGTCCACTTACATTTATAATGGTATTGGTCTACAGAAAGGATTGTTTTTTTAGGGCAAGGAAGTTTTTTGTCTTCATTTCTGTTTTTAATTTAGCAGAGCTCAGGAGAAAAGAAAGATAAAGTTGTTACAAGAGGCAGCACTTGCATATGCTTCTTTCTGCCTTCGCCCACTCTATTTTACTCTCTAACTTGCTTTTTTGGACCTATTAAATGACTAATGATGAACATTGCCAGCTTTCTTTTTTCTTAAACTTCGTGTAAGTCACAGTTGAGAGTTTCTGGAGAGTTGAAATACCATGATGCAGTAAATTATGCAGTGTGGCGTGATGGGGAGTGGGGAAGAATTCCCCAGTCCTCTCATCTGGGCCTCAGGAAAACTAAATTCGAATCCTGGCTCCGACAGTGACTTACTGGTGAATTGGAACAAGTTAATTTATCTTTGGCTCAGGTAGCTGAGTTTGGTAATCTTAAAGGTTTCTCTCCATTTCTGAAATACTGTGCTGTTTCAGTTAAGTATAGCTCCTTCTGGAACTTAGTAATAAACATTACAGGTGAGCACCAGTGTTTACAATGAAAGAAGTGGATACACTAATTAGATATTCAATACCTACAGGGTCAATAACATGTATATAGAAAAGGTACCCTTTGGATTCATTTTTGAAAATAGGTGTTTGTGAGGCAGGCACAGTGGAAGGATTAGCAGGATGGAGATGTGCAGAAATTACAGAGGTGAAAGTGGCTGTGAAATGCATCATGAATTCTAGAGCTAAGTTGGTGTGGCTGGAGCGTGCGGTACTTTGGTAGCATTTCCACTGTGTTCCCCTCCCGGTGCAGTTGACTGTACCTCCAGAGCGCATCCACGGTTTTCCTAGTATGTGCCTGCTTCATTAGGACATTTTGTTTTCTCTTTGGGGTTCATTTTGTATGGAAATTCCACAGGAAGCACTTGTTTTCCCCTTCTCTTAGGGGCTGTACCACCTCACGCCATCCCCATAGGACATACATGCACTGCCCCTCCCTAGTGTTGGTGTTCAGGACCAGAAAACTGTGACACTTGTGACAGGATTCCTTTTGGTACAAGTGTGCGAATCTAGGAAGAAAGGTCTTTTTTTTTTTTTCCGTCTGAAATATCTTTCATGTTCATGAGATCTTACCTGTAACTTAAATTGCAGTAGCCACATGAGGCTCGTGGCTGCTGTACTGGTTAGTTCACATCTGGATCTTTATCTTCCCTCGTGGTTACAGTCACTCATTACATACACCCTGTTAGCCTGCGGAATGGTCTTCTCCTCGTAAAAGAAATTCCTTTCCTGGTCTGCTTCCTGCCTCCCTGGCTCTCACTTGATCTTCTCTTCCAAGCTTCTCTGAAGTACGTGGAGGAGAGACTTCCTCCTTAAATTTCTCTGCCTGTGGCCTCTGGGACACCTGCTTCCCTTCCAGCCTTTGCTCCTTAGGCTTCCTCATGGCTTTCTAAACACTCATGGCCCCTACTTTAATAAGATTGGCCCACCCTTTATTTTTTGGTAGGCCCACCATTCACCATTCTTCATACTCTCTTCTGTACTTAGGATATAACTAAGTCTGTCTCTGCCTCTGTTGACTTCCCTGCACTTCACATCTGTGCCTCTAAATGTCTGTTGGACGTCACCATCACCTGGACCATCTGTCACAGTGCTTGACACATCTTACCTGTAAATATATGTTAAATGGTTTTCTGTTAGCTCCTATATAAGCTATAAACTTGTATCATTTCCAAGTTCAGTGTAGTTTACGTGCCTCTCTTCCTCCAATGCATATTTAAAAATTCTGTTCTTCTATGGTTTTAAGAAATTCATGTGTTCACACATTTAAGTGTTTCTTTAGGATAACAGAGATATAACAATATAACCAAGATATACAGGGAAGGGAGAGTCTCATGGACTTTGAAGGATACAAAAAGAGACTTTTAAAGGAGTGCCGTGGGTGATGTTATGATAAAGTAAGTGAAAGAGCTTGGGAGGCCCAGCAGCAGAACCCCAGGCTAGGCCTGTCATGGGAGCCCTCAGAAGTGATGTTTAAGCTGAGAGGTGGAGGAGTGTGTAGGAGTAGCTGGGCACAAAAAAAAAATGGATAAAAAGGAACATTAAGATTCATTGCATTTGAATGGAATTAATATTCCATTTGAGTTAAGAGAGAATTAATTTTAAGTATAGAGAGCATGCAAATAACTCCAAACCTAGGAGATGGTCAGGTTTGCTTTTTGTCTTTATATTGAATTGATAATACAGATGTAAGTCCATCCTTTTTAGCAGTCTGGTGTGCTATAAGGAAACGGTAAAGTGAGGAAATTGTATTTGCTAACGGGTATTTATTTATTTGCTACAGATACTTATTTGCTAACAGATATCCCTGCAATGAATGATTATGTCTACAGAGCAGAACCCTATCTTGCTGTGAACATGCCAAGCTGTGGCCTTTTGTGCTGTTACCATTAACAGCAAGTTTTTGATGGGTACATGAGGACAATTAGATGGGACTAATCACAGCAATTTCCTGTCATTCTTGAATTGCTTAAAACGACAATCAGAAAGGGTGGTAAACTTTGACAGGAAAAAAAAAAAGGGATTAACTTTAAAAGGTTTTCGACTAATGAAAATCAAGCTTGTGCCACAGTAAGCCACATTTTCACACCATTAAGCATTGTGAAGCATTTTCCTTGAACCTCTTTTAATCTGTAAGTACGGTTTTGGAAAAACCCCAGATTCTAGCTTACAATATAGTCTTCTGTTGTCCTTATTACAAAGAGAGTGTTGCTTCATTGAATGGTGGGGAAGATAATGTTGATGTAGATTCTTAGTGACTATTTAAGAAAAGAAAAACTTTGAATTAAATGAAAACATAAGTCTTTCATGTCCAAATTTAGGGAAACATTTTGAATAGCCTTTAATTAGTAGTTTTGTGAAATTAGTTAGGCTAATAGAAAATCAATTAGAATGATAAAGTCTGTTCTTAAATATGAGTTATTTGAGGTATTTCTCTGTGGAAAACCACAGAAAGCTGGGCAGGAGAAGGATTAGTCCTAGCGGTGATTTGTCACGTAAAGGCCTCAGAATCACTCAGTTTGCACCTGTCCGTTATCAACACAGGTTGCAGAGGTTATTTTAGTGGTTGGGGGAATTTTGTTTGTAATTTCTGTGAAGTACAAGAATATATTTCATCAATTTTAATGGCCTTCTAGGTTCCAACATATGTTGGCAGTTTAGCAGTTGTTGAAGCTCTAGAGAGAGATTTAAACTATAGCTATTCTAGTTTGATAGAAAAATCAAAGAAATAAAGAATATGGGGTTTCTTTGAGGATCATTTCTTCCTTTTTGGGGAAATTAAATGATTGTTATTTGAGCAGTATTACCTGGAAAATCACAATACTTCTTATAACAGTTCTTTATTTTTGAGGGTAGACGACCCAAAGACAATAAATCAAAGTCAACATTATATTTTCCAGTGGTCCTTAGTTATAGAAGTTTTTTCTGAAAATTCTTAATCATCCCTGCAGCAGTCACAGCAGATATGGATGAGGTTGAAATCTTGGATAACTTCATCCCACTTTTAAAAAATCTTTTCTGACAAAATGTATGTTGCAACTACTAAACAAATTCTTTAAATGTAACTGATTTGAGTTTTTCTGCTTTCTTAATACTTCTGTCATTCATCTAATATTTTTAAGGATCATTAAAATGAGAAAGTATAAACTATGTTGTTTGTAAATAAAATAACCCTACCTGGATTAATAATTTTTTCCTCTTCAGAATAAGTTAGGCATTTGCTCAAACTTCTACACTCAGTGTGTGGTTTCAGTTACAGTAGTTTGTAACTACCTTTATTTTGTGAGGATTCATGAACTGCTATCATTTTATAGGTCTCATCACGACTACATCCAGGAAACTAGACCGTGAGCAGCAAGGTGAACACATATTAGAAGTAAGCATTTCTTTACTTTTAATAATTTTAGAAATCTCGTAATCATAAATATGGGAAAGAGCAGTCTTACTCATATTATCTAGTAATTCAGAGCTGCTGCTATTTCGTTATATCACCTTATGGTCATTAATAAAAAGGAAAATAAAGAAAATGTTGTGACTGTAGTTCAGGTCTGCTTTACACCCCTGTCAACCCCCAGAAGATAGACAGATGCCAAAATATCCAAGGCAGCAGGTTATGAACAGTGGCGCCCTGCTGCGGCCCCCTCACCCTGATTAGAACCGCACTACACACCTGCTAATTGTCCGCCTCACTCCGGAGCCCTCTCTTCTCAATGAATATCAGAGTCTGGGTGGGAGCAGGTATAAGGTACTTAGGACTTGGAAGATGATATTAAGATATTGATAGGATATAAGATTAGTTTACATATAGTGTATGTTTCTCTGTAGTCCTTTTGTGGTAATTTATTTGAGGGCCAGTGTTGGCATTGATTTGACTGTCTTAAAGAAGAGAGTATTTTTAGTAACATGTTAAAAGCTGTGTCGCCCGGCTGCTAGGTATGGAACCCAAACGGAGGAAACGAATTGACGAATGCTACAAAGCATAGTACTTGGTTGTATTTCTCTTCAATTTTTCTTTTTTCCTAAAGATCACATGAAAACTGATCAAAAGGAAATGTTTTGCGAGGTTAAAATTAAAATAGTAATTATAATTTTGTTTCATTTTGAGAGTTTGGGAAGGCAAATCATGTGCTTTAATTAAAGCAGCTACTTTACTTAAGTACTCTTGACAAGTACCATGAGATACATTCATTCCCACTTTTATAAACAACAGAATTTGCACCTGCCAAGCTTCAGAAAGAACATAGTTCCACAGAAAACTTAAGTGTACTTTAATGTTTTTAGCATTTCATTAATTCACTTGGGATGACGTGGTGAGGGGAGTAACTACGGCCATCCCTTTTAATGTGCACACTGAACTGAAAATGAACATTGGATCTGAGGGTGAAATGGTTTCTCATGCACTCAGAAGCATTCACCAGCGTAACCCTCAAGAATCTCAGATCTTCATTCCTAAAATGAATACATGAATAATCTACTTAGAATAAAAGTTACTTTACATTTCTTTTACTGAAAATCTCATTTAATAAGTTGGTCTTAAATTTAAATGTTTATGTTCACCCTACCAAACATGGAAATCTTCTGTACAAGAAAAGAGAGAGCCAGGCAAAATAAAATGATGATTGCTAGTATTAAAAGGCCTGCTACTTAGCATGTATTGTTTTTTTTTTTTTTTTTTTTTTTTTTTTTTTGTTACCGGGGCCCCCCACCTCTGGGGCCTC